>NC_073357.2:47935000-48250000 GCF_027580225.2 Misgurnus anguillicaudatus | reverse complement strand
CGATATGCCCTAAAATCCATATTGCGTTATACATTGCAGCCTCTTGCGATAGCGATATGTATTGCGATATAATAATTTCAATAGACTCATTTCAGAACAGGTTATATAGACCCTTAGAAATGCCAAACTGCTAAAAAAGTAAGTAAAAGTAAACCGTTATGCCCAGATTAGTCTTGTTACCTCTCTAAGCTGGAAATTTTGCCTGACACACTCTACAGCAGGGGTGTCCAGACCTTTTTGTGTGGTGATCTACTTTTAAAATGATAAAGCTGACAAGATCTATCTGCTAAAAAACAGAGTTAATTATTTTTATAACACTAAACACTTTAAATGCTTGTGGGGACTATAATGCATATATATACTGCATGTTTCACAATTACTGGACCATAATGCCAATTTCGCGCGTGGAGCAGCAGTTAACTTATGTAACTTATGGCTTAAATCCAAAAAATAGATGTTGCATCGGTCTTTTTCATGAGTTCCTCTGTTTCGCTGACGCTTTCATCCATGTTTATTCGGCTGCAGCTCGTGGCTCTAAAGTTCGCGGGTAGATTGTGTCATCAACATGCATTATCGCGATAGTGCAATAGATTTAAAATCTCTATCGTATGCCAATTTTCTATCGTTTATATTGCATATCGTTTATATTGCCCATCCCTACTTCATAATACATTTTCAAGACCCTTGTGATAGTACATCGACTTTAAATAGGTTGAATGACATGTCTACCATAGCTTGACGGGGTCTGTATTGCTTTTACTCGTACTTTAAAACTTAAGGTTTCTGGTAGTAACCAGACTACAAAATTAAAAAACTACAAAATTCGACTGCTTTACGGCATACGTCACTTCCTCCACACAATTTTTCATTTATGTGAATTTTGCTGGAGGCTACTGAAGGAGTGTAGAGAGCAACTTCTATTATATGTATCTGTGGCACCGTGTTAGTGTCACGGACCTATGACACGGGTGACCCGGGTTCGATTCCCCTTTAAGGCAATTTTTTATATAAACTCACGATCTTGATTCATACATAAATGCGATATTCTTTATAAATGACAGCGATTATCTTGCATATAGTTCCCTGTATTTAGATGCTGCGTTCACGTATTTATCTTTCTTTTACTGTCTATGGTATTTACATTACAATACAGGATGCTATAGCAGTCAAACTTGCTCAAACTCACACAGTGTAAAACCAAACCCTTATTCATTCACCAATAAGATCCGAGCGTTTCTCTCTTCTCTCTTCCTCATTTGCTGCGTTCCGCTGTCACTCACGTGACATATTACAAAGCGGCAGACCTAAACACATCAGTTTACTTGGATTAGGAGCGACAATTATCACATAAAAGAGAGGAAATACGATCGCCATTGCGGAAAATCCTGGTGGCGAGGGAGAGAGAGACGATGCAACAATATTTGTTTCGACAAAAGCAAGGAAATACTTCTGGTCGTTTCTCAATGGGAAGGCTGCAGCCTCCGGAGGTCAAATATACAGGCTGCATACGTCATCAAGCAAGTCATAAGCATACTGCAACAATTTACGATTAACTAATTATAATAGTCAACTTTATAATTGTTAATATTCTGAAATAAGACAGTCTTGATGACGTATGCAGCTTAGAAATACGACATCCGGAGGCTGTGTGGGTGATACATTTACATTAAAGAAGGGACCCTAGCCATTATCTACAGACCACTTGGGCAGAGCACAAAACACAGCTTAGTAAGGCTATGACAACATCATATGCAATACTCACAAATGTAAAAAATCTAGTTATGTTGAAATGCTTTTCTTTGCATGTGCACAGGTTTTTTATTGATAATCATCTAGTAGTTGTGCAACTTTAGCATCCATTTGACATTTTTAACAAACTGTGATCCCAGGTGAAAAATTAGTACACTTCCATAGTGTACTTAAAGTGCTTTATTTTCGCACACTAATTTTGTACTTAATATACTAAAATTTCCTCTTAAGTACTTCTTAAGATGTTCTTAAGATCATCTAAGTGTACTTTGCTGTGCTATTTTGAGACACCATAAATATGAACAAAAATGTGCTATAAATGTATTTAAAAAATGTATTTACCGGTAGGTACCACTTGTAGTAAACTTGAACCCATCTTTGTATGAAAGTTCAGTTCAAGTTTAATACAAGTGTTGTATTAAACATGGTGTCTCAAAATAGCACAGTGAAGTACACTTAGATTATCTTAAGAACATCTTAAGAAGTACTAAAAATGAATTTTTAGTATATTAAGTACAGAATTAGTAAATAAAGCACTTTAAGTACACTATGGAAGTGTACTACTTTTTCACCTGGGATATTTTGTAAAAGTGCAGCTCCATCTAGTGGCTCACTTTTGTACATACAATTATTACAATAACTTTCCTGAAGCAGATAAGGACTGAAAGGGTTTTAAACGAGAAATAAAATTGTAAATTTTGGAACTTTTTGTATTTTAATGTGTTTGTATTTTATTGTAATGTGTGTTTTTCCTCTGTGTATGCATCTTTTTTTTAAGATTACGTATTGCCTTTAAGTGGATAGTCCGGGCCTTCTCTGGATATCTGTCGACTGACCAGCTCTTGTTGTTATGGGATCGTATCCTAGGATATGACTCCTTAGAGATAGTGGCAGGTGGGTCCGTATTTCTGATGTTTGAACTTTTGCCAATTGTAAACGTAAATTAATTTCATATCATATCATTAAATGTCAACTTCATATTATATCATTATATGTCACTGGTTAAACATAACTGTCACTTGATGTCAATAACCAATCAATTTTAAATCTAATTTACATTCATTTATAAATAGACGTCTATGTTAGTGCACACCTAAGTAAGAAGGGAAAGTAAGTCATATGGAATAAACCCAAGTTCCTGCATGTGATGTGTGATCACCTGACTCTCTTTTTTAGTTTTGGCCGCCGCAGTTTTTGCCTTCCGAGCTGAAAACCTGATGGAAGTGACGTCACTGGCATCGGCTGAGGTTGTTATTTGCAAGCAAGTGTGTGCGTGTTTGTACGAACGCTAATGAATACAGAAATAGTGTCTAGTAACCCAGTCCACCCAAGGCACATGTTTAAAAATTGCTGGGATGGACACTTTTAAAAGCGGACCAAGTTCCACACGCCTAAAATGTTTAGATGTGATGTCAAAGCTGCTGGAAATAAGCGTGACTCTAGGCACTCTTTGTGTAACATTTTCAAACATAGCCTATTACTTTTTCAAAATTAAAGATACTCTATTATACTTTTTAATATTTTGTCATATATTGTCTGTTCATAGTATTAGTTATCATTATTATATTTAGTGCACCCCCAAAAATCCTGTCATTATTCACCAACCTTATATACTTTTTTCATGCTGTTTTTTTATTTTGAAAACTCTACCTGCTACCATACAGCAAACGTTCATAATGACCACATTTGTCAAACTCCAAAAGGGACAAAAAATGAACCACAAGAGTAGCCAATATGACTCGCATGCTATATTTCAAGCCTTACGAAACCATAGACTGAAATTGAAGTCATTATTCTCCAATATTCTTTCTTTCAGTGAGCTGTTCAAAAATTCACCATTTGTGTTCTGCTGAGAAAATAACACAATGTAGACAGGAGTGTAAATAATGGCAGAATTTTTTGGGTGAATGGTTCCTGTAAGATTTTAATGTCCAAAATATTTACAGTAAATGTCTTTACTTCCAGCTTTTATTACAGCATCTTATGACAATTTGGAGGGTTGCATTATCGGATGCTGTCGCTTGATTGACAGCCATAGTAAAAGTGCATTTGACCTGCTGGCATTAATTCCGGCTGTAATCTGGGCCCCAAGGCGCAGTAAAGATGCTGTTGGACAGTATTTGCCTGCTTATGTACCACCTGGCCCCTACTGGAGAAAGTATCATAACACGTTGTATTTTTAGTGCCCTGGCCTGGTCATGAAACATTAGGAGGAGACATGCTAACTTGATAGGAGCCTCTAAATTTATTTGCATCCAATTGCAAAAGGACAGAAAGCTTGGGAACACTCGATTCCTTCGGAAGGCCCCCGCCCGGACGGCTCCTGTGAGACGGATGTGCTCTTAGCACCTTGTGAGCTCTTGGGTAGCATCAAAGCAGGCCAGCGGACGCCATTTTGTGAAAGAGGACTTAAGTGTTCATTGCCAGATAATATAAATTAATGCCTCTCTCGTGCAATACTTAACATGATGTGCCTGACACTGCCCTAAATATATAAAGGCATGCTCGCACATCTTTCCCTAGTTTTTAAGACTTTTCTATTTTCTCTTCTTGTAGGCTGTTCTTGCTGATCTCTCAACTTTAAAGGTGATGCCACTGCTACAGATCCTCCTCTTCGCTACTGCCATCTAAGGAACCTACGTATTGCTGCTTAAAGCAAGTGCTGCTGACCCTATTTACTGTACTTTCTTAATTCTGGTTGCTGGTGTTATTATCAGTCTGGTCTTCTTGATTCAAATGCTTCTCCTCTGAAATGACCAATCCTAAAATGTCACAAGGTGATGTGCTGCCTCTTTAGGATTTATCTGATTTTTTCTGATGTTATGAGGCGTGAACCTTCAGGATTGGACGGCCTTTTAGATGTGGGCAATGAAGCGGTCATCAAACACCACCTTCAGGTTCCTGACTGTGTTGACTGGCGTTAGTGTAAAAGATGGATTGGGTTTGGTTGTTTAACACTATGAAAGCAATAGAGAGGATGGTGTATAAAGTTAAATATACAGTAATGTGCGAAAGTCAGTATGCCACCAATAAATTTGTTTTTGGAACGGTATATTAACCATATACAGTACTTTGCAAAAGTCTTAGGCCACCATCACCAGCTTTGTTGTTTTAGCAAAGTTTTAATGTCCATCCATATTTATTTTTCTCTTTATTTTTTAAAGATACAAACAGAAAATACAGGAAATACGTAATAACAAAACAATTTTCAGAACTAAATGTCTTCTTCAGGCATCAGTCAGTATTTAGTGTGACCTCTCTTGGCACGAAACGCATCTTGAGCTTTTTTAAGGAAACTGAAGTCCTGGAATTATTTGATTAGAATTTGAAATTAGGATTTAATTTCATTTAGGTTCAAGAGATCCTGCAGCTGCCTGCTATTGCTCAAGTGCAAGGGGAGTTTACCCTAAATTCTTGACACTTCAGCTTATACTTTTATACTGTTTTTAATACTACATACACATTATTACCTGTATTTTCTGGTTGTATTCTAATAAAGAGACTGAGAAATAATTATATGTGATCACTGTGACATTGCAAAAACAACTAATCTAATGGTAGCATGGTGGCCTAAGACTTTTGCACAGTACTGTATGTTATTTATTAGAATACAGATAGAAAATATTGAACATTTTATGCAGTATTAAAAAACAGAATACAATAAGCTACAGTGTCAGGTATTTTAATGTGAGCTACCCTTATACACCTGAGCAATAGCAGGAACCTGCAGGATCCCTTAAACCTAAATGAAACGAAAGCCTAGTTTCTCATTCGAATGACTTCAAAAGACTTTTATTTTTATTTTGTGTACACATGTTCCTGTATTTTCTGTTTGTATCTTAATAAAGAAACCCAAAAAGTCATTTAAACTAATCTTAAAACAACAAAGCTAGTTGTAGCCTAAAACATGTGCAGAGTACTGTATACATGAACTTGACATGACTCTGTAAGTAAATATATGTAACTGATATATCACATTGAAGAATCATATGGTCATGAGACAGTTAAGAAAAGATAAGGTCTTTCATGATATAACATCAACTCTATAGTTTGTGTATATAGTATACTATAAAGTATATTTAATATGCAATAGTTAAAATGACATATGCCGTTGTATAAGTTTGGTCTCAAAACAATTATACAGTACATAAAAAAGATGTATGCTGAATGTCAGAAGACCGGATCTGTGACTGAAACAAACTGAAAGGGCTGTTACGGTAGCCCTTAGGCCTGAAGATACCCCAGGTTGCTCTAAGGCCCTGAAATTGGCCTAGTGCCAGTGAATTTGAATGAGTACACTCAACGGGCGATGAATTGCTGTGTAAATACCGTGGATGACAGAAGCAGCATTTCAACATTCATGTTTGCATAATGAATACTTTACTTAACTCAGCTAATAAACTCCAAGCCTGTAATACTCCCTTTTAGGATAAAATAATGTAAGGATTACGAATAATGTAATTATTATTTATAAGTATGATGCATGCATTTTTGTGTTTTGACACATGGAACAAATTGTTTTCTATGCTGTACACTTTCTGTGTGTTGGGAGCTTGGGGCATATCTTTGCACATCTCTGTATGTGTAATGTAACTAAGCATGTATTAAGACTGCAATTGCAACGTATCAGTATTTATTTATTGCTAAGGTGTTTAGATGTTTACTCTAAACTGTAACAAGAAAGATTGTTTGTTATGGTTTTCTGAATTTATAGTGTTCCTGTAGCTTAGCTGTTTAGGGCATTGCAGTGCAAAAGGTTGTAGGTTTGATCCCAGGGAACACATATGATGATAAAATGTATACATTGTAATGCACTGTTAATAACCTGATAAAAGTGTCTGCCAAATGCATAAATGTAAATATATTTCACAGTATTTTTAAAGGTGCAGTGTGTAATTTTTAGAAGGATCTCTTGACAGAAATGCAAAATAATATACAAAACTATATAATCAGGGGTGTACAAAGACCTTTCATAATGAACCGTTATGTGTTTATTACCTTAGAATGAGACGTTTTTATCTACATACAAAGAGGGTCCCCTTACATGGAAGTTGCCATTTTGTGCCGCCATTTTTCTACAGAAGCCCTTAACGGACCATTTTTTTACTAAGTTGTCCTTGACGATGACATGTTTGTCCGGTGGCAGCTACAGTAGCTTCTCCATGTGAGCAGCGAGGGGTGAGCAGTGGACTACGTCGTTGGTTGCAATTCGCAACCTCACCACTAGATGCCGCAAAAATTTACACACTGCACCTTTAAAACAATGCTGCAGAATTATATTTGAAGAACTGCATTTAAATACACACTGGTACATACTAAATACCAAATCAGTAAAATTAAAGTAGTACTGTCTGTAACAGGTCTACGCCTTCACTCCTAAGGCAACCTATTACATTGCCATACATTCGATATACTAGATTTTGTTTCAACATCTATAAATATTCCTTTATTAGAACTAACCGAATTTTATTTGGTGTTCCTATATTACAAAACAGCAAAGTAACAAAGTTTAAATCATTATAATTATTCATAATTATACGTAAAAAATTTCTAAAGGAATAAGATAAATTCTAGCTATATAAATACACTTTAAAGTATATTTTAATATGCAAAATTTGTAGATATAGCATTACACATGCATTTACAGTAGCAGACACTTTTATTGCATTTAAGGGTATACTTCTCTCTTTTTTCTTACTCTCCATGATCTCTGGGCTGCAATGACTAAATGCTCTACAGTTACAGGAACAGAATAACAGGAACAAAGAAAAAAAACTAATAAAATTGAGTTTTGTTGTAAAAGTTGGAATCAGCTGTTCATTGTTAAATTAATTTTACACATATGACTACAGAAATGGCATCATTTGCTTAGGATAATCATTTTAAAAAGGCTGTAACGTTAGCATCATTCATGACTCTACAGGTAACGTTAGATCTCAGATCAGTAAACAGCCCTGTTTGACATCTGCTCTGTGTATCCGCCCGTACCTCTGGTCCTTATATCATATTATGCAACTCGCCAATTTTCTGTCCCGCTTTTTGCTCCTCATCGCTTCTCGCCAGTCTCTCGCCACCTGTTTACAATGCTTCCCACGCCCTGTCCCGTTTATTACCGCACTTCAGTTGTCATGGAAACAGAGCGCCTCTAGTGGTCAGACAGAAGAGTTGCAAGAGCAATGTAGGATTGCATCTCACTTTTTGTAGATGTACACTATCACATTTCTGCTGCTTCTCTCTTGGGCACCTTTATATATTTAGACATATCTAATAACTGCTTCTCTGTTCTGTCAATATAGTAGGAATTTAGGTGCTTTAAAATGTTTAAGACATTATTAAAGACCATACAGGACTATAAAATATTAAAGATTCAAGGTCATTACTTGGTACAATTAAATTTTTATTTTGTCCATCCTCTTAAAAAAAGACAATTTTACGAGACAATCCAATATGAATACATAATAAGTATAAACCAGCAAAAATACTAAGACTAAAAATATACAACAAAAAAAACCCAAATACAGTAAAATAAAATAAAAAACAGTGAGCAATATAAATCATTTTTTCTTAATCATAAGTCTTTTCTTCTAGGTCGGAAATTCTGCATGCATGAAGTGTAACAGGGACGTTACTAAATAAATAAATAAATAAGGTGATTCCCATTATGTTTAGTAAATCATATTTTATACGAAGGGATTTCGCATCCCCAAAAGAAGAAAAACACTCAATCCCCTGCGTGCCTACGTTCTCCCGCCGTCTGCATTTTCAAAGCTCACGTCTCGCTCCCGGTGTTAGCCAATCAGATTTTGCCATGTTGGGAGCGTTCGACCAATCACTGTCCACAGCGAGGAGGAAAACTTGGAAGATTCTCAGGCTGGTGAATCGCGTTTCGCGATGGGAGAAATAAAAGTGGGAAGCGATGAACAATAGAACGGCGTGTTTCTGGGAGGCGCCAGCATTTCCCATCAAGAACTTTCTGGTTGGTCTCCTCGCGCATACCGATAGTCAAGCACGCGCTCGTTACAGATTTAAAAGGCGTTTTCAGTCAACCATGACGGCTAAATCTGAAGAAATAAAGGTGGTTTTCAGTCACACGACGGCTCTGAGGCGCATCTGTTTTGACAGAATCACACAGCCAGCGTCCTGTTGTTAAATGATTTGCATACGGACTTCCGCCCCCTTCATTAGTTTCTACATCAACTACCAAAGGCAGTGGGCAGATCTGAGCCCTCATGTCAGACGTAGTCATGCGGACTTGACATTTAAACTCGCTTAATATTATTTGGACCTGGACGGCAGACGCGTTCATTTCGGATTGCCCGGATGGATTCGGATTAAACACACTGAGATCTGACACTTTCATTCTCTCATTCGCGTTTACTATGCTGGATATCTGTTTGTGGATGTACCGTGACTGTGTTTCCTTTACTTGCAGTGTAAATGGGAATATGTAAAACGCATTGGACCAGACTGGGTATTTTCTAGCAGGAATATGTGTTTTACATCTCTCTGTGGGTGATGATTTGAGACCGGGGATTCCTCTTCAGTTTGCACTTGTCTCTGGATTGTAAAGTACGTTTCGGGTTTACCCAATTCAATGCGATATATGATGTCTCCGTTTATAAACGCCGGAAGAGTTGATCATCTCCTTAGAATGGAGTTTTTCTTTGAATTCTTTTGACATATTGGACAGCGTGGATACATACACACCAAATAGCCGGTGTGTATTTTTTTTTAGGTCCGAAAGGGTTGGATTACCCGTTTTGGCATACATTTTAAGCTATATTTTTACAGGTTGGATCTCCTGGTTCGTTTCGGGTATACGAACTCGGTGCTTTTAATGCAACTACTGTTGATGTCACGCGTGTATTCCTAGTGATTCAGCGCATTCGAATAATTTTGATAACACACTCGTCTTAAAAAAATACCGTGTGCCATCTATTTATTTATTATTGGTTAGAGGTATTTGAAGGCTTTTGCACACCATGACTTTCTTGTCCGGGGCAGCGCTTCTGTTGCTGCGTGGACTCGTCATCTCTGCGGTATTGGGTTTAGAGAGTTCATACACGAGTGTTCTGTCGAACCGAGTCACTCCGGATCCAGCATCAGCTGTTGCTCCTACAGGTAAGATTACCGTGTCACTGTACTAACCATATGGAGCAAATATATGTGTTTATTCTCGTAGCGGAATAATAACGTCAAGCAGTATCGTGCATGCTCGATGACCTCTGATGCTTTGGTAATAGATATTAAAATGTTTTTAATGTGTGATACCCGTATGGGTCCTGATGTTTTTACCTAACCTCACCTGGCGTCAGCTTTCACACATATGATTGGCTGCCTGTGATGATGTGAGGAAGGACAACATTCACCTGGAATTTGGGATGGGATACAGTCATCAAACTTTACATTCAAAGGGTTAAAATCCACAGATTAACTATACTTAGTGGTTGACTGGTCACAAGAAAAAATGGTGTGGTATACTTTTGTAATTACTGTAGTATACCTACTATAGTGTTTATGGACCGTACCATTGTAAATATGAAAGTATACAATAGTATTTACTACAGTTTATCAATTTTCTATAATTAGTGCTACAGTAGCATTTTACTATAATAAATGCTTAAGTATAATACAGCGTTTATTTGTGTGGGTGATGTAGGTTGTTTTCATGGATAATCCTGCTATCTAGAGATAAAATTGGCTTGACATTTTGTACACGATATGTATGTTTTGCTGTTGGATTTCCAAATAATGTGAGATTATACTCTTGTTAATTTGACTATTATTAAAGATTAAAATCATTAAGCATATAAATCGAATATAAACAAATACAATTGGTTCAAAGACTTGAGAAATGCGTCACCATACTGATGGTTATGCATAAACAAACAGGACTGCTTCAATCAATCAGCCTGGTCTGGTTCCTGACCCCACAGCTGTTTTCTCAATATTAGTCATGCATTTAATGACAGTGTTTCACTTTTGACGTGCAGCAGACCGGTCCGAGCGTTTGCTGAGGACACAGATAAGAGAGAGATGACAGATTTCTTACTATACAGACCTACAAACTTATAAGAAGATCGCAGAGGGGTTAAAAAGACAGCATGCACGTGGTCATTGACTTATCAGAAATAAAGCACATTGTTGCCGGACAAATTATTTCTGGTGGTGTTGTAGTTTGGTGCACTCTAAGGAATGCTTGGTATGCCTTAAATACAGCATACTTGCTTATAGACAGCACATTGTGCAGCCTGTTTACACCTGGTAGATGCATTTTGGATCACATGTGGACGAGACACATGGTCATTCACACCAGTTGTTTTAATCATCCTCTTTTGTCCACTTTGACTGCTTCTGTCCTGATCACGTTGAGCGGATGATCTTTGGGAAAAATGATGCACACTAATTATGTTGGATTCCCGCGGATTGTTTCAGTGAACATGCTGCCCAACAATTTGTACGTGTATATATATATATATAAGAGCTTTCTCAGATATTTCGGAGCATTTGATGAAATAAGATTGCACAACTTTTACATACTTGCAAGGGGAAACCAAAATGAAAGAGGCGGAGAGCAACCGCCATGGGTTTGCGCAAAAAGTCAGGTCCAGTGTAAAAACATTGTGCTTGGTACATCACATTAGATCAATAAGCGGAGAGTAACGGTACATTCACACGGGGCGTAAGCGTTGACGCTTCCCATTCACTTTTAATGGGTGCCATCATGCGTTTCCGAAATGAATTGTGGATCTATCGGCGCCTCGTCAGTGCCGTTGCTCACGGCAGAAGTTGAAAATTTCTCAACTTTTCAGGCGGCAACGCGTGCGTCAGCCAATCAGATCGCCTTCTGCAAATAACCTAGGCAGAGCCAACCAATTACTAGGGATGCACGATATATCGGCCGACATATCGTTATCGGCCGATAACTGCCTATTTTTAATGATATCGGTCGGATAGCAAAATTAGGCCGATAAATGAAAGCCCATAAATGATGGATTATTTTGGTTTGTTGAACCACTTCACTTGCTCATTGCTGGCCATGTGAAGTTTTGATTGGTGCTTTCTGTGACATAGCACAAAGATGACACGTGTTGCGGGCTTAAGAAGAGTATGCTAGTCTACAAGACGAGATGTCTGCGGTTTGGGAGTTTTTCATTGTGAAAATAATATAAATATTTATCGCCCTATATATATCGGTTATCGGCCCCCAAATATAAAGAGTTATCGGTTATCGGTATCGGCCAAAATTTCCATATCGGTGCTTTACTACCAATTACGTTTATGGAAGACCGAAGCATGTGTTGCGGCCACTGTGATTGGCTGTTGGCCACGCTTCACGCCCTGCGTGAATGTACCGTAAGTGATCTTTTGTGGTTGTTGGAACACATTCGAGCATATGAGTGTCTACACCACAAAAGCAACTTGTCGTGATGCTTTTTCGAAAGAATCACTTGTGATCCGATCAACTCCCATCTAAATATCAAGTGTAAACAGGGCATACGTTCTTAAAAACAGTCAGATCAGAACCTTATAAGCCCCTTTAATTTTTGGTAAATTGCATTAAAATAGCTTTGCAGTCAAAATTAGGCTCAGAGCTTGAGGGTTTTTTGAGCATTTACATATTGTCAGCATTGCTGTTATCCCCCGGTCTTAAAAACCTGACACCAGTCAAATTTCAGCTCGCGCTTCTAAAAAAATTCATCAGTTTTGTTACATTGTTTGGGCAACTGTATTTAATGTGTACATATTCTACCCCTGAGCAGCATACAGCAATAGTCTGTGTAAATACACCTTTGGACATTCATACATGTTGGTATTTGGTTTGAAATATTTGTCTGTATCTCCCATTCTCAGAAGAATACGTTAATAAGTGGCAGAGCAGGTATGCTTGCACAGCATATGTTGTTTGGGCATATGTGGTAATAGTGTTTTGTTTATTAAATTATTATGTGCAAACAGCAGTGCGTGTCAAATCAAATGAAAGTTCACAACCACGGGCAGTATATCTGAGGTTGAATACTAGTTGTAGTAATTCTGCTGTAGAGAGCCTGTAGACACTTGTTTAGCAGAATTTCTAAACCAAGCACTTGTCTTAATATATGCAGTATATTCACAGGTTGCATCATGTATAAAGGTTTATAGTCATCATGAGAGGGAGACAGATACTGTATGTGTATGTGTATGAGGATTTACGAGGCCAGTTTTTCTAAATGCAAGATGAGAGTTTAAGCTGTTGGTGTATTTGTGGCCGGTTCCTGCGGGAGTGTTCATGTACGTGTGCGTATGCCGAGTCTCAAACGTCCCTGCTGGAATTGACCCAGCGACCCATTTCCCATCCAGAGTTTGGTCAACTGCTGGTTTGCAGTATGCCACTGGGATTGTGTGTGTGTGTGTGTGTGTGTGTGTTTGTTTGTGAATGAGTAAGGAAGAGAGAAGTTACTGTAACAAGTTCTTAAAATGGTTAAATGTTTACTGAAAAAAAGCTGAAATAGAGACCCTAGTTGTTGTACTTAGTGTGAGTGAGATGACTGTTTTGTTACATACAGTAAGAGTAAGACCTTGCGGATGTGCTATTTAGCAGTAGGCCTACTTGTAATGCTTTCAATTGTAAGCACAATAATGAAGGAATTTCCTGTATTACAGATGGCTATCATAAGCAAGTGTGCTCTCTAAGTGAAAGATTAATGTGTGTGTGACCTAATTGTAAATAGTTTTGTGTATGATTATAATTTGTGTATTTGTTTATTTGTCATTTTGCTCTATCCCATAACATGGACTGTCTAACAGGAAGACTGTTTGTCTAACATGAACTGGTCATCATCAGTCATACCTCAGTATTTCAATTAAAGTCTTTCTCTTTCACTTGGCCCTCAAAAAAATATTGCAATCACAGATGGAAATGTAAATTATGAATTGTAAGTACTTTCATAATCTCAACAACAACATTGGGATGGAGATCTTCTGTTGGAAAACAGCAATTGTCTATTGCTTTGTAGATTCACATACTTAGAATATTCCACTTTTATAAAAATAAAATCCTGATCATTTACTCTCTCCACCATGTCATCCAAAATGTTGATGCTGTTCTTTGTTCAGTCGAGAAGAAATTAAGTGTCTTGAGGAAAACATTCCAGGATTTTTCTTAATTGAATAGACTTTATTGGACCTTTTACAGTTTCAACGCAGCTTCAAAGGACTCTTAACGATCCCAAACGAGGCATAAGGGTCTTGTCTAGCGGAATGATTGTCATTTTCAGCAAGAAAATAAAAAATATGCACTTTTAAGCCGCAACTTCTCATCTTGCACTAGCCGTGTGATGCGCCAGCGTGACCTTACGTATTGCGTAAGCACGTCGAACGGTCACGCATAACGTATGCAAAACTACCGTCCAAGTGTGGAGAAAGAGGAACGTTCCGACGTTGTTGTGTGTGGAATGATATTAATTAATGCCTTTGTGTCTGCAAATGTGCCTTTTACGTATATGATGCATGACCTTCTGACGTGCTGCTTAAGCAATGCGCAAGGTTGCGCTGGCGTGTCACACAGCTAGTGCAAAACGAGAAGTTGTGGTTTAAAAGTGCTTATTTTTAAGCACATGACCATGACAATCGTTTCGCTAGATAAGACTCTGGCCCTGTTTATAATATATTAGAGCATTTGCGTTTTAAAACGGCATTTTAAAATGAAAACGATCCTCGTTTATACTGGCATTTTAAAAAGAATCTTCATCCACACTATACACCACCATAAATGCATGAAACATGACCAATCAAGTAACTGGGCATGCGCATAAAAGTGTAAAATAACTTATTACTTTAATAATAGCTTACCTTTGCGCGTTTATGCAGCCTAGGGGTGTGCGATATTGACAAAAATTCATACCTGGGTTCTTTGCTGGCAACTATAACAGACACTATTTTTGAACCTATAAAAATGTGTTTGGGAAAGTCTAATACTGTTCTAGCTCCCCGCTACAACATATTAATTTGATTAATAGCTTAATTTTGATTTTATAACTAAACAGAAAGGTCTTTATGATTTAAAAAGGAAGCATTCAAGTGAACAGTACTAAACGAACTTGAAGCAAAAATAAATTTTAGCAAATGCAAACTTCAATCAAACATAGTAAGAGGTGAAGTATTGCTTTAGCCTACAGAAATGGTTATTGCATAAATTTTTAAAAGTGTGCGAGGTCGTGCACGTCCAATACAGAAATAGCTAAAAGCGCAAGCGGCTAAACGAGCATTAAATATTAATGACGTTTAAATTTAAGAGACAATTAAAATTAAGAGACAAATTATCTGAAACGAAATTCATTTTAAAGTAGAAAAGAAAACTTAAATTAAACTCGAAAATAATGTCTCCCTTCATATTGGCCTTTACAACGCCCTATATGGAGTTTAAAATTACAGTCTATCTTTCGTAATAAGCTAACTAAATTTAAACAAAACATAAACACATTACAACAATATTCAAACCCAACAATACTCAAACATTAATATAAAACAGACATTATCTATAAGGATACATGTTAAAACAATCCGATATAGCGTTTATAATAGCTGGTTGGTAGATGTTTACTATTTTTGGCAAAACCTCTGTTGCAAACCTCCATTTACCTGAATAAAATAATTTTTACTTTGAAAATGATGCCCTGTCACATTAACATCAGCTGTTCGTTTACATAAGACTCCGTCTACGTTCATTTACACTCGGAGCAACGTCTCTGAGTTCTCAAACTAAAACAGGGTCTGCAGCGTTTGCGAACGAATCCGTTTGTGAGGGTCGAAAATGGTGATGTAGTGTAGATGAAAGGCGTAAACGTAGCAAAAGGATAAACGCATTAATGTAAACATAGCCTCTTGTGCCTTGTTTGGGATTGTTTAGAGCCCTTTGAAACTGCATTGAAACTGTAAACGGTTGGGGTCCAATAAAGTCTATTTAATTGAGAAAAATCCTGGAATTTTTTTCTAGGGATGCTCCGATCAATGCCGATCTCCACTAATAATACGTGGCTGATCACTATTCTGAATTGGACAGCGGATCTTATTACAGCTATTTCCTGTACTACGGCTTTCAATCAGTAAGTCCTTATCGATCTAAAATCACTGTTAGTTTGAGTCGTTTATAACATGCATTTGAAAAAGCAACACTCATCAAACATAATTATTAAACATATTCTTTATTATTATGAAAATACCTGAAAAGGTTTGAAGAACAGCAATATAAATATATCCTTCAGCCATTTCATGGAGCTGCGTGTCATCACAGTTGCGTGTGTATTGTTCTTCGTCTACAGCGCATTTTGAGTTTCTGCACGAGAGCGCCCCCTGGCTTTTGGATGTAGCGGCATTTCACCGTAATTCATTGAGAAACATAGCAAGCATTATCGGCCAATCGATTGGAGCATCCCTATTTTTTCCCCTTAAAAGAACGTAATTTCTTTTCGACTAAACGAAGAAAGACATAAACAACTTTAATTGAAATCGGGGGGAGTACATTATCAGGATTTTTTTTTTATGAAAGTGGAATGTTCCTTTTAAATGAAAGGGATCACAAATTTGTGTAAAAATCCACTTTCTAAACCCCTGAATAAATGCTAATGTCCTGATGGTTGTCTAATAGACATAAAAAAATGAATTTAAAGGTCCCGTTCATTCTGTGTTTTTGAAGCTTTGATTGTGTTTACAGTGTGCAATGTAACATGTGTTCATGTTTCACGTGTAAAAAAATGCTGTATTTTTCACACAATTTACTTATCTGTATAGCGCTGTTTTCACTGTCCTAAAAATGAGCTGATGTCTGAAGTCCTTCCTTCAGAAATACGTGTTGAGATTTAGTGTGTTGTGACTCGATAGCAGCTTAGCTTGCCGTTAGCTTAGCTGACAACTGACGTATTCCTGTGGGCGGAGTTTAGTCAACAAACTGTTCTAGTGATGTCATTAATTCAGGAAGTAGAGGGCTGTAGCCCAAACCGGCCGTTCGCTGTAGGCTTTGAAAGGGGAATTCTGTTAAAGAAAATATATCGCCTGGCAGTGAACTTTGAGCTTTATCATTTTACAGGTATTATGTATGCTATTGCAACATTACACACTTACTAGGGTTTAAAAAATGGGATCAGAAAGAACGTGACCTTTAATAGCAAGGAAGATTTATTGGAAATATATGTTTGTTGAATGGCTTATCCAGATGTACCTCAGTGATATTCCTGTGAATTCGACTGCAGTCACATTCAAATGCCTTTTGTGTATTCAGACCGTTTAGCTTTTCAACAAACAATACACCTTTTAGGGAAACATTGTTCTGGAAGTATTATTTAATTTGAATTGTGATTATTTCATTTAAAGTGTCTGGTGATTCTCTCAAGGTTAACTTTGTGTTAGTGTTAGAACAAAAAGATTTTGAAACTTTATTTTCACTTGTTTGGTTTCATTTGGACTTGACATTTGTTTTTGAAAGCTAAATGATTGGGATTTAGACATTTCTTGTTTTCTCTCAGAGCTAATGACGTTGTTTAGTTAGAGGTAAGAAGTGAAAAGGAGGATAAAAGCCGCTTACAGTACGTTCACATGCCGACCATAACCTTGTAGTCAGACCTGTAGTGCAACATTTTTTTTCAAATGTTCTCAAGAAGTGGGATTTACAGCAATTAAGTTGATAATCCAGTACAAAAAGTTAAATTACATGACAGACTTAACCAAAGAAGTAAAAGTATATTTTTTGTTTGTTTTAAAATGTTTCAAAATGTTTTGGGACTACTACAGTCACCTTTTTTATATAGCCTATATAAAAATTGTGAATCTTTTCATTTATGCTGATCTGGTCCTTTGTTGTTTTTATCCTTTTGTTGTACTTTAATTAAGCTTAGCCATCGATTGTTTCTTGTCTCTTCATACATCACAAAGACTCTTAGTCATTTTACAATTCATCAATGACTTCATTGTAGTATTGTGTCTTTAAACCAAATAGGTGTAAACCCAGCTGTGTAAGGACATCACACAAACCCTAATCACAAACCTGAGAATATCCCGAACAACACCTTTCCTTACCTGTTTTTTTCTGTTGCTCTGAGATGTTATCTTACATGAGTTATCTTGGAATTTTTTACATTTTAGGGTTAATTCTGTTCATATTTATTATTTTGTTAGTAATAGCATTGTTTTATCGCAATGACTAACTTTTGAGAACTAGAACTGTTTTTATTTTACCTGGTAATGATTTCCTATTAGATCTAGTGGCACAACATCACAGTTCAGCTCAATACAAGGTACCAGATGTCATCAATTAATTCCATTAGTTACTGAGTCACAGCTTGGGAATATTCTGCATGTCTACTTGCTGTCACCATAATAGTATGAGCTAGCTAGACTAAACTCTCCCTTGCGGTCTTAAATTGAACCCTTTAGGGTCCATATTAGTACACACAGAGCTACACACACCTCAGCTTATTAGGTTTTGGTACTCCATACTAAACAGATATTTAAATAAAGCCCTATTCGCATGGGATTACTATTATCTGGGGACCTCGTGTGATTTAGAAATCCCCCCCCCCCACATCTAAATTTCGTATGGTGCATTCACACGGGATAAGCAAATCCTTTGATTTTACTTGAATTTACTCATCTTTCGTCATGATGTCAAGGCTTTGCTTAACACTGTGGCTGGGTCCGAAACCGCCTACTTCCATACTATATATAGGCAAAAAGTCTGAATTTATAGTATTCAAAAATGCCCGAAAGCGGCAACACAACTCTATTTAAATGCAGTTTAACGTCATTTCAGTTAACGACAAACTTGCTTTGACGACGTATGTTTCAACAAGGCGAATGTAGTATGTCCGATATTTTGTCCTATACATGCAATGCTGTAACACGCGGTTAATCCGAGTTTATGACCTATTCTATTTTAGAATAGTCTGTGTTCGGCGAAATATGGTAGGTCATTTGCCGTGGAATTTTTACTTTATGTATGACTAGAGGTCACCAGGTAATGCTAATCCCGTGCGAATAGGACTGAAGTATTTATACCAAATTTAGGGCTGTCACGCTTATAAAATCTGGCTGACGGTTAATTGTTTGATACATTTTGACGATTATGATGATTAATTGTCTGTTTTATTGCTTTGACATTTAATTCTCATACATTTTTTGTTTGTTTATGAAATAATTTTCACAGATTTTTTTGTTGTGATTATTTTTTTAGAGAGATGTGCAATCATTGCGGTGATTTGAAATCATTGTGATGAGGTCAAACAATCGCAATTGGACGATTATTTAATCATTGTGACAGCCCTAACCAAATTTGATTTGACATTTTATGTAATTTTTTATGTATTTATGTAGAAATTGTCTGTATTTATTTATGTGAAAATGATTGTCAAGTACGGTAACCCATGCTCGAAATGTGACCTCTGTATTTAATGCATTCCTGTGAGTAGTGAACACACGCACTACAAATCTTACTCAAGGCACCTCAGTTTCAATCTCCCGGCCATAAGACTCAAACCGGCCACCTTCGGGCTAAGCCTGACTCTCTAACCACTAACCATTAGGCCACGACTACCCTCCTCTGTATGTAGATGGAAATAAGGGTGTTGTGGATCATTGCCGGGACAGTGCATTGCATGTGCTTGCTGTGGTACTCTGGGTGGTTGCATACATGCGCTCTGGGTTATTTTTGACCCATAATGAGTAAATATTGGACAGAACACACCGCTGGGTTAAAATTGACCCAATGCTGGGTTGTTTTAACCCAACTGTTGGGTTATTAGACCCCATGGTTGCATAACAACAAGCCAACATTGGGTCATTTTTAACCAGCATGTGTTTTGTCCAATATTTACCCATTATGGGTCAAAAATAATCCCAGCCATTTTTAGTGTGTACTACCCAAGTGAAAACTAGCAGCAAACCTCTCCTTAATACGTCACACGATTTGAGGTTTACTCACGACCATATCACTTTTGGCTCGGGATGAGTCACACGCCAAATTTGAATACTTGTGGAGATTTGTTTAAATACCTGACCCTAAATATAAGCTATGGTACTACCTAAATGAAAGGCTATTTTAAGGGATAGTTCATTCGAAAACATAAATTCTGTCATCATTTACTCACACTCAAGTTACAAACATGTATTTTTTTGTTCTGCTAAACACAGAGAAAGATATTTTGAGGAATGTTGTAAACATTAACCAGTCTTTGATCACCATAATCGCCATTGTATTTTTTTCTGACTATGGAAGTAAATCGTCGATGTCCGATGAAAACCATGTATGTCCATTTTGCCGATTTTGAGATTTTTCGACAGAGTGAATGTCCAGGTTCATTTCCGTATACAGTATGCGTCACATACCTAAATGGCCAATGAAAAGTTGTGAAATCATGTCATCTGATTTTCACTTATATCCATTTGGTGTCAAAGCTGTCAATCAAGCCGCGTATCTCCCGCCTGTGTAGCGTCTCGCCGGTCTCGTAAAGTTTCATCGAAGCTCAGCACTGGATATAGCCGAATAAACATAGCCTGTGAGACATCTTATATCTTTTCTTCATCGAGGTAAACGTTCCCCCTGACGCCAGACGTACGTCTAGGAGTGACTAAATTACGGTAGGACTGTGCAAACAAAGTAACGTTATCTGTTTAGCATAGTGTTATTTACGCTGGGGACATCCCACTGCTTTTTGAAGGCGTTTGGTTAAAATGTTCTGAACAATCAAGCGATGCTTAAGGTTTTGTGGTCCAGGGTCACATATGTTGCGTTGTATGCTTATGGTGTGTTTTCTTGTACATATGTAATGAAATTCATTGCAATCATTTACTAAACGCGCTGCTGTTTTCTACGGTATGGTGCTTTGGCATTGTTTGGTTGAGCTGGTGTTGCAGGGACTGTTACATGTGTGCAGTCGACATTGTTGAGGGTTTTATGCTGAGTATTTTGTTGTTGTTGACTAGCCTACGCTATGCCCATTTTTGATGCGTCGTTATTCAATATTTTTCCCGTCCGGCATTACCATGTCAGTGTATTGATTCATTGTCCCTTCATAGCTTGCAAGAGACATTTAATACACTTATAATTAATATTAAATAAAGTAAGCGTATTTAACTAAGATGTAGGCTATTTAATAAACTGAGCGTATTCATCTGTCAATAAAAAACGCGACTTGGGCATTCTAATTAATGATCGGAAGAACGCTTATCGACCACAGTTCCTGTAAAATATGCACGTATGTCCATTTAAACTCAATTTTGGTCAAATGTAGATTATATCATTACACTGGCAAGAATATGGTTACATGTAAAGATGCCTTACCAAGTATGACAACGCTACATTTAACTGCTTTTGATATACAGTGTTTTTTTCTGTTTTGGACATACATGAGTTTCATCGGGCAGCGACGAAATGGTGCTCCTGTTTCCTGCTTGACTCCAACTATTTTTCTTTGTGATTAACAGAACAAAGAAAATATTACAGGATTGTAACAAATTGAGGATGAGTAAATGATGACGAGTGTATTTTCCCTTTAAAGTGTTTTCAAGGTATACAATTTATTAGTAAGTGAAATCTTGATACTCTGGCTTAGCAAGCATAAAATGCATTTAAGTTTAGAAAATCTACAGCTTCTTTACAAGGACCGTCTGTGAAGGTCTTCTTAAAGACTTCGTAAAAGTTAAAATCCCTGTAACTTCACGTGCACATTTCATGTGACTTTAGAATCTGTAATCATCAGCATCTAAGTTCAGATGGCGACTCTTGCTTCACATTTGGTCACAAGGAAAATAGTAAGGGTAATTTTATCAATTAAGTGAAACAATTCAATAATGTCCTGCGCCGTCCAGCTGGTATTTGAATCAATGCAGAAACTTGTTCCCTATGGAAATCTGGGTCACTTTATTGAGCTGGACTGTGCAGCTTAACTGAAGGAGTTCTTTGTCATGCGGTTCATTGTGGGATTTATTTGTCATTTCTAGTCGACTTTCTGTCAGCCTGTACATACTGTCTGCCTTCACAATGTAATGGGCACATTTCCGAATGCTTGCTGACTGGTATAAACAAAAAAAGTGAAATTAATTTACTATTTACTAACTCATAATGTTTAAGAAGTGAAGTGAAAACAAAAACTACAGTAGACACTGTGGTCAGCCAAATAAGCAGTGAAACAAACTGAACTAAATTTAATTTGCAGTTGCACTGTACTTCATTGTTAATTGTAAATAATTTGTTATAAATTCATATTTATAAAATATAACAAAAAATGTTATATAAAATATAAAGCACAGGCTGTTGTCGGAATAGAGGTTCATCTATGGTATAACTCGTTGGGCTTTAAGAAAGGGGTCCACCCATAAATACTTTTTCTTGGGCCCTGCGAATTTTAGCGATGACACTGCAGGTATCACAATAGGAGGCCTGGAATGCCATACGCTCAGCTGTAACTTTCGCTGGAATGGTGTTAAAGTGGGAAAGACACTGAGGTGTTAAGACTATACAGGTGCTATACAGAGCAGAATAAAGCCACACATTAGTCCAGCTGTCCTTTAGAGATTACATGCCCTTTATCATTGACAAGTACACACACTGTCGCATTCAAACTGAATGTGTTTGGTATTTGTTATAATTTAAAGAGAGATCCTGGGATGACATATTTTTGCAGGACAACCTGGAAGTTAGCTTCACATGGGTTCCCTTGGCAAAATGGGAGTTTTACGTGGGTTTATAGATTATCGCAAAAAATAAGCTCTGTGATCCACAAAAGGTTATGCTAACACGTTTTGTTCATTAAGATAATGAATACTTTTATACGTTTGCTAATGAATTAAACCAATTAAAAGCCAATTGTGTGGTGTAGCTTTTGTGTTCATAATGTGGTGTGGTCAGAACCAAAGTTTAAAGGACTGTGTTCTCTAGAATCCTCTTAAAGGAATAGTCTACTCATTTTCAATATTAAAATATGTTATTACCTAAGAATTGTTGATACATCCCTCTATCATCTGTGTGCGTGCACGTAAGCGCTGGAGCGCGCTGCGACGCTTCGATAGCATTTAGCTTAGCCCCATTCATTCAATGGTACCATTTAGAGATAAAGTTAGAAGTGACCAAACACATCGTGTTTCCTATTTAAGACGAGTAGTTATACGAGCAAGTTTGGTGGTACAAAATAAAACGTAGCGCTTTTCTAAGCGGTGTAAAAGAGGAACTATATTTTATGGCGTAATAGCAGTTTTGGGAGTACTTCGACTCGCCTGAAAAGTCCGCTCCCCTTCTCACTCTCATAATGGGAGAGGGAGGGTGTTACTGCGCCGAGTCGAAGTACTCCCAAAAGTGCTATTACGCCATAAAATATAGTTCCTCTTTTAAATCCGCTTAGAAAAGCGCTACGTTTTATTTTGTACCACCAAACTTGCTCGTATAACTACTCGTCTTAAATAGGAAAAACGTTGATGTGTTTGGTCACTTCTAACTTTATCTCTAAATGGTACCATTTGAATGAATGGGGCTAAGCTAAATGCTATCGAAGCGTCGCAGCGCCCTCCAGCGCTTACATGCACGCACACAGATGATAGAGGGATGTATCAACAATTCTTAGTTAAGGTAATAACATATTTTAATATTGAAAATGAGTAGACTATTCCTTTAAGCGGAGAATTTCACGATTCCTAGTGGTTGCCATGAATCGCGTCATAGCTCATTACTATAGTTGACCTGACTTTAACTCTCCTTGACGGCCACACCATCCAAGACATTGAAAATGAATGACTTTCGGACACTTTGATGTTCTCGCTGGTGGCGGTGTGAACTTACAGCTAGGCTATAAACTAACTACTTTTACATCATGGTCGCTCAACTTGTTTGCCATCACCAGCAAGCAAGCTTTTGACAAATCTTTCAAACTTTATTAAAAACTTTTAAAAACATTGTCCTTTATCAGGAAATACTCTTACTTTGGGAATAGTGCATATGTTGAATTGCTTTTGAGATTTTCATGCATGATCATGTTTAAACCCAAGACTTCACGAGTGGGGATATTACTGGTTTGTTTTATGTAACTAAGATAATTTCTCTTTTTATTTAAAGAAGATCTTGGGTTAACCCAAGCTTAAGGCGTTTAACCAAAACCCATGAAAAAAATCTGGTTAATTTCAAGTGGAGAGAACTGGAAGTGCTGAAATGCTAACTTGTCTTGTGTACAAAAATACATCATCCTTGCACCTCTCTATTCAAATGCTTAATATATTTTTTGTAACTATGGTGTCAGTGAGACATCTTAGTTTCTCACCATAAGTGACATCACATTCTGTACTTTTCTAAAGATAATGTTACATTTAAGAAAATATATAAACTCAAAAATGAAATTCTGTCATTATTTACATACCTTAAATACATGATGTCTTTATGAACATGCATGTATGTGGCATGTGTGATTTCTGAAACATAAAACGTACCAAAGCAACTTAATGTGCATTTAAGGTGCATTCCAAAATTTTCATGAATTCATTGTTTAGATATAATTTTAAGTATCCAATGAAGACTGAATAATGATGACGAAAGAATACTAACAGAATTTTATTTTTGTTTGAACTATTACTTTAATCTCCATATATATCCAAGTATCTCAAATTCTTCAGTATTGTGCTATCTTGCGTCACATTGTTGTCTGAACTAAGACATTAGAGGTGGATTAATGTCATAAATGACTTGCACTATGTTAGCATCCGATGGGGCTGGTTTATGATCGGAGATGAACGGATATTTCTGATGAAAGGTACAGCAGCGACAGTCTCTCATTTCAGGGACTTTCCCTCTTCTTCTGGGAAAGACAAGGAAAGATAAAACCCTGACTCTTGCCCTGATGGTCTTATAGTGTAGATCTGCTAGAGGCCCAAATGAGAAAGACAAGTGTTTAAAAAGGGTGTGAGGATGTTAAACCCATGGGTGCAATCCTGAAAAGTGCAATGTCATACTAACCCAATTCACACAGCACTTTGGTCCCAGAAAATTTCCATAAATTTGTCCGAGAGGCTTCTGTGTGAACACCAACATGTCCCGTAAATGTTCTGGGATCGCTCCCGTAAAGCGGACCTAGTAACATTGCCGTAACATTTACAGAACACATCCTGTGTGAACAAGAGGCAGAAACAATGCCGAAGAGGGTGTGCTGTAGTAAAGATACATGTGCGTGTCATCGCAACAAGTTGTTATGGTTCAGCTCTTTGACAAAGGGATTTAAGCACACATCAACATTCACAACGAGAAATGTCGGCAAACTGGACTGAAGCAGAGATCAGGGAGCTCGTAACTATCCAAGCTGAAGCTGAGATTATTCACCAACATGACAGAACAACACATCACACGCTCCTTACACTTTAAGAAAGGATGTGTTAATTTTTTACACATTTTTGTTATGCTATTTTAACACATTATGTGTCATTTTAACAAGTTGTGATTAAAGTAACACAAAATGTGTTGTTCCAATAATAACACAGAGATTTATGTATTCTGGGACAATGCATTTAGTGTGTTGTTCCTAAACTAACACACATCAGTTCTAAGAGTGTACGATCTTGCCATAAACAAAAATGCACATGCGTGATTTCTTGAGAAAGATAATTTCCAAGTGCAGGACTTTAACCCCTTCGAGTCAGACCCTGCACTGGAATGGACATCACATGTTTGGTGGTTCAAACCAATACAAATGCTGATCAACCAATCAAAATAAGGCACACTGATTAAAAATCAGGTCTGAATGGGGTTAAATACATCACGTGATCTTTACGGTATGTGTGTGAATACCAGAAAATCATTGGCAGTGTGAATGAACCAAAAAACGATCCCAGACAAATTTTCTGTGCATTTCCCTAATCTCTGTGTGAAAAGGGCGTTCTTCAAAATGTCTTTTCTTATGCTTGTCCTGTCCGCACTGCTTCTCAGATGAGTGAAGTGACGATGAGTTATTCATACAGAATGATGGTGTTACTGCCTGTATGTCATTTTTTGTTTTAGCAGTGATCTATGAGACATAATAAATCAAGTAAAATTACATTGCGTTGTGGGTGCAGATGCTGGATGAGTCAGCGTTTGAGGTTAGTGGTAATTCAGCTCTGTAGGTTCCCCAGAATTGGTTCTCTCTGTGGGTTATGAAGGGTTGCTCATCCGGTATCACAGACCACTAAAGCAACAAACTCGCTGCAGCCGTAGAAAAAAAACTACGAGTTGATATGTCTTGCAGTTTTACTGTGTTTTATTAGCTAAATTAGATAGACAATTTGCTCCGGTGGGCTATCGGAGGTGGTCACTGAATTATTTCATTTGTGTGTATCTGTGTTGTTTCATTGGATAGTGAGTGAAGGCATATGCTGTTTCAGCCTCTGTAAGGCTGAAATACTGTGTCATGTTTTATCAGTAAGCTTAATCTACTGCATGTTGCCTCATGCTTAATATACTGTACACACTGTGTTGCATTGTATTGATTCTCTGTACTTTACTGTTTGTTGTATTTATGTGATCTGCAGCCTGCCACACAATTCTATATAAGTAAAATGAACGGCATCTGCTCGATATTATCAAGTGATAATTTCAAGGTCACTTGCTATAAAAGAGCTAATTGAAGTTGCTCCAACAAAAGGAAAATTTGAACAGACATTCTGAATGTAAGCTAAAAATCTGAAATAGAGTCAGATCAATTGATCCTCGTCCTATTTGTAACTAAAGCTTTCTCGAAAGCCAGGAGAAGAGTAAAAAGGAAGTGGTTCCAGACAAACAGGAAGTCAGAGTTCTTACACAGGAAGTTAAAAGGGTACCTACTGTATACGATTTATAGTTTTACTGAAAACAGCCAGTATGAGACTTTAACAGACGCTTTTATTCAAAGTGACTTACAGTGCATTTAAAGTACACTGTAAAAAAATCCTTGTTGCACTTAAATTTTCAAGTTCAATCAACTTGAATTTACGATTAATTTCTTGACGATTTCTTATTGAGGAGTTGCTACAAATTACAAAAAATAAAGTTAAATTAGCTTGTTATTTCAACTTAATTTTTTATAATTTATAGCAAAAAATTAAGTGCAACAAGGATTTTTTTTTACAGTGTATGCATTTTATCAACACTCCCTAGGATCAGGCCCACACCTTTTGCTCACAAAATATTTGTAACAATGTTTAGATATTTGGGCCTGGTTTCACACACAGGACTAAAGGGCTCGTTATAGTTGTGCGTAGGTCCTACGGCGTAGCCACGACGGCATAGGTTACGGATCGGTTTTCATTTATACTTTTCGTCATCGTCCACGTCGACGTGCAAACACACGCGCAGGCCGCTGGTAGTAGGGTGGCCATTCGTGCCAGTTTCGCCGGACATGTCCCGAACATGTTTTCGGGTTCGTTCTCCGGAAGTCGCGCTGGTTGACCGCATACGTCATCAAGGTTTAATATTTCGGGTTTAATTTCAGAAAAGCAACCGTTACATATCAAGGTAAGAATTAAACTACAATGATTGTATGTCCTAAAAGAAATAAATCTTAATTTTCTAATATATTTTAACTGAAATGTGAGAACCTCGATGACGTATGCGGTCGAGCAATGCGACTTCCGGAGAACGAACCCGAAAACATGTTCAGGACGTGTCCAGTGGAACTGGCACGAATGGCCATGCTAGCTGGTAGGCAGTATCCACGGTAACCACAGTTGCAGCGCGACCATCAAAGAAGAAGAAGCTTGGCAAGTTAACCCACAAACGAAGAAGAAACAGCAACTTATTGTGTATGATTTGACAATGATGGAAGTAAATAAACAGTGACTTTTTTTGCAGTTTGAAATAAATCACTCCTCAACTTGACCATTCTTTGTTTTCACCGTCGCAAACGGAAATACCTATGACGCAGTTTTTTTTACCTGACGGGAGGGGTTCTGGTGGACCAATCACAGCGCTTGCGGTCCGCGTAGAACTGACACGCTGTTAAATTTTTTGCGAGGTGCACGTCAGGCTACGCAGAGCTATGCACAGGCTACAGATAGCGAACTTACGCACGACTATAAATCGGGCTTTATGGCAATTTTCCATTGCATAAAACCCGACGGGTTGGGTCGGGTCAGCTTACTTTTGAGGGCTTTTTACTGGGTACAGTACGTAGTACCCCATACTTTTTTTAGTACCACCTCGTTTGAGGTTCCAAGCTGATAATAAAATGTCTGTGACGTGAAAACACAGTAGATCACTGATTGGTCTGAGAGAATCGTCACTACCAGCGTCATTGCTATTGCAAGATTAGCTTTACCTTCATGCTTGTGCTGTCTCGAGCAAACCTGGGGCACGTTTAAGTTCAAAATGGTGCGCAACGTTTTGCTACGGTTTCTGGGTTTAACGACATGCAACAGGGTTTGAGATACGTTTGTCAGAACTGCAGTCCAATCAGCAGCAACATGTAAATAAACCATGCGGTAGTAAAGAGACAGCTCGCAGAATGGGTTCAAGTTAGAATGTTTTCTTTCATTCTGGACGGCAAGGGCATTGACTGTAACATCAAGCATATTTTAAAGTATTAAACACGTATTTATAAAGATTTCATCAGGCTCCGGAAATGTTTAAAAAAGAACACAAAGCATGCTTCTCAGCTACCGTAGTTGCAATGCTTGCGTCATCACAACAGGGTGTTCAATGCATCACTGTTTCTGTTTAATAAACGTTGTGCAATGTTTTGTCCGGGCTGAACGCAGCCCTGTTGTCATCTGTGCTTTGTTGTAAGTTCCAAAACTCCCTTTTGGATGGGAAAAACATCCACAGGCTAAGAATCAGGAACACCATAGCAGTTTTTTCCTTGCAGTTTGTAGCGTCACATCCGACTGACGTCACGGGTGTTTGTACCGAAACTGTCATGTGAGACAGAGGTGTAGTGACAAATGCGATGTGCAAACATCTATTTGTGGTGGTAAATTTAGATGTTGTGGTGGACTGACAAATTAATGAATGAATGGGAAACACTGCATTTCAACAATGATCGCTCCCACTTTTTGTATGATGTCACAGCAGTAGGCAGCGCAAATATAACGACACGCCTATAATCCTTCCCACACTAAAGTGGTACTAAACTCAATGGAAGAGCTACCCAAGCCAAAGTAATGCTGGGTACACACCAAAAGATTTTTACATTTTATAAGATTTTCAAAATGTGATAAACTACAAACATGAGAATAAAAAATCCTAGATTTAACCGTTTTGCACCTATAGTGTGTGGTGTGCCATGATGTGTCAAAGACAGCACACTACACATGAACAGATTTTCAACCAGTCTCAACTGTGAACACAACAAATCTCGCAAAATCTCACAAGACTTCAGAATAAGCATGGTGGACGATATGCAGGAAGAAATGTCAATGATAGTGTTTGGAATGATTTTCACAGAAAATTCAAGGGAAAAAAAGAAAGTCGTTTGGTTGAAGTCGTGGAGACAGGGGGAACATGGTCTGTACAAGTTCACTTTGCATCAACTTCACTTTGTGCTGAGCCATGACTGCTTCTGTCTTCCATCATGTTGCTTGGTTTTAGCTGGTATTGCTGGTGTAGCAAGCTGGTCTTGCTGTGTTTGGTCACTTTTTAAGCTGGTCTAGCTGTGTTTTGGTCACTTTTTAAGCTGGTCTAGCTGGACTTAGCTGGTCATGCTAAAAGACCAGCTGACCCATCAGCTTGACCAGCTTTGCCAGGTTGGAAGGACCAGCTTAGAGCAGCTACTGCCACCTTAAATCAGCTAAAACCAGCTACCAGCTTATGCTGGTCTTTGCTGGATTTTTCAGTAGGGGAGGGTGAGTAAAAAGTGACAGAAACTTAATTGCTGGATGAACCAGTTCTTTAAAAACACGAGTCATTGAAATGTAGCTACTACAAACCTCCTAGTGTTGGCTGACCTTATTTGACACAGTTTGACCCCTTTGACTCTTTTTTTGTCATTAGGCAACACATCAATGTGCCAACTTCTGCTTTTGTCATTAGATCATGAAGGCAGGATGGAGGCAACTAGGTGAACTTCTTCTTCCCTGAACCTGATGTTATCAGAGGGAAAGTTCACTTGTAGACAATAGGAGCAATGGTCGTCCTGTCTTTCTCTTGTGTTTTTGCTGGGATTAATGAGGAGCACTTTTTAAAGACACGGCCTGTTTCATTCATTTTTCAACACATTTATCTTCAAACACATATAGTTGATGTGGCCTCTGTTGTTGTTTGATAAATTACTCTTCACAAATTTTCACAGTTGTAGATGATTATCTGCCCTAATTAAGACATTGGCTCTCTCTTTCATTCCCTCTCTCTTTCTCCCCCCCTCTACTTTGGTGGTTGGCTACTCGTGTCTTGAGTTTCAGCTTCAATCCGCACATTCCAAATGTAATGGCGCACAAGCCGTGTCTCCTTTTCTGGAAGTCAGACTCTTGGCCGGTGTGTGTTGTCAGATTTTAAAATTATTTTTATGTTTTTTTCGCACACTTATGCAATATCATAAGCAGGGGATTATAGGTGCCCTGCTTCATGAAAGAATGATATGCCTTTTTATGGAGATGCACACAGACAGTTACATTGGGACTGTAGTAGATTTTGTTCTTGTGATGCGTTTGTTTTGAATTTGGTAATTTTGCTGACATGAAAGAGCAAGGCTTAAAATTTAGAGAAGCAAAAAAATCACTAGGACAGTACATTTTAAAAAGGTCCTATTTTGGTACAGATATGCACCTATGTACTTTTAAAGTACCAATGTGTACCTTTTGATGTACCAATATGCACCTTTTAGGTTCAAAAGTGTACTGTTTGAAAAGGTATAAACATATTGTCTGTTCACAAGCTACAACTTTAAGAGGTGGGTAAAAACATGCGTCAGATATTTAAAAAAGTATATGGAAGTATCCCTTAATTTAAAAGCATGAGGTTTTTAGTGTCTTTCCACATGCTGAATGTTTAGTAGTGGGAGAAGACAATTTTGCAGTACTTAATGCTTAATAAAAACATATTTAGTTTTTGCCGTTTGTTACGTCCTGTGCTGTTTCAGTAATAGTTCATTAACTGCTTCACATAAATACATTTAAAGAGCACCTATTTCATTGCTAAAAGAACATTATTTTGTGTATTTGGTATATTACAATGTGTTTGGGTGGTTTATGGTTAAAAAACACTTTTTTTTTTACATACCGTACATTTTGTAGCTCCAGATTTCACTCTCTTCCTAAAACGCACAGATTTGAAAAGCGCTGTGTCCTTGATTGGCCAGCTAATCTGTACGTAGGGTTTGGCTAGAATACCTCTGATGTCAGCCGGAAATGTGACGCTCCTTACCATGTTTGAAAGATTCGCTCACAGTGCAATGCTAACAGGAGTTAACTTTTACAGGCTGTAAGTCCAAATGGGAGGAATTATGATAATGTCGCTCTTGTCTACATCACCAATCCCAGGAAGTAAACTGTTGCCTACAATCCGTGTATTTGTTGTAGTCCAAGAAAATAAATTTACGTTGGAGACGATAACTCGCATCATCGTTTACTTTGGGGTTTGTACCTTTTGCATATCGTTAACATGTACAAATACACACTTACACAATTTAAAAACGTGAATCGGAAAATAGGTGCTCTTTAAGTGTATTTAAATACATTTCCACTTGATGGATTGATTTATTGATTGATTGTGTTTAGTTATCATATTGAGGTCTAAAGGGATAGTTCACCCTCATGTTGTTCTAAACCAGGGGTGGGCAACTCCTGGTCCTGAGGGTCACAGCCCTGCAGAGTTTAGGTCCAACCCTAATCAAACACAGCTGAAAAATCTAATTGAAGTCTTCAGGACGGTTTGGAAATGACATTCAGGTGTGTTCGATTAAGGTTGAAGCTAAACTCTGCAGAACTGTGGCCCTCGATGCCCATTTCTGTTCTAAACCTTTAAAGGCAGGGTATCTCATTTGATCCAGAAACATTTTTATTTATGCTGGTTAAAAATCTCCTGACATCCTGATAGCAATCACTATGTTAAGTTGTTTATATGTATTTGTAGAATTTTATGTCATCTGTGAAAGGCGTAGGACCAAAACATTTTCAGCCAATCATAGATCTCGGTCCGAACGGATGTTGCCTTTTTGTCCCTCATCCGTAAGCGTAATTTGAATGCCACCGTGCAGCTTGTTCACACAGACACCATACGTCATCGGTGCGTTCACCTGCCCTCATCTCCCGTCTGTAAACAGAGTGGGAATGGCAAACTTTTCTGATGAATTGACAACCTGCACAGGAGCCACAAAATCAAAAACATCTTTTATAACAACAACAGCAAAAACTGCCTGGATCAGCAAAGAGCAAAAACCCAAATTAACATCGGTAACTTTACTGCTTTACCACGAGATGCAAACAGCTGCAGGAGGCAAAGGGTCTGAAAGGGTCGTTGCTCTGTTTATTTTGGTACGGAAGGTACGCGGTATGTTTGTATTGAGATGGATTCAGATATTCTACTTTGATGAAACATTGTGTTGCTTATGAAATTTTTGCTCGTTTATGGATTAGCATAACGATATAGTTACTACGTCTACACAACCAGAAGTGTGCTTTAACTAATTCTGATGTAAACCAGTTGTTTATGTTGGTTATTTTGGTAATGTTATTCACTTTGTACTGCAAAGTTTTCTCACTGGTGAATGAGACATGAGATGTGACTGTCTGAACTGTGCGTGTTCATGTGTTTTGAAAGAGGCATTTTTGAATGGAGGGTGGGATCGTAATTTCATTGCTAGTCAGCTACCGTTGGCATTTTTCAAAATGTGATACCCTACCTTTAATTTTGATGAACACAAAAGAAGATATTTTGATACATGATGGTAAGCACACAGCTGATTGTAGCCATTGACTTCAATTGTATTTGTTTTTCCTACTATGGAAGATTAATTTATCAAAATATCTTTTTTAATTCAATCAGGTTTAGAACAACATGAGAATGAGAAAATTTTGTGTGAACAACCCATTTAAGTGCGTTTATCTGCTTGATTATATATATTTTTACAATCAAAATAATAAAATTGCAACAACAAAATAGAATACGATTTTTCTTTGCTGAAAATGATTCTATTTTCTCTCTCTATTTTATTCTATTCTATTGTAAAATTGTGTGGGAAGCTACTGTACATTTCTCAACATGCTGACATTTTGGAAGTATGACTCAGCAATAGAGATTTAAAACCTGGAGATCCCAAATCCACAGCTGGTGCTCTTTCAGTAAAATCACTGCAGAGCCTTCAGCTGCACAAACCAACCATTTCTCTTATATTTTTTTACAGAAAAATATCTATATCCGAATTTTACTGTGCTCTCTCTCTCTCTCTCTCTCTCTCTCTCTCTCTCTCTCTCTCTCTCTACTCTAAGCCCTATATGATACAGCTTTCACTTTATTTCTCTGCTTTTGAATGAAGAGGCTTACAGAAAGTTTGTTTTTATCGCTGTACACTTCCTTCAGAAGATGACGGAAGTGACGCTGTGTGCATTGAGCGTGTTTTAGTACTGTCTGCTTTTGTGTGAACGAGGCATTAATCTGGAACCAGAGCGTTCCGGGCACATATCATATCTCTCACAGTGCATTTACTTAACACCTCAATTACAAGCCATTTCTCATCGAATACTGTAATTACCAGCTCAATAAAAAGGGACTGCACAACTTCAGCAAAATGGATGTCAGTGTTGTATGTTTCTGCTTTGATCATAAAGGGATTGATTGATATGTATTACAGTTTTTAGTAACTGTACACTAAGAATAATACTACTGTATCCTGAGTCAGACATACAGATATACATACGTAATAATGTTTGCCGAGTAAACCATAAACTTGGATTGCTTGTGTCTTTTGAGTATTAAAATTTTTTGTATTTCTAACATTGTGTTTTTTTTGACAAGATTGAAACTTTTATAATTAAACAATTCTGTCAACTCAACATTGTTATAATAAAGTGTACTATCAGAGAGTAATATGTGTTTAGGTACTCATAGTTAAACGCTCAAAAACATCTGACAAACTTTACTTGATGACTAGTTCCTCTTTCCTTTTTAAAAAAAGGAAAGTGGAAAGTGTCTGCTAGTGGCGGTTAAGCTTTTATCTGTATCTTATGCCCTCATCTGTATCTTACACCTTCAGCTTCTGTCATTCTGTAATATTTGTGTATATGCGCGTATTACTCATGGAGACCTGTACTGTTCTTTGTCATTTAGATAAACCACTTCCTGACAACAGGAAATGAAAATCTATTTTTAGCATTGCTTGTCCTAATTTTACACCCCCTCATTTGGTCTCACACTATTTTTGTTACATGATTTTATTTATTCTTCCTCTGCTTGTGTAACTTCCTGCCACATGCTGTACTCTTTGAGGTTTCAAGTACATTAACTTGACGTGACGTCCTGCATTTTAATGTAAACACGCTGTTGAAAGCCTCGGTTTCTATTTATATTACTGATACAACAAAGCGATCCTAATGCCTCACAAAGGCCTTTTTTTAGCATTGATGATTTCTAATTTTATTTAAAGTTTTGTAAATAGGTAATCAACAATCTAAAAGAAAAGTTTATTCAGGCAAAGAATTCTGACCTTTTGTACAAAGGAGTTTGCACGGTCGGTGTCACAAATTTGTTTACATTTGATTAGATCTGAACATATTGTAAAGATGTTCTTATTTTGTTTTACAGAGCGTAAATTTGTTTTTGTACATTTTTACAAAGTATTGTATAAACATTTAGTTTAGATTTTAAAGGAAAACACCCCATGTTTCCATTGTGGGTTTAGATTTTTGTGTATATTTATAATTGTTACATCTACATGTCACTGATTTCTTGAGACATGACCGACCTGATCTCACAGGAAAACCACCTGTTGATTTTGCATGAAATATGATAATGTGAATCCTACAAAAATGTATGATTATCTTTAAAACAACATAAATAAAACTCCAATCCTTAATCCCAAAGTCACAGGGTCGAAAGCAGACCTGCTGAAAGCGTACAAATGAAACACTTTGTTAAATTAGTACGTATTGACACGAGATTGTGTTGGACGTGACCTATCAGCACAAGCAAGTTCTATGCAAAAAATGCAAATGAGTGTGGGTAGGGACATCTGGTACACAAATATTATTACATAATCTGACGGGGAACACATGCGAGGCATAATGCAAATACCAAGAGAATACCTTCTTTTGTTTACATTTGTTTAGCAGTGTTTTCGGGTTGTTTTTACGCCCTCGTCATGATTTGTACCTTTTCTGTTTTCACTTGTAATGTGTGTCAGTCTCCGGTACATTCTTCTTTGACCCCTCAGTGATCGTCCAATCAGATTTCTTGTCCAATAATAGTTTTGTTGAGAGTGGATGGATTCTATCCTCACGCTTCTCTTCTTTAATAAGAGAAAGGATCCGATCCAACCGAATACTAGCACCACTTGCCATATCAACAGACTGCAATTTAATAAGTGTGTCAAGACCAGTCAAAGCACACACAGCTGTAAACAGACTCCCAGCAAATACTCAGACAAACACATGCACACACGCAGAGACTTTGACTTACAATAGAATGGTAATTTAATGTAACACCTGACAATGTCATTTACAAGTGCATTTGTAGAAATCCTTATATTTTGCATTTGTAGAAATTAGTATAGTTGTATTGATGAATATGATTTTCTGCAGAACTTTTTAAGTGAAAATATGAAGTAAAAAGTAAAATTATATTTACTTTGTGCTTTAACAATTTAGTTTGTGTAAAACATAGTGATCACTATTCTTATGTGTGTTTTAAAAATGGCTATCCGATAGGGTGGTCCTTATAATTTAGTTCAACTCTTACCCCCTAAATGTGATAGGATATCAATAAAAACACACTGTGCAAAATTTTGAATTGTTCCTACAATATCTAGAGGTTGCTCAAAGCCTTTGAATATTTCCGAAATCACATATTTTTGCTAAAACTGTACCATTTAAAATGCAAAATAAAGACCACCATACTATCCGGGCTTTGTTACAGAGCAGTTAACATGGTCAATGACAGATATTTGCTTTGAGACATTTGATTAAAACTATAAATGGCGGCCCACCTTAATGACATGTTTATAAATTACATTAATTTATCATAAATTCTGTGTAATTAAACCTCAGAAAAAAATAGAGATACTAACCAACAGAATTACATTGTATCATTTAATATGTTTTGTTTTGTTTAATTCAAATACAATTTTTTTTTGGGGGGGGGTGCAAAGGAAGGCTGGGGGAAAACATTTTTGGGTTAAAACAACCCCAACATAGGATAATGGTCATATTTGTCCATAGCTTGCCCAACCACAAAATAAAAACCCCCAGCATATATTATATATTTTTTTGAGTTTGCCTTTTTTTTCTTATTTTTCTAAGTTTTAATCAGATCATGAATCTCAGACTTTTACTGCAGACGCTGACTTTTAAACAACACAATGCATTAGGGATGCACCGATAGGATTTTTTTGGGCCGATACCAATTTAAACAGACAACTTTTGCTGGCCGATGCCGATATTAAACACTTGTATACAATACTATACAGTTGGTCTATTAGCTAGTTTATTTCTGGATCAAATTATTTTTACTGAACAGGGATTGGATCTAATTAACATTCAACTGACCAACATAATAAGAAAGGCACAAATTAAGCTAAACTAAATATAATAAGACAGCATGACAACCTTCAAAGGTGGTTTTTGCTATTCAGCATTTATTTTATTAACAACATTAACTCATTTTTTACATATAATGGATTTCTTTAATAAACATAAATAATGCCAGTGCTATTGCCTTAAACAGAGTATAAATATTGCTACTTCAAAAAAAGTTGGACTTCTTTTCCCCCACTAAAGTGCAGTCTGTTTCTTTTATAGTCCAATACATTTGAGCCAGCTCAACAAAGGTTTTCTGTCGGTGCTTAAGTATAGTGCACATTAAATAATTTAAATTGAACAAAAGACATGCAACTCATTGCCTTTATGCGGTTAATTAATAAACAATCGGTATCGGCATTTCTCGTGCTATTGCCGACATGCCGATGGTTTCAAATTCATCAAAAATCGGCCGGTAAATATCGGCGGCCGATACATCGGTGCATCACTACAATGCATATTAAACAATTTGAGGCACTCTTATTGACTCTTCATTCAATGCCTGATTATTCAAATCCTAAATTGTTAGTATAAACATGCAATGAAAAGGTAAATGCTTTACTGAATTGTGATCAGCGGTAATAGGGCTATTTTTTTTCTTTCTTTCTCTGCAGACCCATGTTTGACGGTTATCCCTCCATGTATGACCGAAGCCGACCGCTTCAGTTTAGAGGCTCTGCGGCACATTCACAAGCAGCTAGATGATGACAATGATGGAGGCATAGAAGTTAATGAAAGTGTGGAGGTGAGCAGATGTCATTTTTGCCTTTAATGCAATAATACATACATTGGAGTATGATGGCATGTTTGTAGTATACTGTGTTTGCATGAATTCTGTGATGAGGTCGGTTTTGGTGGTGGTTGTGGTGGGGTGTCAGTAAAACAGGTCAGTAAAACTTAAACCTACTAGGGGCCTTAAAGGGCAAAGTTGACATTTGTTTTGCCTGCCAGATGAGACTGAGAGAACACATAAGTACTTCTCCCATAGGGGAATTACATTAACATGTGTTTGTGTGTGTGTTACTGCATACAATGTGTGATGAAATATCAACACATTAGAATGTGTCCATCACTTGTTTGCTAAGGTGTATGCATAGCTTAACAGGGGTGTATTTCTTATCTTGCCAAATGTGTTCTTGACATGCAATGCATTCTGTGCCAATTCAATTTCATCTTCAGCTATATAAGTGATTTTCTGGCATTTTTAAAAAAGTTAAAAGCTAATTGTACAGTTACAAGATGCACGTGAGTTTATGTGTAGTAGGTCTGAACTGTTCTCACCCCATTCATTCTCACACAGATACTTCATCCTGTGTGACTTTTTTTACCTAGAGGTGTCAATCCCACAATGCACATTGCGGTTGTAGTCCATTTCCTCCCTTTTTGCACAGATATGTAAACCAGAAATCTTTTTTATTTTTAATTTGATGTTATTTTCAACCCTAACATATAAGGAGAACCTTTTACTACTGTAGTCACTATTGAATTAAACTGGAGTGATTTGAATAGGACATCACTACATCTCTCATGATCATACCATTTAAGCTATAGCAGATGTCAAGATATTCAATGGATAAAATCTTGTTCTCTTCATTTTTTTATACATTTATATTACTTTTGCATACGTCAGCATTTATTGCAATTGTCTAGAAACAAGCAAACTGTTTCTTTGTGTTACACCAAAGATACTTAGGGCCCTATCATACACCCAGTGCAATGCGCTCCGCAAGTGTCTTTTGCTAGTTTCAACCCGGCGCAATGATCATTTTCATGTTTAGCACCACGTTGTTTAAATAGCAAATGCATTTGCACCCAATTATGCCCCCATGGGCGTTCTGGAGTGAAAACGAGGTGTGTTCAGGTGCATTGTTGGCATGTTGCTATTTTAAGGTAACCTAAATATAGACTACCCATACGCACAACCGGCGCAACGTCATAGAATATCTCTGAGGTTCACGTCCACTTTTGGGGGAAAACAAACTAGACCTCGCATTGACTTCCATACAAAATAGCGGAACAAAGCAACGTTCGTACACACCCGGCAGGCGTAAATAACTTAAGAAATCACTCAGATTAAACACGTTGAGTAATTATCTGTCCACCCTGCCTGCCATAGAGTGCGAAAGATACATTAACACATTTAATTTCGTCAATATAAAAACATGTCTCTTTCATTCTCACAGCGTCAAATTTGTGTAACAATGCTCCCCATTGGCCAGAGGTGTCTTACCCGGACATTTACTCGTACCTCATCGAGTCAACAGGGAAGCCAGTGAATGATTTTACTTTGTATTTGAAAGTTACTTCGTATTTATATATTATGTCTTTATATTTAGAGTACTGAGTCCACTTTTCCATCCAGCCATACAACTAACTAGCTACACAAATTTGACGCTGGGAGAATTAAAGGGACATGTTTTTACATTGACCAAATTAAATGTGTTAATGTATCTTTTGCACTCTATGGCAGGCAGGGTGGACAGACTCGAAAAAGTATTTTTATAGTACAAACCTTTTCTTACATATATTATTTTTTGAGTTTACACTGATCATGTAGCTATCCTTCCATTTACAGCAATTAAAAGCCTGTCAATCTTACATGACTGAAAGAAAATGACTTTTAAAGGTTTTAATGCAAAAAAATTACTATTTCAATACATATTAAAACAACAAAATTTTTTAACACCAATCTTAAAGTGGCTTAGTTTTTCAGTTTACAAATTCCACCATCTAAATAGGGAATTGGCATGGCGCGTGTGCAACTGGCTTTTAAAGACTCTCATTGGTTTATTGCAGGTTACGCACAAAGCACACCCATTACTCATTACGAGAATAAGAACAATCCTTTTAGACTGTGGGCTAGGCGCACAAACCATTTTTCTCATCGTTAAATTAGCAAAAGTGGATTCGGACATGCCCGTTTAGACTGTGCATCGTGCCCTTTAGACATTCCGCATAGATCATTAAAATACAGTAGGTCCCTTATACCTGCTTCAGCAATCACTGGAGGCGTTGCAAATATGGTGGCGTAGTGACTCAAATTCTTTAAAAAGACATGCAAGATTTAAAGAGTTTGTTTGTTTGTTTAGAGGCTGGTATATTTTGTGTATAATGTGTGTTGTTAGTGGGGCCGTGACGTATGTTTTGGATTGTTTCTGGTCATGGCAGGTGCTCCATGGGCTTATGAAGTGTTCAGAGAGGAGGCCTGAGAATTTCTCCTCCTTAAAGCTACTGAAAGTTGGTGTCTTCTTTCAGGGCACAGCAAATTCCTGAGTGTGTGTGTCTGTAAGTTGCTAAGTAAGCCTACACGACTTTTAGTCAGCTATGACCAGGCCCGGATGTAATCTGTGGACCTTGTCCTCATTTTCTGTGATTATTTTTGGGGGAAAATCTGCATAATGGATTTAAATGTTTTAGATGGAGTTGATAGTGCACTCTTTAAAATAAAGATGCTAATACCATAAAATAAACATTTTTGGTTATATTGTTTCAAAATTAACCTTTACCTTCCAAAAGGTTCTTTTTAAGGTTTTTGTAAGATGTAAAATAAATTGTTGGTGTCTCCAGAGTACGAATGTGAAGTTTTAGCTCAAAATATCATATAGATAATTTATTATAACGTTAAAATTGCCACTTTGCAGGTGTGAGCAGAAATGTGCCATTTTTGTCTGTCTCCTTTTAAATGCATATGAGCTGATCTCTGCACTAAATGGCAGTGCCGTGGTTGGATAGTGCAGATTAAGGGGCAGTATTATCCCCTTGTGACATCACAAGGGGAGTCAAATTTCAGTGACCTATTTTTTCACATGCTTGCAGAGAATGGTTTATCAAAACTAAGTTACTGGGTTGATCTTTATCACATTTTCTAGGTTAATAGAAGCACTGGGGACCCAATTAATAGCACTTAAACATTGAAAAAGTCAGATTTTCATGATATGTCCCCTTTAAAAAGCTTTCAGTAGCACCTTAAAAGCATCAAAATGCAAGTACAGCATACAAATACGAACACCTACAAAGAAATAAATTCCTGATCTGATATATTTGTAAAGCTTTATTGTGCAATAAAACTCTGCTTTTGTTGTGGACTTCGCTGGTTAGCTTTTGAAATGTTGCATCGCAGTACTGACAATGATGTAGGCTCATCGATCAATCACATTAGTTTGTGTTTTCTTCTCATTTCCAACGAAATCCTTGTGTAATACAACAGATCCGATAGTGTTAAGAGGTTCCTCTTCCGCTTTTTGTCTTCAAAAATATCTGCATTGTATTTCAAGGGGATTTCTGAGACTATTTGAGAGTGATGATACTGTGTATTTCTTGACGTCAAATGTAACCTAATCAGCTCTTGGGGATGATAAGGTATTGTAAGGTGTAAACTAATTTAATGTGGTATGGCCTTTAATGTATTGTTGTTCCTTCAGTTTATTAGAGAGGATATGAAGCAGCAACAGACCAATAAACACAGCAATCTTCATCGAGAGGACCAGCACATCACGGTGGAAGAGCTGTGGAGGAGCTGGAAAATATCTGAAGGTAATGACTAACTAACTAACAACTGGTGAAGGATATGTTATGTCTAGTGTAGTGGTTAAAGATCTGCATTGGCAGATCACATTGTAGAGCATTGCGTTAGCAACCCGAAGGTCACAATTCAGGTTCAATTCCCAAACGCTTCCCCCATTATGCTCTTGTTTAAGGGATTTATCCTCTGGTTGCCTACTATCTAATTTGACTAAACAGTGGGTTAAATCATAAGATGTGTGAATAGTACTTTCACTGTAGTCTGATTACGTGTGCAGTTCAGTACAAAACACTCTTTGTTGACCATTGTGTGCATCTAATATGGAGTGATGGCATCTCACAGCATCAGTCCCTGGTGGGTAATCTGAGACAGCATTAGACGGGTTCCCTATTGTGTAGATTTTACAGGATGTGTGTCTGCTCTGTTGTTCAGTTTGAAAAAGAAATATGATAACTGAGCCAAAAGATACTGAGTTTCAGTGTGTTTTCATATTTATAGTCTGTAACTAAATAATTAATTTTATCTCCACCTCGTGTAGCCATCTTTTCAACACCTCTACACTTGGTATAGATATGTTTGGGTGTGTATTTTGTTTGAGATTGGGGAATTAAACAGTGGGGTCCAAAAGTCTAAGACCACTTGTGAAAAAATATATTTAAAGCTATTTCATGTATTCTGACTTATTAAAGGGGCCATGGCACAAGACTTTTTTAAGATGTCAAATAAATCTTTGGTGTCCCCAGAGCACATATGTGAAGTTTTTAGCTCAAAATACCATATAGATAATTTATTATAACATGTTAAAATTGCCACTTTGTAGGTGTGTGCAAAAATGTGCTGTTTTGGGTGTGTCCTTTTAAATGCAAATGAGCGGATGAAGTGCAAACACTGATCACAATGATGGTGGTTTGTTGCAGTTAGAGCTGAAGATCTTTGCCCGAACCCGACGGGACCCATCGGGACCCGACGGGTTCGGGCCGGGCACGGGCTTGCGCTCGGATCGCTCTGCAGCCATTTACAGTGGATTTAATAATTTTCCTCAACAAAAACATGTAGCCTAATCTTGGTGAGTAAAGGTTTTTCAATGTATAACTAAATATTAATTGAGTCTTAAATACATAATTTAGACAGAGGATATAGACTAATGTTGAGAATCCCATTAATCGATCATTTCGGGCCTAACTTTTAAGGCCCGATTACAGCTCTAGTTGCAATTGAAACTCAATTGTGCTGTGAATTATTTTCTCTCTCTTTTTCTCTTCACTAAATGGCAGTGCTGTGATTGGATAGTGCAGATTAAGGGGCTGTATTATTATAAGAAGAGCTCCTTTTGACATCATAAGGAGAGCCAAATTTCAACTACCTATTTTTTTCATGTGCTTGTAGAGAATGGTTCATCAAAACTAAGTTACTGGGTTGATCTTTTTCACATTTTCTAGGATGATAAAAGCACTGGGGATCCAATCATAGCACTTAAACATGGAAAAAGTCAGATTTTCATGCCATGGCCCCTTTAAGAGTTGAATTTTCTCATGCTTTACATAGGCAAAGTGTCAAAAAAGCAGTTGATGGAGTATTTCTGTGCCGAAAGTTACAGAAAGTTTTGTAAAACATTAAAGATTCATACTTTACTTCTTTTATGAGCAATTTCAGTGCAAAAAGTATCGTGGAAGTCCTTATATGGGCACTATAACCGGGAGTAGGTCACACACACCAACCAAGAGCTGACACAAAATCAACATCACCAAAGAAGTGTGTTTTTGTTTGTGAGGAAATTTAAACTTGTTCAGCCGCTGTACGCCTCAAGGCGCTCAGGCTTAGTCAGAAAGCATCGGTACAGTTGATCTGTCTTTATAAATATGATAAAACTAAAGACTTTTTGGATATATCCAAAAGAGTTCCTGTGTAGTTCAGTTGTAGAGCATTGCGTTTGCAGCGCAAAAGGTCATGGGTTCCAACCAAGGGAATACAAGTACTGATAAAAATGTATAGCTTGTAATGCACTGTAAGTTGCTTTGGATAAAAGTGTCTGCCAAATGCATAAATATACAAATATACAGTGTTGGGGGTAACGCATTACAAGTAACGCGCATTACGTAATAATATTACTTTTCTGAAGTAACGAGTAAAGTAACACATTACTTTTAAAATGTACACATTAATATTAGAATTACTTTTTAAAAAAGTAATGCAAGTTAATTTTTTAGTTTAATTAATTTGATAAAAAATTATGTACTGAATTAAACTAAACAGAGTCGCATTGTGCACTCTATGCATACACACATGTGTGGAAAAAGTTTGAGTCAGAAACTGAGATGGCAGGCCAGAGCTCGACATTTTTTGTGATGAAATATGCAATTTCTGAATGCAGAACTTTTCAGTCATAAAAACACATGCAAGGCCTGAAAACGATCAAGCCTCAGCCAAGGAAAAGTAACGCAAAAGTAACTAAAAAGTAACGTAAGCATTACTTTTCATGAAAAGAAACTAAGTAACGCAATTAGTTACTTTTTTTGGGAGTAACTTAATATTGTAATGCATTACTTTTAAAAGTAACTTTCCCCAACACTGCAAATATATAAATATATATGAAGGCTATACTGTAATACTACTCTACAGGTACTCAATATTAACATGGCATAAGCAGAAACAGCGTGTGTTATGTAAGCTTTAACATTTTTATATATGAATGTTTGCATTGTCTTGATGCATTACATCATCAACATGACAAATGACTATGTTTCAGAATTTCAGCTTAATATTATGTACTCAAGCAGTCAAGCATGATTTGAGAATATTTCAGTGTATTTGAAATATATTAAATGTTTTAAAAGAATATTGTGTGCTTCAGTTGAAACATATAGCATTTTTGCACATGTTCAGTGTTTTTCAGCACATTTCTCTCTCTCTCTGTCTCTCTCTCACTCTTTTTCTCTCTCTCTGTTTCTCTCTCTCTTTCTCTCTCTTTCTCACTCTCAGTGCATAACTGGACAATGGAGGACGCAGTCCAGTGGCTGAAGGAGTCAGTGGAGCTTCCTCAATATGAAAAAAACTTCAGAGACTTTAAAGTAAACGGCAACACGCTACCTCGGTAAACTCACACCCACACTTCTTGTGTGAAACAGAACCTAACAGCAGTAATATGAAACTAGTTGAGACTGTAGTTGGATAAAGAAATAGGGCAGCCCACCATAACTTTTACTGGTTAGAAATGACATCACAGTGCAATATTTATTTGACATCTTTAACTCATTCATAAAGCAAGCATATATGAACTAAATTCATTAAAGAAAATACATGCAGAAAGCATTAATTCAGCAGTGCTTCCACCTAGTGGTGGTAAAGTGTTAGTGCATGTGTGGAGACGAGTGAGGGGGTTTAGAAAGTGTTGAGTTTCCCCTCACTGCCGGTTCTTCATGACTCATGAAATGATGTCACAGCACCAGATCACCTTTCACCTGCAGCTATGCGCAGTATGTGTGTGGCAGCACATGTGATTTTTCAGTCAAAATTAGTCCTCTGAGCTTGAACTTGCCAGTCACACACACAGACACACGCATGCTGTCCCCACCCATACAGGTTTAGGACACAATTAAAGAGTATAATGTTTAAGTTTGTTAGGGATTTGATATATGAGACTCTCTTAGACATTTTATCCGTGAGAGATGTGTTGGAGGACCGTCTCCTGTTTATCTGCACTTGACCCGGACATTTCCAAGTAATCTTTGTTTGAGAAATCTCCAACTATCCTTTTAAGCAAATGTCACCAGAAACTTTTATGACCGTGACTCACATTCCCTCTGACCTGCTGTGTTTATGCTTTTTGTTACAGAATAGCGGCCAATGAACCGTCGTTTATGTCAATGCAGCTAAAGATATTAGACCAACGACATAAACAGAAATTAAATTTAAAAGCATTGGACGCTGTGCTGTTTGGACCTCCACTACGTAAGTGCCATCACATTATCTGTTTGTACACAACATCATATTATATGTTTAAAATAACCACTAAACTATTCATTTATTTATTCATTTATTTGTAATCCATGCTTGTTTAATATAAACTAAAAGTTCACAATTTTTTTTAACTAAAATCAGATGGTTTTTAAACTTTTTTTGTCAGCCAAATCCCCTTGACCTAAATTATTAACTTGAAGTACCCCCTGATATTTTAAGGGAAAAAAATTAATAATTTAAAACTTCAAAAACATTTATTTTTCATCTGTTTGATCAGTATCACATAATTATTGTTATTATTGCCTGTTATTGGACCTTTATCCATGTCTGAAGGAGTGAGCTATGTCTCAGTCAATGCTCGAAGATGCCGAAGATTTGCCTGTAGTTCATAAAACGTATCTGTCTATTTTCGCGAGTTCTTAGTTTTCTGTTATATTGTAGTGTTGTGTAATGGTCACATGACATGCAGATTGAACAAATAAAATATATAAATTTTTAGTAAATATTTTATTTACATTTAATGATTTAATTGTAATTTATTTTTAACTCTCAAACCCGTGCAAACCCAGTTTGAGAAACCCTGTCCTATATTGTGTATGGAAAACAAGTTAAAACTTTTGCTTTAGTCTCCTATGCCTCAGATATTTCTCCACAGAAATTTCACACGTTCTGTTATGCTACGTACACACCAAACGCTGGGTATCGCTTTACTCGCTCTAGATTACTCGCGGGATTTAACTTCGTGTCATGCGAATTTTTCGCTTGAGTTGAATATTTTCAACTTGGGCGAAGATGCGTTTGAGGCAAATAGCGTGTGTTTTCGCGGCAAACGCGCTGCCCATATCGCGTCATTCGCATCTGATCGCCTCTTTGCATTGACTTTGTATGTAATTTACTCGCGCAAATTGTTGAACTCGCGTCTGTTGTGAACCCACAGTAACACTGTTAGGTGTTTGGGGTGTATGCCCCATTATGCTATGTACACACCAAGTGCGGGGTATCGCTTTACTCGCTCTAGATTACTCGCGGGATTTAACTTCGTGTCATGCGAATTTTTTGCTCGAGTTGAATCTTTTCAACTTGGGTGAAGACGGGTTTGAGGCGAATAACGTGTGATCGTGTCTTTGCATTGACTTTGTATGTAATTTACTCACGCAAATCGTTGAACTCGCGTCTGATGTGAACCCACAGTTACACTGTTAAAAGTGTTTGCTGGCTTAAATGTTGAAGTATAATAAAATGTTTCTTTATTTAATTGCTAATTTACTATTTTCAGTCTCCAGTATTTCCAGACTAGTGATGGGTTGCTGTAATTTCTAACAAAATGTTGAAATTTATTATAATGAGTAAACTTATATAAGTTGAAATATGCTGTTTAGACTTCATGATATTATAATTTTCCAGTGTTGAGTTTCATAAGAGATCTCAACAATTAAACAAATCAAGATCATATTTGCCAAGTCCACAATCAAAAGTCAATATTATTGAAGATTTCACTATAAACTCAATAATTTCTTATTAAATTTATTTACCCAAATTCTAATTATTTACCTATACAATCTTTATTACTTTTACAGCGTCATACTCTTAGGGGTGGTTTCCCGGACAGGGATTATTTTAAGACAGGACTAGGCCTTAGTTTACTTAGGAATATTTAACTCGTTTTAACAAACAAGCCTTACTAAAAACATGACTTGTGTGCATTTTGAGGCAAAACAAAGGGCACTAATGTATTTTAAGATATGTCAGGGCAAGTTGTTTTCAGTTTGGACAGTTCTAAAAAAAAAAATTCTAAAAAATATTTCAGTCTAGGACTAGTCTAATCCCTGTCTGGGAAACCACCTCTTAAAGTATTATCCCATTTGTTTCTGTTTTTATTTCTCATCCGCAGTTTTAAGAGACACATATGAGACTAACTTGATACTTAAATGAGAACATCAGAGCTAAAAAAAGCAACATCCTAGCAAAAAAATTAAATAAAACTGTGAAACTGATGATTGGGTTTCTTTTTCCTCCCTTTAGGTCCTTACCATAACTGGCTTAAAGACTTTATATTGATGATCTCAATCATCATTGGAGTTGGGGGCTGCTGGTTTGCATACATTCAGAACAAGTCATCTAAAATTCACATCTCTCAAATGATGAAAGACCTCGATAGTCTTCAGAATGCTGAACAGAGTCTCATAGAGCTACAGAGCCGGTGAGAGAGAAAAAGACTTTGCATGTCTGAATAAGTTATATTACATTAGAGTACTCTGCATTATTGCCTCTGTATAACAATCTTATTTTCAGAGCTGACCGCAATATCCTGAATATTTGTAAATATCCTATTAAAGGTGCAATGTGAAAATTTTAGGAGGATCTATTGACAGAAATGCAATATTATATACATAACTATGCTTTCAGTGGTGAACAAAGACCTAACATAATGAACCGTTATGTTTTTATTACCTTAGAATAAGCTATTTTTATCTACACAAAGGGGCAACCTTCGGATCTCTCTGATGAAGGTAATACGGAAGTGATTTAAACTGCAACTGGCCACTAGAGGCTGGCTCCAAAAGGGAGTCAATCCCCATAGACCGTCATGTTAAAATGCCTAACTTTACAGCAGGAAAAATTGTGTTTACAGCCTGGTACAAAATGTATAGCTAATTTTGCCCTTCATGACAACTGTGAGGGGGGGAATTTTTTTGTAACTCATCCGTTTAAATTATATAAAGCTTTAAAGTTCTGCATAATTAAGGGCGTGGCCACTTGAGTGACAGTTAAACAGCCACTGCTGTCACTAGAGTCGATCTGGTTTCAGCAACCAGCCACCTCAGCTTTACCCATTTTCGGATATCCGCGAGTGATATGCGTGATGACGCACGGCCAAGATGACGACAGCAGACAGGCTTCGATCTTCACAAACCAATGGGTGACGTCATTTTATTACAGTCTATGATCTACACGCCCCTTATATGGAAGCCGCCATTTTGCACTGGCATGTTTCTACAGTAGCCCTAAATGGATAAACTGCTCTACAGAGTGTGATTTGTCATGATGTTGTCTTAGACGACGACCTGTTTATCCTGTGGCGGCTACCGTAGTTTCTCTATGTGCTTCGAAAGGGAGGGGTCGGTGCGAACTGAGCCGTTGGTTGCAATTCGCAACTTCATCACTAGATGCATGCTAAAATCTACACAGTGCACCTTTAAATAGGTTGAAAATGGCATTGGTTTCTTTAATGTTGGTTTTGGTTAAGATACACATCAGGTTTCACATATTACAACGTGATTTAATCAGGTTGGAAAAGGCTCAGGAGGAGAACCGGACGGTAGCGGTGGAGAAGCAGAACCTGGAGCAGAAGATGCGTGATGAGATCAACGGTGCTAAAAAAGAAGCCAGCAGGCTGAAAGAGCTGCGAGAGGGTGCTGAGTGTGAGCTCAGCAGACTTAAATATGCAGAGGAGGAACTTGTGCAGGTAGGAGCCAATTTATGTCAGTTGGTCTCACATGCCAGACTTTTGACTCTCAGGCCTGTTGCAGTTCATTTTGAATGAGACAGGAAGGTGGCTTTCTGATTGACATGTAAAACAACCAGCCACACAGTTTGTTTAGGGGTTTTCTTAATGTTACCGCAATAATAGACCGATATTAGATAATTTTGTACCCTAGTTATGTAATCATATTTCAATTCAAATTTCAATGCAAAGTTATTTTTATAGCGCTTTTCACAGTTTTGCATTGTTGCAAAGCATCTTTACAGTAAATACATAATAGCATAGACAGTATAGACTTAGCTGCTTATGATATTCATGATATGATATGTAATTAACAATAAACTGTAGGTTTGCAACTGGACCTTTGTATTCATAGGGCTGTCTGACAAACGTTTGTATACATTGTTTTCATAAAACGTATATATTAGCAGTACCAAGTCGTCTATGGGATTTCAATTGGAATGTTAATTTCATAGTGCTATTGAGCAAACTTACATCTCATTTCTCATAAGGTGTATATTAGCAATAATTATTGTAAAAATTATTGTTTGTAGGATTATAACTTTATTAGTGCTATTATGCAAATATGCAAATCGAATTTATGACTATATCAAGTTTATGACTAAAATAATGACTCTTTTTTATTCTGTACATAGACCACTAGATGGAACTATTGCTTTTCAAGTGGTTTGTCATCTATACAGTGTTAGTGATTTGTGTGTGTATGTTTATTGGGTATTTTCAGGTCCGAATGGCACTGAAGAGAGCAGAGAAAGAGATGCATTCTGAGTGGTCTGTGCCTGAAGCCCTGCAGATGTGGCTACAGCTCACACATGAGGTGGAAGTGCAGTACTACAACATCAAAAAACAAAATGCTGAACTGCAGCTTGCAGTCGCAAAGGATGAGGTGAGAGATTTGTTGTCACTTCCTGTTAGGACAGGAAATGCATTTTTTACCATTTTAGGGAGAGGGCATGAATAACGACTTTGAGATTTTTTGCATTGGAAATTGCAGGCCAAGTAGTATTCGATTGCTTAAGTTTAAAATGTGACTCTGCCTGTCAAAATCCAGATAAAGTCATTTTATTGGATTTACAGTTTTTACATACATTGTTTTTACTTAATGTAAAGAACATTTAGTGAAAAATAACCTTTAAAGGGACACTCCACTTTCTTTTTTTGAAAATATGCTAATTTTCCAGCTCCCCTCTAATTAAACATTTGATTCTTACCGTTTTGGAATCCATTCAGCTGATCTCCGGGTCTAGCGCTAGCACTTTAAGCATAATCCAGGACTTTGCTGCTGTAACATGGCTGCAGGAGGCACAATGATACTACCCAGCAGCCGAATATAGTCCCCCTTAGACTTTCAATAGCAGAGGACTATTTTCGGGCAGTGCGTAATATTATTGCGCCTGCTGCAGCCATGAAGTCTTTGATTATTACACCAGAATGTGAGTATAGTTCCTAGCCATAGAAAATTGCAACTTTTAATTTTCTTTCGATCTAAGGACACAATGTAACTACAGAAGAGTCAAGTTTTAAATAGGAAAAATATCTAAACTCTTTGGTTATTTTTTTAGGCGTGATGCTAATGGTTTAATCAGATTCAATGGATTATGCTAAGCTATGCTAAAAGTGCTAGCGCCGGACCCGGAGATTGTGTGAATGGATTCCAAAACTGTAAAAATCAAATGTTCAGCTCTAGGGGAGCTGGAAAATGAGCATATTTTCAATTGTTTTATTGTCCCTTTAATAAACTTTGATGCTCCTAATCTCATAATTAGATGAATTAAGTACTTTGTCTGTCACGTGTCTGTAAGCAAAGTGTTCCAAATTACAGTTTAAATCCCCCAAACAAACATCTTTCACGATAACTAACAAAATTAAGCTGAAACTTTTCCCCTTTAATTTAGATTCCTAATGATGTGGTTAAATGACTTTTTAACTGCATAGTTTGTTTTGCCTTTTTTTATCTGCATCTGGAACGAGCCATGAAGCAGTTATGCAAAAGCAATTAACAGTCGCTGCAGTGCAAGAGATGAAAATGTGCTCTTCACAAATGCATAGATCATACAACGGGTGCTTTTCAATGCAATGTCATCTGCTTGATAACCTAAACATCATTATAACCATTGCTTATAAGTCATGTATAAAAAGAAAACAAAAGCACGCACATCGACCTCACATGGGTGCTGGAAATTTTTTTTTTTTTTAGAAAAGTATAAGTAGCATCATGGGCACGCGCGTTGAATTTCTGTTTCAACCTGCGTGTGCCTTTAAAATGCGTGTCATGCAATATCCACTTCTCACCGCATGGTTGTAGTATTTTTTTACTAAATACACTAAACTCTGGGCACTAATGAAAGGTACGTGTGACAAAATATATATCTTTTATCTTGGTACTGACGAAATTTCATCGAAACCTATGGAGGAGAAGGTATTTAAATTAACCGCGGAAATTTGGTATTCACATTTGTGGTGGTAGATTAGCGAACGTCCTGTCAGAACATCAGAACTGCAGGCATCGTTCTAAAAACCATGGGTCTTAATCTGAATATGACAAAATAATTCCAACTAAATGGCCCATTCCAACTAAAACAGTAAATGTATATGATTTTATTTGAAAGAACTAACAAAATTCTACCATCTGTTAAAATTTCAAGCAAATATCTGATGAAATGAGAAAGTTCCAAGCAAAAACATGTGAATAAGCAGCACTTGCGGTCATACACCGTCCATTGACATCCATATATAACTTTTTCCTCTGATTTCTAATATTAAAAATATCATAACTTTGTCAATCTTTGTCTGCTCTGTCTAATCATGTGATACATTTTGAAATTTTGGGGTTTTCGAAAATTTTGTCATCATACCTAGTATAAGTCGGCACACCAAAGCTTCAAAAAATAAAAATGTATTAATTAAAAAACGGCATTCATTTTTTTGGCACTTTGGTGTGTCGACTAATACTTTTATACCTCATGTATAGAAAGCAGCATATTACAGACTCTTAAAGGTGCAGTGTGTAATTTTAGAAGGTTCTCTTGACAAAATGCTAAATAATATACAAAACTAAATTATCAGGGGTGTATAAAGACCTTTAATAATGAACCGTTATGTGTTTATTACCTTAGAACGAGACCTTTTATCTACATACAAAGAGGGTCCCCTTACATGGAAGTCGCCATTTTGTGCCACCATTTTTCTACAGAAGCCCTTAACGGACAATTTTTTTTACTTAGTTGTCTTCGACGATGACATGTTTGTCCGGTGGCAGCTACTGTAGCTTCTCTATGTGTTTCAAAAGCAAGGGGTGAGCTGTGAACTAAGCCGTTGGTTGCAATTCGCAACCTCACCACTAGATGCCGCTAAAATGTACACACTGCACCTAAGCGCCATTTATACTATGGATGATAAACATAACTATAGTATAAAAAATAACTCTACAGTAAATATGGATGCACAATCATTCAAAAAACTAATCAGGATTACAATTACATAATCGCCAAAAGCCTCAATTACAGCTGTCCATTTGTGCTCAATTCTGTGCGTTTTGGCACCAAATACAGCGGTATATCAGATTTTAAAATTGATAAGCTGACGTGCCCTTTACCCATTCATTTGGATTTTTTAATAACAAAACAACTCCCAGAATTATTTGTTATTTACATTATATTAATTATTTAGTTTTGGATGTTTAGAATTTTGTAATCTAGTGGATTGCTGAATATTGTTTGGTCATTATTGATTGTGGTGTGGGTTTTAAAGGAACAGTGTGTAAGAAATTTATATCAATTAATCATAAAAATGGCCCTGATATGTCACTAGACATTAAGAAATCATTTTCATTTTAAATACTTATATCACTGACAACAGTGGTCTGGCCAGGAAATTGTCATTTAAAAAGTGTAGTTGCAGCCCTCAACTGATGTTTATGTTGTCATTTTGTGTATTGGCCACCAGTTGTGTGATTGCAATATCAGTTTTGACCACAATCCTACCTACTGTTCCTTTAATGTCCAAATGAAATATGGTAGCAGGCAAGGAGGGTGTTTTTAAAGTGGGATTTATATAATACTTATATAAGCAAGCTGGTAAGATGCATGCTTTGCATGGCAACGAAGAGCGCACCTTCATCCTTGAGAGAGAGCATCTAGCTTTTGCAGTTAAAATTTGGAGAAAAGATTTTGGCATTGAAAACATAAAGTAACAACATCTACAGTACATCAAGTTTTGTGACTGTAACACTGCAGTACATGAGTTGGCTCTTTTGACCTAGCAACACTTTGGCAACTGCATCGGCCTGGCAACTACCCACAGCACCCTTGCATTGATGTGATATAAGCTTTACATTCTTCAGAAAATGTTCAAATCGAGGTTTCATTACTGATGCGTGTTTGTACATCCTCTGGTTTTCAGGCGGAAAAGATCAAGAAGAAAAGAAACAGCGTGTTCGGTACACTCCACGTTGCACACAGCTCATCGCTCGATGAAGTAGACCACAAAATACTTGAGGCTAAGTAAGTAGACACAGTAAATGCCCACTCACAAACCACCCACCCGACCACACGCACAGCCTTAATAAAACACAAAGCTAAAGGTTACCTGCATTACATGAAGGGAGGTCAAAATATTTTTTTTTAATAGAAAAGCACTGTCAGAGGTCACGGCATGCTTGCGGGAACGTCTGCACCGCTGGCAGCAAATTGAGAAGTTGTGCGGCTTTCCGGTGGTTAATAACTCTGGGCTGCCCAACCTCACTGCCTCGCTCTACGCCGACCACAGCTGGGTGGTCATGCCGCGGGTGTCTGTGCCACCCTACCCGATCGCAGGAGGGGTGGATGACCTCGACGAGGACACGCCCCCCATCATTTCACAGTTCACCTGTGAGTTCTTCTGTTAAAAGTCAAATTTTAAGAAATGTGAATATAATAATTAAACATTACAGGTAGACATACTGTAATAAAGCTATCTATCATTCTTCTTTCCTCACAGCTCCGATGATGCGACCTCCTCTGACCCGGAACAGCAGTGTGTGCCGTTCTCGCAGAAGTCTTATGTCTCAGCCCTCGTCCCTCACAGCTGACCCCGATCTGTTATCCATGGCATCGGCCCCGCTGACCTACAGACCCGAGGGAGACGAGGAGCATATCTTTTTCACCGCAGAAAGAAAGGGGTGCGACATCTACCACTTTTTGCATGTTTTTATCATGCGTTTACTTGTTTTTTCTAGTTCATTTTTTTAGCACACGACTGGAATACTTAATTCTATTCAATAGCAGCATTGATCTGTGAAATACCTTACATTTTTTATTTTTTTGTAATTTAAAGTTTTATGATGTTGTATTACTGTCACTTTGTGTTTTAAATGTCATTGATGTTTGTATCACTATTATACAGGGACACCCAGGACACATACTCAGATTCGGACTCATTCGGTTCCTCTTTGAGCAGGAAGTTCTCCACCACCTGCATTCAAAGCACCTGTGCTGCAGGCACAGATACCCCTCCAAGGAAAATTTCACGTGAAGAACTTCTCCTCTTGGCACAAGAGGCACAGGTCTCCGCCATGGAGACCTTACCATCTTCCTCATCCTCTCCTTCATCTCCACTTGACTCATCTTCAGTTCACAAGGGCTCCCCTGACCTCACCCGCTCTTCTGTTTTCCCAGAATCCCAAAGTTTAACCTTTCATCCTGGCACCAAAGCTATGGCCTATAATGGCATTCTGGAAAAATCTTACAGCATGGGGCAGCTGCCCGCCGGTGGGACGCCTTCAGAGGGACTTTACCCCTCGATTAGCTCACTCGACGTAGAAGGCAAAGCTATCAAGGAGCCCAAGCAACTCCAATCCTCGCAGGACTCTTGCGATAACGGAGAGAAAAAACGCTCTAAGATCAAGAGCTTGTTCAGGAAAAGCAAAAAGCTGTGAGGGACAGTAGTGAAGAGGAAAGATAGAGAGGAAAAGAAGCCTTAAAATTCAACAAATAAGGGGGATGCCGTCAACCAGAAGCCAAAACATTTTTCAGTTCCTTTCACCTTTATTTTATATTAAAAGAATGTAGCTCCATCTAGATACAATCTTGCATTGGAAGCCTTTTAGGGATTTTTCATACATAAACCATTAATAACCAGAATTTTGTAGAAATGGTCTCTTCACTCTGTTTATTTGGGTGAAGTCTCTGTTTTCTATTGAATGCACCTTTATGATGTCATCAGGAAGGGATCAAGAAGTAATAAAAATAGGAAAATATAACAATGTGACCCTAGACCACAAAACCAGTCATAAGTCCGTATATTTGCAGCAATAGCCAACAATAAATTGTATGTGTCATAATTATCTATATATTTATGTTTGTAAATATATCAAAACTTTATTTGGACAAATTTATTTTTTTTAACCCTCAGATTCCAGATTTTCAAATAGTTGTATCTCGGCCAAATATTGCCCTATCTTAACATGTCATAAATCAATGGAAAGCTATTTATTAAACTTTTATATTTCAAAAACTTGACCCTTTTGACTGGTTTTGTGGTCCAGGGTCACAAATAGCTCAACATTTTACAAATCTCCAGAATTTGCAATTTGCAAAAGAATAGTTCAGCCAAAAAATATAACACTGTCATTCTTACACAAGTATGCTGTTCATTTTAATGGAAGATATTTTATTGCAAAGATTGAAAATATTTTTCTTTTACACGTCCAAGACTCTTTGCCAGTAGTTAACAAAAAATCAAGAACAGAAATTATTTCACTTTTATATACATTTTAAAGGTTTAAAGCGCCCTTAAAAATGGTCCTGCAATACACTCTAAAAACAAACGATGCTATATAGCACCAAAAGTGGTTCTTTGCTCGTAATCATGGAAGAACCATTTTTAGTGCCATATAGCACCGGTGAAGCACCTGTGTAGAACCATATAGTGCTTTGTAGAACCATATGTGGTGCTATAGTGGTGCAATATGGCCCCTATATGGTTCTACACAGGTGCTTCACCGGTGCTATATGGCACTAAAAATGGTTCTTCTATGGTTACGATCCAAAGCAACAGTTTTGGTGCTATATAGCAGTGTTTCCCAACCCTGGTCCTCGGGCACCCCCTCCCAGAAAGTTTTAGATGTCTCCTTATTTAACACACCTGATTTAAATCATCAGCTTGTTAGGGAGACATGTTTACCATTTTAGAAGGAGGCTGATGAGTCGAATCAGGTGTTTTAAATAAGGAGACATCTAAAACTTTCTGGGAGGGGGTGCCCGAGGACCAGGGTTGGGAAACACTGCTATATAGCACCGTTTGTTTTTTTAGAGTGTACCTATGCTAGATCCTGTCCACTTTTAACTGTTATTGTATGATAATGTTTACTTTGACAAGAGTATACGAGGAATAACATGAGGGCGAGTACATAATGACAGAATCTGCAATGTTGACTGAACTATTCCTTTTACTATTTCTTATCTAAACTATACAATATGATGTCACATTAGTTTGAAAGGCAGCTTGTTTTTTTGAGATATTACTGCAAGTGCAATGTTTAACATTTTAGTGTTTAAATTTCATCAGTGATACACATTAAAGTTGCCATATAGTGTGAAAATCATCCAAAATCTTTTCCTTAAAAGGGCCCATGGTGAATTATTGGTTTCAGATTTGTCCCTTTCTGTTTACAGCCACAGAGCTCCTGTACTTGACAAATTTCCTTTATGAGAAAAAAGGTAACACTTAACATAAAGCAGCACGTCAAACGCCTACATAGTGAAATAACGAACAGAAATTAATTCATTATTATGTCAATACAAACAATTACTTTCCACTTACACTTACATGTGTTAAATAAATACTTCAATTATCGCTATACTTTTAAATGTATGATTTTAAAATATTAACAGAAGCTGCATAAAGGACAGCTGTGTAAAACTAGAAGTGTTTTGAAGATGTCCAGGTGTTGAATATACACTGAAAAAAATTTAATTGATTCATTGAATTTAATCATTTTTTTGGGGTGAGTGGTTGCAATCAATTTATTTGAGCTACATTTAAACAAAAAAGATTAGTAAAGTAAAATAAAATATAAAACTTTTGTTTAAATGTAGCTTAAATGGATTGATTGCAACCACTTGCCTTAAACATTTTTATTAAATTCAATGAATCATTTTTTTCAGTGTATAAGGCGTCATGACTAACTGCTGTGTGGAAAGTGCTACTGAATTACCCTGCTAAAGGTTGTTGCACTACTGCTTTCCTTATCAGGAAAGAGTCGCTTTTGGCGGCAATAAGAGTAAGTTATGTTAGATAGATAAAGGAGAATATTTGTAAAGATGCGTTGAAAAGCAACAAAATTGATATCATAGCACATATGATGCATTTACGCTTCTCACTACATTTATTCTCCTGAATATATTTTTATTTTAGTTGTTTTCATCATATGTTTAATAGAAGTTATTAAATTGTAGAAATGTGATTTCTAATGGGTAGCTTTTTCTGAGGAGAAATATATATGAAATGCCGATTTTGACCTTTACCCAAAATCCCTCTTTTCTGGACTGAGTGCCCTGTTTCAAGGGCGTTACCATCACTGTGATCATCCTCTTTCACTCATAACTAAACTGATTATATTTTGGCAAAATAAAATAGTGCAAGACCAGTGCCAGAGAGGAGACGGAGACAGTGGTGCCTAAATTAGTTTGTCTCATTCACTCAGCATTGTATGTGTTGACACAGATGAAGGGTATACAGTTGAACTCATAAGTTTACATACAGCTTGAAAATGTTAGTGTTTAAGGAAAAATTTTAGATATCATACAAACTGCAGTTTGTTTTTAATTTGGTACTGACAAGAACAGGCTATTTAATCTAATTTAAACTGTTTAAATAACACATAATAACTACATTTGCAAACATAGTCCAGTTTAGGGGTTTACATGCCTTTTATTATTAATACTGTATAATGTTACACAACTGTTTTCATGTTTTATGGTTGTTGTTCATGGGTCTCTTGTTTGATCTTAGCCATTGGGCTGTACGCCGGTCTTTGGAAGGATCTTCCGGGTCTGCACATTCTTTGCTTTTCCAGAATCTTCTGCATGTGTCACCGCTTTCCAGCGGTGACTGTGTGAGGTTGAGATTCATGATTTCACAATAAAGATACTAATGCAACTATTACACAACTGTTGCAAAAGATACAAACAATCATTGGTGCTCAAGAAGACAGCATGATACATTAGAACCAGCGTGGTGATGGTTTAGCCAGTACACTCTTAAAAAAAGGTACAAAAGTTGTCACAGGGACGAGACCTTTTAAAAAGGTCCTAATATGTATCATTTTGGTATAGATATATACAGATATGCACAAAAAAGTACCGCCCCAGTGACAACTTTTGTACCATCTTATCTGAACAACCTGTTCTCACAAAATTATTTTGCTCAGTTTTGCGTGGCATTGTCACGTATTTTCACTATTTTACGTGCCCGTGCCACGACTTTCTTTTCCATGTCAGTTTCAGGTATTGGTTACTCAACTGTTTTTCCTATTTTTAAAGGCGCTCTAAGCGAATCTGTGTAACGTCACTTTTTGTTGATGTTTGAACTGTTTTCAAACAAACGGAGCATAGCTAACCCCTCCCCCTCCCTTACGTGCTTTCATGAACGCGCCCAACCCCACCCCAAAATCCTTCTTGTCGTTTATCGGCTGGAACACTTTTTGTTATGTTTCGTGATGGTAGGTTTGGCCACTGTGTTTTTATTGCAGTTTGTGGAGGCTGTCTACAGAGATCGCGTTTTTTTACAGTTTGATCAGCGGTCAGGCAGCAAGCCTGACCGCTGATCAGTGAGGAGATGTTTGCTGAATGTAACAAAAAAAATGTTATGGTCTAAAACGCGTGAATTCGCTTAGAGCACCTTCAAACAATTGTCGCTTTGGTTTGGGGTTCGATTTGCTGTTTGCGTTAGCATGTCACTTTTAAGTATAGGTTTATACTATTTTTTCGTATGCTTTTTAAAGCATTGACACCTGATGCTAGGGTTAGAGTTGGGTTTGGGTAAGGATGTCATTTTATGTAACAGAAAGTTGTTCTAACCCTAAACTGGAGCAGTTGTGTATGATTTGCTTTAATGTCTTCATTGTAAAAAGATGAATCTCTTTATCACACATTCATTGCTGGAAAGGGGTGAAATATGCAGAGGATTGTGGAAAAGCACAGAATGTGATGGACCTGAGGGATTTTTTAGGGGATCAGCGGGCAGTTTGTTGGTTCAGGACAGACGGGAGACTAATAAACAATAATCACATAACATAAAAACAGTCGATGATCATCCAGGTAACATTACACAATATTAAAAATCAAGGGTATTTAAACTTTTGAAGTGGGTTGTGTTTGTAAATTCAGTTATTATACTATGTTGTGGACGCTTAGTCAGGGAAGTACTAAAAACAATTAACACTTTGTATGATCCATAACATGCTAACATTTTGCAGATTCAGCAAGGGTTATGTAAACTTATGAGCTTCATTGTTTAAAATGATATATGTAGGCTTATATACACATATTTTGGTGTGTATATGTATGTGTATTTATACAGTGACTGACATCGAAATATGAATGTTGAGATGATTGTTTATTTGTGTGAATATTTGTATACTGTAGAATAAATTAATAATAAAGGAGGCAAAAGTCTCATCTGTGCAATCCATTCAAATGTGTCCGTGATTTATTAGGAATTTTAAGTCAATTTAAATGCTTTTAAAAAACAAAAGTATAGCGAGTTTACAAAATGTTAGGGCTTCAAGGGTTTGCAAAGATATTGTAAGGGGTGTGGAATACTGAGTGTTCCTAAAAGTTTTCCACATATTGTACTTTTGCACACTCAAATCTGCTGTTGACGTATGTCGATGTGACCCGGTGAACCACAGAACCAGTCATAATAGCACGGGTATATTTATAGCAATAGCCAACAATACATTGTTGTATGGGTCAAAATTATCAAAAAAAAAAAAATTATGCCAAAAATCAGTATATTAAAGGTCGTGTTTGTTTGGTGTTTTTGAAGCTTTGATTGAACAGTGTGCAATATAACATGTGTTCATGTTTCACATGTAAAAAAACATTATTTTTCACACAATTTACTTATCTGTATAGCGCTGCTTTCACTGTCCTAAAAACAGGCTGCTGTCTTTCTTGTTTATGAAGTCCCTCCTTCAGAAATACATATTGGGTTCTGATTGTGTAGTTGGTTTAGTGTGTTGTGATTCGACAGCAGCTTAGCTTAGCAGAGCCATTTGAGCTTAGCTGGCGACTGAGGTATTCCTGTGTTATTCAGCCGGGAAGTAGAGGGCTGTAGTCCAAACCGGCCATTCGCTGTAGGCTTTGAAAGAGGAATTCTGGCATTGAACTTTGAGCTTTATCATTTTGCAGGTATTATTTAAGCTCTAACAGCATCATTACACACTAACTAAAGTTTGAAAAATGGGACCAGGAAGAACGTGACCTTTAAATGGAGCTGCATCAATAGTCCTAGTGGACTTTTATGACAATATAACGCGCCATATGCTCAACGTAGCAGATAACTGAAATATATTTGTATTTATGTAAACAAAAAGACATTTTGGTTCCCACTACACTCGAATTGTCATTCATTGTCACAGATAACAAGGCACTGGATGTATGATTTATGTTGTGTTACTTTTGGAGCTTGACAGCAGTCGACTATCTGTTTTTATTGTTACACATATACTGATTTAAAGCGACAGGATGAGGGTGAGTAAACTTTTCATGTTTGCCAAACTTTTATAATACATTTTTATAATTAAAATGTTATTTATACAACACACGAGTAAATACAAATTGTATTCAAAAATAGAACTAACAGTTATATGCATTTGCTGAAAAACAACTTTTTAACAAGCAATGCAACCCACATGAAAATGTAATAGCATATACTTCAGTATTTTCTATGGTAAACTGTAATAGTAGTGTACTATTATTGTAGTACAACAGTTTGTAGTATTACAGTGAGTTGATAAACTGTAGTAGTTCTTAAATATTTTCTATGGAAAGATTAAACACACTATAATATCTTGGAAGTTTACTACAGTTAGGGATGGGCGATATGACCAAAATCTTCTATCACGATAAGATTAATATTATATCATGATTCTGATATGTATCACGGTAGATGTTTTTATGTTTTAATAAGGTTTTTCTGTTATTAAAATCTTTAATACCATAGAAATGTTCACAATTCTCACAAATATACAAGCATAAAAAGAAGATAAAAACAAACAAAACTCAAGCTCTCTGAAGAAAACAGTCAATGATAAAGGAATGGTAATACATAATTATGTATGTATGTATGTATGTATGTGTATATATATATATATATATATATTTTTTTTTTTTTTTAAGGTAGAAATAGGATTTGGTCAAGAGCAGTGAGAGATTTTCTCTCAATGCTGTTTGATAAACACGACTGACAGACAGGAGCAAAATTAGGTAACTTCCCCTTTAAGACTGGATCCAATATACTGTTACACATGCGTTTTCTCTTTTAGCTGTTCACTTAAGCCCTAACTGGTTGTGTTTATGAGGATACTTGCAAATACGGGAATTTGGAGGCATTATGTATTTAAGGCCAATAAAGCGGCAAAAATGCTCACGAGCTTAATGAGCAGCGGTTGCGCGACTTGCCCCCTCCTTACACACAGAAAGAACGCACGCATATAGATCTGTTGTTTGTGTTTCAATGGCTTTAAAGAACTTGTTTTAAAACTGCGGTGCTTGTGTACAAACGTTACGTTTTCATGACCACGCGCACAGGAGCGTGACATGGGCGGGTAACCTCCATAGAGACGATAGTCCAAAATCTCTACCGGTTGACAAATTTCTACCGGTTAATCATGTCTACCGGTTTATCGCCCACCAGTGTACTGTGGTAAATAATAAAGTATTTCACAGTATTTTGTGGTAACTTAAATATTATGATTTTAGGTTCCAGTTATCTAAGTCGACATTGAACTTTTTGGTTATGAACTTAAAACAAAAGAAAAAACAAACAAACATTGTTACAACCCTGATAGCACACATACATCTCGAAGACGTCTATTTGATGTCTGCGTGTACATATGCAAGGCGTATTATTTAGATTGTTTGCTCATCTGCAATATGTCTCTGAGACGTTTCCTAAAAGATGTCATATAGACATATTGAAGACGTCTGCAAGACGTTTTTGATTTAGAATGTATGTAAAGCAGCTCTTTCTAAGACCTTTATAAGATGTTTTTACACACTAGATGTATTCCAGATCTCCAGATCTTTACCAGACATCTTGCAGACGTACCTGTGCTATCTGGGAATACTGTAATAAAACCATGGTTTTGCCAATGATAATTAATTATGCCAAAATACAATTGTTAGCTACTACAAAAAAATAAAATAAACATGGATAATTTTTATAAGCTACGTAGTGTCAAATAACTTGTGTGGAATGTAATCATTAGTCAACATTTAGTACAAATCTCTGGCAACAAACCAGATGGACAGTAAAATCAACAAGCTTTGCTGTACGGTGCATGAGTTTCTGCTCTTTAGTGTTGTGATGTTTGTTTATTTTATCCAGGGCAGTTACGCTTTTATTCTGTTATTTAATAACAAGCAGGGATGGTCATAGAGAACAGCTTTTTTTTAGGAACTCAGCTTGTAGTCAGCTATCGAAATCAAATTTATACCCAATGTAAAAATGTAAATTTAAAGTGATCCCAAAATCTGCATGGTCAGCTGATTTTTACCTGTGTACGCAGGTGATATAGGTACATTTGTAGAGCAGCTCGTATTATATCTATTCTATTCTACATTTATTGCAGTTTAAGCTCTATTACCCCCCTCCCTGTCTCATTGAAAATGATTTGTGACCTACACGGTACCAGGAAACTTTCACAGCCTTACTGTAATTGCCAGCCCACTGCCATCCACTCTCTCTCACTTTTGCTCTCTCTCCATACCTGCTACAGTCAAATACTTTTAAGAGATGGAGATTATTGCTTAATGTTCCTCAAATCACCAAATACATATACAAAAAGCAATTAGTTTAATTTAGTTTGCATTTGTTATGCCCTTTAAATTAAAAACAGCTTGAATATTATTATAAACTTTTCAAAATAAATGTGCTTAAAATGGTTCTTCACAGCAATGGCACAATTCGTTAAAGTGTTATTAACAAGAAAATGCTGCAGGAAATCGTGTGTATTGCATGCATCTGATATTTTAAGGCTTTTTTGATGGGTCCCAGGCAAATGTTTAATTCCAGTTATCTCTGTTAAATGTACATTACAAACATTTTCAAAGCAACATGGATTATCAGACAGTTAAAGCTGTGTTGAAAAATTGCTGTGTTGAGAGTAATATTTGTCCTACACACTTAAAACAGTTGGGTTAAAAAAGGCCCAATAGATAATCCAATGGTGGGTTACTATAGAACAGATCCTTTGTTGTGTTATTTTAATGTTGACTTTTTTCCATGTTTAAGTGCTTGTGCCACAGTGCTTCTATCAACGAAAATGTGAAAAAGATCAACCCAGTAACTTAGTTTTGGTTAACTATTTTCTGCAAGCATGTGGAAAAAATAGGTCATTGAAATTTGGCTCCCCTTGTGATGTCAGAAGGGGATAATATGGCCCCTTAATCTGCACTATCCAACCACGGCACTTCCATTTAGTGCAGAGATCAGCTCATTTGCATGTTAAAGGACACACCCAAAACGGCACATTTTTGCTTACACCTACAAAGCGGCAATTTTAACATGTTATAATAAATTATCTACTGTATATGGTATTTTGAGCTAGAACTTTACATACTTACTCTGGGGACACCAAAGATTTATTTGACATCTTAAAAAGTCTTGTGAAATGTCTCCTTTAACCCAATGGATTGCGTAGAAGTTTGGTTAGTTGGGTTATGAAATAACCAATTTGTTGGGCTATTTTTGCCATGCTGCTTTAACCCCATTATGATTACTGTTATTTGCTTTATAAATAAATAATACAAAATTTACAAATACATTTATAATGCTTTATTTCCATTTAGTCATTTGCACTTGCACTTAAATGTATAAATACATACATATATGGAAGCATACATAAATTTAGTTGCTCTCTCTCTATCTTTTGGCAGGCTGAAGTATACATTTGAGCGATAGAAAAAAGCAAAAATGTGTTTGTGTGACACTCCATTTATCTTATAAGTGGGCACTGGTGACTGGAAGAGAAACATGCATGATTGCTTTATCAATATAAAGAGAAAGTGAGAAGAATTGTGTTGATGGTTCATCAATTCCACACTGAGATACGCCAAGAAGATTTTTATGATGAATGTGCTGTTCAGAGAGCCGAAAAAAAAGAGAGCAAGAAGGAGAAATGTTAAAACACAACGCAACCTCGCTCTTTCATATATTCTCCTGTCTTTTTTCACCCTTATTTCTGTAAAAAAAACCTGAATCTTTCTCCTCTACTCACACACACAAAACAACGCTGTGGTAAGCAATAACAGGAGTTACACTAGATGGCAGTGATGTACCACTGAAATGTTTAAAAATAGAGTTGAAGCCCCCAATACCACTCCCAGCTAAATCGCAAGTTAACACATTTTCTGCATATGTGTCAATTTCTTCACTAAAATAAAGCAGTCTGCCACATGACACGTGATCTGGAATGAACAACTTTGCGTTTTCACTTTCGTCTCAGTAGTAAAATGCAAAACACATTTTGTATAATAACGAAGTTCATTATATATGCAATTATCATAAGCGCATCATTATTACCCGTAGCTGTGCACACCTGCAATGAGAGCAGTGAGACACCACGATAAGAAGATTGTGTGTGTGTGTCAGGTAGTGCTGGATCATATCAAGGTCACCTGGTTTGGAGTGGTCATAATGAATCTATGTTTTTCATTATGGTAGCATTGCTTGAACAGGGCAAAGGTTTGAAAAGAGCAGTTTTTCACCTACACCTTCTAGTTGAGCAAAGTGAACAAGCTTATTTTCGCCCTTCCACTGAGAAAACACAGCTATTGCAGCTTAGGCCTCTGGAGGGAAGCAAGCGTTCTTCGGACCACGTGCAGTGCGCTCATCTATTTTGCCACAAAAAGAGCCCACCTATACTGACTTTAATAAAGCTTACTTTCTCTACAGAGAGAATGAGAGATTTAAAAAGAGAAAACACTGAGACAGCATATAGTGCATGCAGGGAGAGAGAGACAGAGAGAGAAAAAGAGATAAGGCTTCTCCTCCCAGGCTTTTGGCAATGGGGCGACAGTGGAAGCAGGTCCTGCTGGGAGAATATAGGGATGGGTGATATTTAATAAGGAGGAATACGATGAAGAAAAGAGGCATGTATTATTCATCCCGGCTCTCATCCGTGGAGTTTGCGCAAATCAAATAGAAGCTCTCTTTGTTTGAGAGATCAAGCCCGGCTGTTTGACTTGTATAGAATTTATTAAATTCATTTGATCGAAGTAGAAGGATGAGGAGGACAGACGCGCACCAGTCAGTGTATGGGATGTGTGGAGAGGGAAATTTTGACCCTTAAACGGGACAGAGCGAATTGCAAGAGAAGAATTAATTTAGACAGAGAAAGGGAACGATCTTGGCGTGTTGCTAGAATCCCGCCTTGCTATCTGAGGAGAGAGGCAATTTCCTGTCGGTTCCTTGCAGACGATGCAAACCTGTGCTAAGAATGTAGCAAACACCCTCGGATTGTGATACCAAATGTGCAACATCCAAATATGCAGAGACTCGCTGTCACATATCACTTACATAAATATTCCCCTGCACCGCAGGAAAGCGTGATGATGTGAAAAAAGTAGAAAGTGTGCGTAACATGCTGGGAATGAATGAGTAAAGGTGTGAGAAACTGACAGAATGAGTAGGAGAATTTACAAAGTGAAGTTTCTAAAGCATACAGAAACAGACAAAATGGGTTGTGAATATAAATTGACAAAGCTGCTTTTTGAAAATATCTGGACATGTCGCCAATTAGAAAAGTTTTGAAAATGCACAGAAAAATAGCTATAGGTATGATGTTTGGCTTAGGTATTGAAGTCTCCATGAAATCAAAATGAAACTTTTTTTCTTTTAGTATAAATACAAAAGGGTTTTCTGTAAAATGATATAAAGATATTGCATTTATTCCAAAAGTGTATTAAAAAGTAGAATAACTTTTGATGACATTTGCTGGAATAAAAAAAACTGTCTGCAGGTTGCTGGAGCACCCAGGGCCACAGTTATACACTTTTAAAGGACAAGTTCGGTATTCTACACTTAAAGCCCTGCCCTCAGACCGTTCATGACGAAATAGAACGGCCCCGACCGAAACCTGGACACATGATGCTGTCCCGAGAACCTTCGGGTGTTTCTTGTATCACCTCCCACCTCTACAATGGCTCCACAGGTGCACAGGAACAATCCCTCCCAAAATGCATTAAACTTTTGTTTTACAAAGACGTGAAACTCACCGAGTGGTCAGGGGTGTTCACTGATATGCTCACACAAAAATCGCCGCAAAAGACGCCCTCCAACAGGCTTTATCATAGTTTTTGTCTAACTCCATTGACTTGTATTAGATGTGCTGTGAGGTGGTATTACTCCGCGCCGGGAACTTTGTTTGTATTCTTGCAATTGGCAAAGGCGGATTACCGCCACCACCTGGGCTGGAGTGTCTATTATTTAAGCTCTCAATGGAAGAATGTACGGGTGTGAGGCGTTTGGAAAAATAGTTCCACAAGTTTACAACGAATGCTAAAACACCTGTTGGAAAGCACGATTTTTGTGTGAGCATATCAGTGAACACCCTCTGACCGCTCGGTGAGTTTCACGTCTTTGTAAATGAAAGTTTAATGCATTTTAGGTTCCAGTGCACCTATACAGCCATTATAGAGGTGGGAGGTGAAACAACAAACACCCAAAAATTCTCGGGGCACCCGCATATGTCGAAATTTCAGTCAAAACCATTCTATTTCATCATAAACAATCTGAAAACAGGGCTTTAAGTTTAAAATACTCAACTTGTCCTTTAAATACAGACTTTACAAAAAAAAAACGCCTATATTTTTGTGTTTATTAGAGGACTAACAACACATACAACCATGTTTAGCACTTTCAACAGTGTTTTATATAATTTCAAAGGGTTTCCTGTAAAATGATACCAAACTTTTGTATGTACACCTCTGCATGTGGGTATGGGAAGCTTTTGAAATTGGGTGGGCCAAATCCAGGCGGAAATCCCCCAAATAGCCTCTGAGTGTAGACAAAATTGAATAATAATAATTATTTACCTATTTGTTTCATAGATAAAATAAGTTATCAGAATCTTGGAAAATAGCCAGGAGCTTTTCTGCTGTCGGCGCTGAAACCACGCCAACCCGGAGGAAAGCTGCAACCTTAATGAATGCTCGTGATTGTGTGACTCCAGTGCATCATTGAGTCATGATTTTAGGCCTGCCTAAAAAAATCCTGGGGCCTCATTTATAAAATGCTGCCTATAAACCATCCTACATTTGATCTTACAATCCTTTATAAAAAATGTGTACGTGTGATTCATAGAATGAACGTACGCACAGAAAATGCGCGTATCCCTTTCTTTCAGATTGGAAATCTATAAATCACAAATTATCCTGAACTTGTGCGCAGCTCAGCAGTTTCAGATCTCCGCCTTTAAAAGCTGCCTAATTTATCTCATTGACATGTAAAAGAGCGTCTGTCAATGTAGAAAACCTTATATAGCATCAAGAATAGCTTATATTTCCAAAAACCTGCAGCAATCGGACAAGCAAAAGTGCGTACGTCTGCTCAGACCCTGACGTGGCGCTAAGCATTTCTCCACATCAAAGACAGTTTTTATAAATATGGACTTTGCCGTGGATTTTGCGTACGCACACTTTACGATCAAATCTGTGCGTATGCACTGTACGCACGCTTTATAAATGTGCCCCCTAAACTCAGAAATGGAGAAAAACTGCTCTAACTCCACAATTGAATACTACATAGTTTACAATCTTTGTAATGTGTTTCAGCAAAATGTATTATGTATTTTAGAAACAGTTCTCCGATTTTACTTTACACAGACGTTAAGTAAATGTATGATTTGTGTTGAATGACTCCAGCCTTGGTTTGTCAGTCAGTCAGTGACCAAGGACACACAGTGCTGTAGGGTTTGCTGAGTTCCTCTATACGTGTGGGTTTGTGCTTCATAGTATCACTGTGTGTTGACTGTGTGCTTTGTCTCTGCTTTGAAATGCAGAGGGAAATAGAGCTTCCAAGATCAAAGACTGCAGCTTCTTTTGCTCTAAGTGTGCCGACATCTCCGTCCATATACACCAGTGTACCGTTTGTTTGTGAGAGCATTATAACATTGTGTTCCTCTGACTAAAGCCAAGCACCTCTTTCAGCCCTTTTAATCTTTCTCTGTCCACATTTTCCATCTTTACAGGTGATAGAAAACCGATAGAATAGCCATTCACAGACATCTGGAACTCAACTAATCTGATTCCACTGAAAGTTGAAATGTACTTAGGCAAAAAATTGGAAATATGTTGAACTGAATGTTTGGCATTGTTTGTATGGATGTTGTTATGCGGTCAAACATAAATGCAGTTTGCTTTCAGTCTGTGTAGCTCATTAATAAGCAAATGTGGTAACAATGTTGTTGCATAACCACTACCTTTAAAGGGCTGGTTCAATGGTATTTCATGCATTCTGACTTATTAACACAGTTATAGAGTTGTTTCCTCGTGCTAAACGTCGGTTAAGTGTCAAAGAGCAGTTGGACGTGTTACGGAGGATTTCTGTGCCGAATGCACTTTGCCGGAATTCGTACAAGTTTTGGAAAGTTTTTTTTGATTACAGGTCCAGTTGACGTTTCAGGGGTTTCTATACGTTTCACTTCTTTTTATGGGCACTTCCCCCGGAAAACCCCGCCCACCCGTCAATCAGCGGGAGACGCTAGAACTAACGTCACTTCACACAACAGCTTTGATTAATTTCAAAACTCAACAATGGCATAAAAGAACAAGTGTGTTTTTGGATGTAAGGAGAAGAAAGCCAGCCTTATGGAAACTATGGATATAGTTTATTATCCAGGTTAGCAGCGGAGTTTTGCGTGTGTGTTTGATGCGCTGGATTTGATTGAAAAGTCCCAACCGGGTCATGAGTTGCATGCGGTAAGTAAGACTTCTGTCTTATGTTGGAAATAGGCACGTCCATGTTATATAAATGACACGAACATAGTGAATCATAAGTTGTATTGTTGCATGACTCGTACTCGCGCCTCCCGTGTTAGAAACGAATCCTTTTTCATTTTTTCGTATGTTATCGGAAAGATTCGGTCAAGCTAATCTTTAAATCTGATTAAACTAAAGACTCTTCGGAGATATACAGGATGTAATACTACTCTGTAATACTACTCTATAGGTACTCCAGATTAACATCAGAAGTGCAGAAACAGCATGTGTTATGTGAGCTTTAAATGCAGTATGTATTTGTCTAAATATTACATGTGATCCCATGCAATAATAAAATGTTTGCTAAAACGTTGGTTGTTGCTATCTTATGTCAAATGATGCTTCTTGTGAGATCGGAGTCGGATTTCCAATTTGGAGATGAAAGAGTATTCCACATTATCTGTATCACCATAAGTCTTTAGGATTTGCTTGTTTTATTAACTGCCAGGCAAAACTTTTAAGTCTGATAACTTAGAAAAGTAATAGCATGCAAGCCACACAATGTAAAACATCATTCATGCTCATAACATAAAGCTTTGGGACAAATTGCTTGGCAAAGTTGAATACATTTATGCATTTGACAGGTGCTTTTATCCAGAGCGACTTACAGTGTATTCAGGCTATACATTCTGTCAGTGTCTTGCCAGCAAATCAAACCCATGACCTTTTGTTTTGCTAACGCAATGCTCTGCCAGTTGAGGTACATGAACATTAATACCTAATGTACCTAATACCTACCTAATACCTAATGAGCGATTGCTTAAATCCTTAAGCACAAGTATGAGCAATAGAGATGCTTTCCATAGCAAGTATCACTTGCATACGAAGATCTTATAGGAAGCTCAATTCAACATCTTACTTAATTAATTTCACCATCAGATTTCTTCTCTGTTCTCTCCCTCCATAACTTTGACTCTCAGCTATAATGTTTGCTGTTCTGCTGCATTTATACAATCACATAGTCAAAGAACAAAGACAAAAAAGTCTTCCCAAGTCTCTTTCTTTCTCTCAAATGAAAACATTGCGTTTGAGCTTGAAACGAAAAGCCTTTTGCTAAATAAATTTGAAAGCATGGTGGGCGTCATGAAATGCTTTCTGACTAATAATCGTGAGCAGAATTATTGGATCTGACAAATATGGAGCGATACCCTAAAAGATATCAAAGTCCATAACAGCGCATGGGGAAAAGCGTCTTGATCAGGCATGATCAAAAGAGAGTTGTTGGCTGTACACACAAAAAAACACATCCACACAAACACAGCAGATGGCTTGGCACGTCTCAGGATACACACTCAGTGGAAGAGACTGGGAGGTGTGGGAGAGCACATCATTACCACCATCGCTGTTGTACTGCAAAAGTGTGCAGGTTCACACAAACAAACACACCTTATGTTTCTAGACTATGTGCTTGTTTAGATATTTCAACCGGTTTTGTAAGTTTCTGTTTTTCTTGTGACGCTCTGAAGCAAGGCAATAAGATGCAACATTCACTTTGACCGTGCTATCATTTCATTTAAGGGAGGCACAATGAACTTAAGAAAAGAGAACCGAAGGATGTGACCCTGTCTGTGAAATCCAGACTAATCTAATTATGAAAGATGAGGAGCATCAAAGTTTGAGCTCACTCATTGATTTCACATTGATTTCAATCTTTGACATTGTCTTACTCAGTCAATATTAGGTATCAAGATAATATTTTCACATAATGTTCTTGATTTTATGCAGAAAACAGTAAAGCACAGTGGCTCAGTGTGTAGCAAGAAGGTCCCCAGTTCTCCCTGGGTCACCATGGGACTCTGGTTTCTTCCCACAGACTAAAAACATGGAAACTTTGCCGGAGATGCCATTGTATAGGCGGTTTCAGCAGTAATAACATAAACAAGCGGCTTTCGGGGTCAACACGTAACTTCCGGTAAACTCCGTTAAGAATAAATAACAACAAAGTACTTGAAACGTAGTTTATTTATATAACAAGCAAAATAAACAACACATAGATTACATAGGAAAACAAAACATTTGTTATTTACAAAGAGTTAATTGTTCATTTAGTTTAGCAACTAGTCAGACAATTAAAAAAAACTAAAACCGGAAGTAAAATTCGGACCAGGCGCATATTGCGTCACCGCACGTGCGTCCAATGAAATTGTCTATAGATCAACTTGTATGGATTCACGGGTTCTTACGACAAATAGCTAGCCTTAGATGCTTGAAAGGCATTAAGAATAAATAAACAAGCAAAACAGTAAATCACAATAAAATTACTTAAGCTGGGTTTTCATAGACTGAGTCACATAATATGTGATTGTGAGGCACTTAATGAAAATGTTAGATTGGCACAAGTCTCTCTCTCTCTCTCTCTCTCTCTCTCTAGAGTAAATGCTAATGGTTGATATTAACAATACATCAATTTCTTACATTCTCTTATGTATTGTAGTTGAAGTTCTCATCACACCTTTTCCAATCTTTTGTCACTTAAAAGTCACTCGCTTTTTCTCTCAGCGGGAATCACTGTGCAATATCGTCGCTGTCCTTCTGAAAGCTTGTATGTCCAAATTCACTCTTTTTCAAGAAACAGGATGAAAACACTGTATTTTTTTAATGATTACCTTCTGTGTTGTCTAAAGTTGACAAGCACTTTTAATACTTTTTATTGATGGAATATTTGCAAAACCCACTTACAAACATAAAGAGTGACCAATAATAATGAGTTATGACACAAAAGGACAAGATTTTGGAAGGACAACGATGATATACTACATCAGTATTGGATCCCTCAAAAACTATTTGAATGAATTCTTTGGTAATTCTAAGTTACACCAGTATTCAGAAGGAAGGTTATGTGTTGCCTCCAGTGAGCTGTAAACATTGTGTTTTTATAAAAAATGAAATTGAGAACTGTTAAAAACAGCTGTTTGAGGCCTTTCCCTGGTATGCAGGGAGAAAATAATAAGTGTTAAGTTACCTGAGTAAATGTCTTTTGTAAATAAAAAAATATGTTTAGAAAAAAAACTAGCTTTAAATACTTTAACTCATTTCCCCCCAGCCTTTTTTTTGATTTTCACAAACATTTTACAAAATGCCTTTCCAGGAAAATGTTCTTCTATAACTATATAAACATACAATATATCAAATAAAAGAACAGACCCTCTGCTTTCAAACAAACAAACAAACAAAGCAGAAAAAAGATACTATCTTCATACTATCTTCATTTGTTGCCTTTTTATAACCTCGTAAATTTGGGTAGGTTTCTTCAAAAATACTAAATTTTAAGCAAAAAGCTGAAATAATTGCATTTTTGTGAAGGACTTTTGTTAGAGATCACATTCAAAACGATTATTAAAACATACATTGAGTTTTCTATGATGTTGAATTAGTTTATTTTTCAGATTTTTATAAGTTGAGTAAGAGCGCCAACTAGTGGATAATAGTGGAATTATAGATTACCATAAAAACTCGTTAGGGAAGCGTCATTGGCACAGAAGCGTTTTGTCTGAACTGTCTGAAGATAACTTGTCAATGGTGGGGAAAGAGTTAAAGGAGTCTTGACATTAGGAATTAGTTATGCTTTGATATATTGACATTTTACAAGTCTTGGTATCATTAATACATCATATACATTTAAATCACCATCCTTATTAATAACGAAAACATTTATGTAATCAACGTACTCCGAAAAAACTAACTATGAAAAATGACTGGATTAGTGACGTACATATACTGTAGATCAGTGTTTCCCAATCCTGGTCCTCGAGGCCCCCCTGACAGAAAGTTTTAGGGGCTGTCCACACGGAGACGCGTATCACTGTATACGTATAAATTTGTTATCGTATTGGCGTTTCATCCACACGGATCCGGCGTTTTGGGAGACTGAATCCGCTATTTTTTGAAACCGGGTCCTAAAGTGGATAAATCTGAAACCGACACCCTTGCGGTTTCGTCTGTACAGCCAATTCGTATATTTTATGAAGCGAAAACGTCATCACATCACGTGTCGGAAGCGTCACACGTAACAGCAACAACAATAACGGCGGACTACGTGATTGTGTTCGTGCTACAGAAGCTACTAAAGCCTACTAGCTTTATTACAGCAAAATCTATTGCTTCTGTGCAATTGTAGTGACCAACAAGCGATAATGGACAACACCATACGTTGGTTATGCGCATGCTCAAAGTCTTCTTCTTCGTGTATAGTGTATATCTGTGGCAGAATTACAGCGCCCCATACTGGTCCGGCATATATACTACACCGCTTTCAGTCGGTTTCAGTGGTTTCGTGTTTACGGATAATTTTTTTTAGAGCAAGGAAAAAAAATGATCGGATAGGGAATGCACCGGCTTCGTGTGGACATAGCCTTAGATGTCTCCTTATTTAACACACCTGATTGAACTTATCAGCTCGTTAGGGAGACGTGTTTACAGTTTTTGAAGTAGGCTAAGTTGAATCAGGTGTTTTAAATAAGGAGACATTTAAAACTTTCTGTCAGGGGGGCCTCGAGGACCAGGATTGGGAAACACTGCTGTAGATATGAAGAGTTCGTTGCAAAACGAGATAAATCCATTTTTTAACATTTTTGTCAAAACATGTTTATTATTATGTTATCATGTTATTATTTTGTTTCATGGTGCTACTTAGCTGTATTTTATAAGTTATGAAGGTTTAAATCAAAACAAACCAACTGCAGTTGCATTAAAATTAATTGGAATGCACAACCAAAAAAACGAGATTTCTGAACAATTAAAAACGGTGGTTATCTCGTTTTGCAACGAAACTCTTCATATATACTATACATTTTCATAAGTCCTACCTGCTCCAGGTCTGCAGCCTACTTCTTCTTCGCCCCAGAGAAAAGCACATCGTCATATCTTTGACTCCGCCCACTGACGTTCATTGACTGGACATCACCAGTCAGTTAAACAACTCAAATGGATCTGAATGGGGTAGTTGTTTACGATTATGATAAGATTGTAATAACACGAAGATTGTGATGTCAGACAAATATTGTGCTGTTGCTGGCTGTGTAAAACCAGCGTCTTCCTTCTGAAGTGAGTAATGAATTGATTAGTTTTTTACAGATATACTGTCATATCAGCACTGACTTATGTGCCTACTGTTTTGGACTAAACAAGAATCCAGCAAACTGTAAGTAAAATATTTCATTTAAATACTATTTTGCAACCGGTAATGATCCGTTTATCGGGAGGTATTGTATAAATAATATACGCTCATGATTGCTGGCAATAAGAGGATTATTTAGGGTGCAATTTTCTGTTTAAAGTAGTAAAAACGTTACTGTGTTTTTTTACACTAGCTGGGAATGATATGTTGGTGTCTTGTGAGATTGTAAACACACAACAATATGCTTAAAAAGACAGCATGACAAGCTGTATTTTTGGTAAACTGCATAGTAACCGCAGCATGTAGATTGTCAATCATAGAAGTGGGCGGGACACAGAGCCAGGCCGAACACACTTGGGAAAACACACAAATCAGAGGATGAAAAACAGTGGGGAAAAGGTGATAAATAATGTTTGGCAAATGTTATTATGGAACATTATAAAATTAAAGTAAACATGGTAAAGTGATGATTTGGGATATAGTAAATGTGATATAATATGACCATGGCAAGTACAAAAAACAAGGTACTACCATGGTACTGGTATTGCAATACTGTAGCATTCAACCCCCAGGCATTGCTTGATGTCCTTGTAGTTGACGTGATCAGTCGAAACCTACATGGCTTCAAATTTAACAGTCATAAATGAGATAACAGTGACATTCTCTGTGCTTCAGAGAATGCCAAAACAACATCCAGCAGGCCATTTCCCATGATGCTCCACTGGCAGTTAGAGTACCATTACCCAAGTGTGTCATTTCCAATTCTCTTTCCACTTACTCACCTTGAGCCTCTGCACCTTGCACACATATACACCATAGACACACTGGATTCAATAGATTTACGTGGATTTACACCTAGACACACAAATATAAATGGCAGACCCTTCTGTTGCACATTAAAAGCAATCACACAGATCCAGACATTAAAGAGCACCTATTTCGTTGCTAAAAACATAATTATTTTGTGTATTTGGTATAATACAATGTGTTTGCATGATTTATGGTTAATAAACAAATAATTTTTTACATACCATACATTTTTTTCCTCAAACGCTCTGATTTGTTTCAAAGCTCATTGATCTGAAAAGTGCTGTGTTCCTGATTGGCCAGTTTACCAGTATGTTGTGATTGGCCTGAATACCTCTGATGTCAGCCAGAAATGTGACGCTCCTTACCATGTTTGTAAGATTAGCCCACAAGGCAATGCTGAGACTTAATATTGTCTTTACTATCTTATCAAACGAGCCAAATCGGATCCAGAAAATGCAGATGACCAACCTGATCGATCAACTTTGCTAGCACGGCTTGAGCAGAACGTATCAGATTGGTAAGGTAAGGATACTAAAACATAAAACCATATCTGCATTTGTGATCGTAGAAATGACAAACAAGCGCTACTCTGCACTGCACAAAACTTGTGTTTGAATCATGGTTTAGTCAGTAGTACATTCCTTAAATATGACAACATAGACTACATACAGGCTGTGAGTCAGAAGCAGGCAGGAAGTAAACTGATGCCTACAATCCGTGTGTTTGTTGTAGTCCAAGAAAAGAGATTTACGTTAGAAATCATAACTCACGTCAGTGGTGTGCCCATGCCCCTTTTGTATCAAAATGTAATGTGCCCCTCTCCAGTAATAATAATAATTATTATTATTATTATAAATATTATAATAAATAGCTATGCTATTATATTATATACAACTGCCACAAACAATAATAATACAAAAATATTATATATTTTTTTGTGGAAGCATTTGGCGTACGTGGAGTGGTAGGCAGAGTTTCCTTTGCAGCACTATGCAGCAGTTAGCCGCGAGTCTTTAAACTAGCTACATGACAGTGGCGCTAATTCAAAATAAGTGTTCGAAGTGTCATGTGTGTTGCTTGTGTTTTCAAAATATGTGTTTGTTGCGTCATGTGAAGCATGTGCATCACGTGTTTTGTCAAAATAAGTGCCTGCTGCACACGTGTCAAAACCGTTTATGATAAAAGAGACGCTCACGCTCACAAAATACACGCAAGACACTCCCTTAACAGTGAACTCTGATTACGCATGAGTTTATGCAAGTATCTGGCAAACGCGAGTGTCCTTTTTATCATAAACCCAGCAGGCACTTATTTTGACAACACACGTGATGCACACAGGATCTCTCGATGCGCAGAACACATATTTGAAAAAAGGAACCACACACATGACGGGCGACATACATGTTGTGACGAACTTCGCATCGAGCGTCCTTGAAAAAATAAGTCATCGGCCGCCACTGCTACACGAGCGTCACGAGGAGCAGGTAAGCTAAAACTAAAAATACATTTATCCTACATGGTACGACTGTAAAGATAACAGCACCATGCGAGTTATGCTTAACTAATTAAAACTTGATTTCAGAGGCATTTCCAAAATGTCATTATGTTTGTTTTTATCCCAGGCCAATGTACATCCTTGTGTTTTTAGTTTGGAGAAATGAATCTAGTGAAATTAATTATAAGAATATGTCTAACTCTAAATTTTAAGGAATTTATATCTTTGATTTTATGGTAATGCTTTACATGAAGGTTTGAAATTAATATTTACTAATAAATGCTGTATAAGTGCAGTTCATTATAAGGTTCGTGTTAGTTAATCTCTTACTGATCAAAGATCATGGGCGGGAAAAGGTGGTGGTAGAGCGAGTCAAATTTGTTGGTCAGAGGCAGCATGGCTGTAGCTTAGCTGGTAGAGTATTGTGTCAGCAGTGCAAAAGGTCATGGGTTTCACTCCCAGGGGATAAAAATGTATAGTTTGGTTCGATATTTATGATAAAAGTGTCTGCCAAATGGATAAATGAAAATGTTAATGAAAATAAACAGAACAATGCCTACCTGGGTCATTCCAGGATACAAGCATAGAAAATATAACTTTAAAGAAGTAAAAGTGTCTTCATCTTAAAGTACTAAATTCGAGTCCTCAGAGTTAGATTTCCAGGCCACAGTTCTCCCACATGAAGAGGCCTCAGGGTACAGACAAGTCTAAGGGTGATATAGCTGCCTGTGAAAGCCGATGGCTCTGATAGCTGAGAAGTTCATCTTGACAGCACTTACCCATGCTGAGCAGATGAGTTTAACCTGGTAAATGTGACAGCCCTCTCCAGTAATATTTGCATAAAGTATACTGTCTTTAACTACTGTTACTCATACACTCTCACAACAGATGTCACTGAGGCAGTATCTTTTAAAATGGTCTTAATATGTACCATTTAGGTAGAGTTATGTATACATTTAGGCTACGTTTAAATGGAAACGATCTGAAAAGAAACCGCAAAAGTGGCGTTGCGTTATCACTTTTTATTCCGCGTTTATACGAGCGTCTTCAGGGGAAAATCTGCATGCATATGGTGACACAAAAGTGTGTGAAATTAAATGTAGTATGCACTCCAGGCAGCTAGGTGGCAATGTGAAGCACTGACACAAAACAACACCAAGTTCGTGTGCCTGCGTACAACCATCTTCCTGGTTCTCCCAGGTCTCGTCCAAAGCCGTCTGGTTTGCCTCCAACAAATTGGTGCATCAACAGTTTGACTGAGGTAATTAATGCACCTTCTCTGATCAGTAATACTAGCTGTGAATATTTCTTACAACTGCTAAAAAGACTCTTGTATATTCATCAGAGCTGCTATGGCAGTTTGAAGGTTCAACGAATGGAAACAATCCGACATGTTTGTTGTTATTTTCCTGAACTGGCGCATGCCTGTGACATAAACGCGTAAGCGGCAAGAGCCATTGTGAGCAGACTTTTGCGTTTTTACTCTTTAGACATGAACGCGACGGTAGATCGTTTTTAAGATTTCCACTCTGGAGGGTGGTTTCACTTTTTTGCGTTTTAAGCCCCCAAAACGCCGTCGCCATGTACACGAAAGGCACATCTGATAAAATATTTTTACGTTTTCACCCTCGAGTGTTCTCATGTAAACAGGCCCCTTAGTACCAACATGTACCTTTTAAGGTACTAATATGCACTCTTTAGGTATAAAAATGTACTTTTTTGAAAAGGTACCGGCACAATGACAGGTACTTTTATTTCTGACAGAGTATATTTAAAGAGTTTAGATGCAAAAGCCGCTAAAAGCCCCCTCCGTCAAAAATTAGACAATGATTGCTCTGGACAAATGCTATATTTCATGCATAAAATACACTTAATCCCGCCATTCAGAAATACATTTTTTTAAGCAAAATCCATTAAGAGTCTGATAAAAAATGCTAATTAACACGAAATCATGCCAGATGCACTTAGCGGGTTTAGCATCTGAACTTTTCAATTGTAATAACTTCCAATTTGGAGGCCAGTTGAGTTTTTTGTGTGTTAATTAGTGACACAGTTTGGGTAAAAAACTTTTGTGATTTCACACTCCTGGGCTCCATCACGCACATATGCACATGCTTCATTAAAAGCAAATAGTCTAAAGCGCTTCTCACGAGCAATAGCACACAAGTAAATGACTGGGCTAATTTGATGGCCTCTCTATCCCTCTCCCCTGACGCTGTTTTCTTCATCACTGATGGTCCGTACCCCTTTAGGACCAGCAGCTCTTCTGTAATTGTATCCTATTTGGTAATCCATGAGCACTGGTTTTCATCCGACACTTAGCAGTGCATATAAATATGGGTTGACGTTTACCGAATGTCAGAGTTCACTACGTGGCTGATTGATTCTAACCCGTTGTATTTGGTAATGTCAAAATATGATTTGTTGCTATACGATAGCAATTTTAAAAGCTATTTTTTCAGAAGGAAGAAAATACTATCATTCAGAGGGGAATTGAAGGCAGCTAACTGTGTGATTGAGATTAATGAGCATTTTAGTGACTTGCCATTAGCCCGAAAAGCCGGACAGTGAGGGAGCACAGACCTCTCTCAGAATGGAGTGAGTGGACCTGTGAGTGTCACAAACAACTATAATCAAGACAGCTTGGGCAAACAGTTCGAGAGCATAGCCTGTCAAGAGCGTGCGTGAGCGTGCATGCATTTCGGATACCTGATTTGGGAACACATCTTTAGGTGCATATTTTTTGTGGAATCATAGTTTTTGAGATTTAAGCAAACAAGGACCTTGCAGCGAGATGGAAAGTAGTTTTTGTTTAGCATCTTCTTCGTCAGTGTTCTGAAACTATGCACGCACACACACAGTAACACTCATCAGTGCAAATGAGATCAGTCCCTCCCAAGAGATTCACTTACTCTAGCTTTTTAACTGTAACTTCCCAAGAAGCAGGCTACTTGTAATTTGAAGTAAACTACAGTCAAGCAATATATTTAACAAAGTAGATCACATAGTAGTTACCAACATTAAAGCTATTTAAAGAGGCAGTATCTTAAATAATTTAGTCAAAGCAGTGTGTATCTGAACAAACCCATTGAGGGTTTTTAAATGATTTTTATAACAGTGAAGGTCTATCAAAGAATGCAGGGAGGCTGAGCTTTCTTAGGGTGCACTTACATTTGGCACAGTTGCCTTGATCTGTGCCCAAGTGTGACTTTCCCCCTTCATCTCAGCATGTTTTCATCATTAGGATGTGAACGTCTTGAAGAAAACAGGAAGTAAATAGCTCTCTCAACACCGGAGTTATCATACAAAGCGGCAGACCTAAACACAGTCGGTTAACTTGTTGGATTTGGAGTGGCAATAGGCTTTATGCCCAGCTGCACTACTTCCTGAATTTCAGCCAGCTCCTTGTTTCCTGTCTGCCATTATAGACCCCTTCAAGGTTTGTAAACATTGAATGCATATCAGGTGCGCGCGCAGCATGGAGTCAAACTGTTCATACCATCCAGGCTTTATAATTTAATCTAACAGGGCTGAAAAATGATGACTTACCTCAAATGAAGTGAGCACTACAAACACAAGCCTCTTTGATATTTGCATTGTCCAAGTCTGCACGTTAATTGCTTGCAGCCGCAGATGTTGTATTTTTTTGTTTTTGAGATTCTGCATGAATCGCGAAAACTTAACGGAAGACCTGGTGTGATTTTCAAAGCCCACGACGTAAGTAGGCATTTTTAACGATACCGAATAATACACAACTCAATCTGCTGTAATGACTTTAATGACCCCGACATGCGCAGTGGGAACCGCCTGCGACGTAAACCGTGAAGGGGTTTATTGGACAAACTGATTAATCCAGGTGTGCCTGACCTCAGTAGTCACAACAACAATAATCAGACACACTTGGATTAATCAGTTTGTCCAATAATGGCAGACAGGAAACAAGGAGCTGGCTAAAGTTCAAGAAGTAGTGCAGCTTGGCATAAAGCTTATTTTACACAAATGAAAGAAAAAACAAGCGCCATTGTGGAAATTCCGCAATATTTGTTCCGAGGCAAGGCAAGGAAATACCTCTGGACGTTTCTCAATCTGCAGCCTTTATAGGTCTCATTTGCAGGCTGCATCATCAATCCTGGTCTAACTTTCTGACGTCAAAATCCAAATGTAGGCTGTATGCAAGTGGATTCGGCAAACTGACAACATAAAAATATATATTTTAAGTTGGTGGATATTCATTATGAAATATTAGCTTTAAACTGGGTTTTTGCTGGCCTTAAAAAGTGACGTCTGCCCAATATTGGGTTTTTATGTCAGATCAACTTGGAATTTGACATCGAATCAATGTCGGATCTTGACGTTGGATCAACATCCGATTTTGACGTTGGATCAACGTCGGAATTTGACATCGGATCAATGTTGAAATTTGTTGGAATTTGATGTCGGATCAACGTTGTATTTTGACGTTGGATCAACGTTGGATCTTGACATCATTTCAATGTTGGATTTTCATGTCAAGCCAAAGTTGGGTCTTGACATCAGGCCAAGGTTGGGTCTTGATGTTAGGTCAACTTTGATCAGATGTCAAAGACCCAAAAGTGACTTGACATCAAGACACAACATTGTTCTGAGCATTACATTTGCAAGTAATAAACATATTACAACTATTTACGATTAATTTCGTAAGTTTTGATGACGTATGCGTCTTAGAAATGCGACCTCCGGAGGCTGCAGCCTTCAGATTAAGAAACGGCCTCTGTATCATCGTTTAATGTTTCAAAGGTATCGTGTTTTTAAAGTTTAAAGGTTGACCAGTTTGATTGTACAAAAAAGCACATGTGCTATTTATTTTAATTAATTTTTATTTATTAGTGTCAGCATTCCATTATTTATTTTTAACAGCTAACACATTTTAAAGTTAATCATCTTAAGGGGTCTAAAATGAGGAAAAGAGACTTTTAAGACACCATTATAACTGAAAGTCCTGTGTAGCACAATTTTTTTTACTTGAATAAGAATTGTTTGAGAGAATCGTGATCTCATTTCCCCCCCAAAAAAAGAAAAACGTAATTCACATTTTAGCAAGAATTGTACAGCCCTAGTTTGGGGGTCAAATGTTTGCACAGGGGGAAAACACCCTTAAAAACAACTGAAATGATAAAATGAATGGGTTTAATGGTGATCAACATATATACAATACAAATCATGCAAAAAGTATTTTTGGTGTATTTTTATATGTGCTTTAATCCTGTGGAGTTCTTACCACTGCACGAGAACCTCGCAACTCCTCTCAATAGTAAACAGCCAAACCCGTATGAATGTTGAAGTGATGCATCATAATTTTCTTCCATCCCAAATGTGTTTAAAAATGGGATTTCAACTCGAATAACCAATCATTATCATTAACAAAGGTAAACTTTCAGTATCACTTTAACACATAATCAAGCTTGCTTGTGAATAACACATCAGGGACTCTAAAATAAAATTATTGAAGGATCTCAAAACAAAGACTGAATGACAGGGCCATGTATAATGTTGCTTGAATGAAGCAGGGTGTGCGATTTGCTTGTTTGCTATCTTTAAAGTTATGGAGCTTTAAAGCTGGACCACAATTATGCTGCAACCTTATTTGTCAAGACTATTTTACAAGATGCAATTCGCACATCTTTAAATATGCCGATCCATTTGAACAAAATTCTGTCTAGGAACACAAAGGTGAATGTTTGTTAAATTAATCAACACAATTAGGCTTCTACAAATGAACTGCTGTGGTTACATGCACACACACTGACTCTTTTCTCTCTTTATTAGCGACATAACTCAGATTTAACAGCAGGTGGTGGGGAGCTTTGCCGTGGTTCAGTTCTTTGGAAAGTTGGCTTGTGAGACTAAATAAAACGTGTTTGTGTAGGTGTTTAAAGATGCACGAACTGAGAACTTGAGTTTCAAGAGACCCTGCAGGAGACAGTGTCCCACCTACATACTCATTCACTTACTTTGCTGGCTGTAATATCCAAACACTCACACATGTGTACTGTATGGTTCGGTTTTTTAGTAGGCCTAAATAAATTAGTAATTCAAAATGTGTCAAGGTGAACAGAGAGTGGCAAATGTCTGACAAGATAAGAGATACATTTGTTATTTATTCAGTCAGTCCAAATTGGGAACAGAATGAGAGGGAATCTATTGAGAAAAGCCTGATATTTGTTTGTCTGATCCTCTACCCCTCCCTCAATCCCTCTTGTTCCTTTGGGTAGGTTTGAAATAAATAGCGGGCCTTTACTCTGTAATACTTTACACGTGATCGAAGGGAATGTCAACAGCGAGGGGCCGGGAGATATCATTATCTCATCATCTTTCCTTTCCTTCCCCTCTTAAACTTCCAGAATGAAATTCTTCTGTGCTCTTTTAACCACAAATTCTCTTGTCACTGTTAGAGGCTGTTTACACTTGGTTTTAAGATGTGTTTTCGTTGATCGTATCACAAGTGGATGAGAGAGACACATTCTGTTTACACCTGGTTTTTAAAACCGTTTCTTCTGTCCACTTTTGACCACTTCTATCCTGATTACTTTGAGGGGATGGTCTGTGTGGAGACTGTGGGCGATTCTCTCTGCTGTCATTTTAATGTGAGCGGGAGTAATGACGGGTTTAAATGGACACAAACTAATATTATAATATATATAATGTATCAGTGTTGGGGGTAACGCATTACAAGTAACGCGCATTACGTAATAATATAACTTTTCTGAAGTAACAAAAGTAACGCATTGCTCTGTAAATGTACACATTAATATTTGAGTTACTTTATTAAAAAAGTAATGCGAGTTACTTTTCAGTTTAATTCATTCAATTTCAAAATAAAATAATGTACTGAATTAAACGAAACATATTAATTTAGATTTACGCACTCTGTGTGCCTGAGCGGGAACAGTTTGAGTCTGTTGAGGCCAGAGCTTGACATTTTTGTGATCATAAAAAACACCTGCAAGGCCTAAGATCAAGCCTCAGCCAAGAAAGAAAAAGTAACGCAAAAGTAACGTAAGCATTACTTTCCATGAAATGTGTAAGTAATGCAAGTAGTTACTTTTAAGGGAGTAACTTAATATTGTAATGCATTATTTTTAAAAGTAACTTTCACCAACACTGATTGTAACTAAACATGCAGCACAGTGTAATGTACATGTATATGTTATATATGTATATTTCTCTGATATTTCAGCGCAATAGGCTTTATGCCCAGCTGCACTACTTCCTGAACTTCAGCCAGCTCCTTGTTTCCTGTCTGCCATTATTGGACAAACTGATTAATCCAGGTGTGTCTGATTATTGTTGTTGTGACTACTGAGGTCAGACACACCTGGATTAATCAGTTTGTCCAATAATGGCAGACAGGAAACAAGGAGCTGGCTGAAGTTCAGGAAGTAGTGCAGCTGGGCATAAAGCCTATTGTTTTAAGCAATGCAATGACCCACACTATATCACTGTATGTTAAACTAACAGTTTGCTCTCTGTTTGGAAAATAATTGAATATACAGTATGTAGATACAGTATATTTACCTTATATGTTGATATAAACATAGCCAATTGTGAGAGAATAGAAATTGGTTACATAATAAAATATTGCATTTGGTTAAAAAAGATATTGCACCTACAATAATTTAGAGAACCTCGAGCATAAGAAATTTCTTTGAGATTGAACAGTTTGCTGGACCTGAAAATGAAAAAATGGTTTATTTTTCCTCTGCCAGTGCAATGATTGTGTTGTGTTGTACATCTCATCTCAATGCCTTCTGGTCCCACTTTTTACTAACTCCTCTGACTCTTGTTCCCATATACTGTAGTTTCTCTCTTCTGCATCCTTTAGGTCTCTTTCCATTCATCGTCCTTGCCTCTGTTGATGGATGAGGTGGGTAATTGCAGGTACATTTGAAGCATGTACTATTTCCGTTTTAGCTGAGAGGAAGAGGAAATTAATTTACAAAGAGATTTTAAGTGGTATAAGTTTCAGTGCACAGTTTATAGTAAGATTTAAATATGATAGCATGATTAGGCTTTAATAACGAAAAAGTGTCATAATTAAACTCCCATCAATCTTTGCTTCCCCACGCGTGAACTGATGCCTAAATCATTATGCAAATGAATAAGTCATATTCATACAATACTTTGAAGCTAACCACTGTAGGTTTTGGTACTTTGGTCTTCTTTCACTTTTTGACCTGCAGCAGTTGTCTTTCTTCTGAGTATTAATGTAATGTTTATGAAAACTTTCTGTTTTAATTAGGCTAATGAATAAAAGTCTGTTCAGTCACAGGAGTTTCAGTCACAAAAACACTGAGATGCCTTAAGAGGCACCTAGTTTGATTCCAAATTTCCATATATCCTTCATGGATAAGGTAATCCCAGAATGTACTGCAGTGAGTTTAGTGATAAAAAGATGCTACCTGTACCTCTGGAGACAACAATCTCTGGTCAAAAACCTGTAACACAGATAGATCCCAATAGGCAGATGGAGGATGTTCTGCATGAATTAAAGTCAGTGGAGGAGATGAATTCATGCCCTAAAAGAACTGCTTTTGTGTGGAAGCAGTTTATCACATTCATTGCCTTGCTGCAAATCTTCAACATTGTTGCCTATCCGTTTTGCAGTAAGCTATTAAATGTCTATTTTTTTCTAGCAGTTTTAAAGGATAAACCAGTTGTAGATAAATACAGTGCCCTCCACTAATATTGGCAACCTTGGTAAATATGAGCAAAAATGACTGTGAAAAAAATGTCTTTATTGTTAAACTTTTGATCTTTTGTTTAACATATTAACAACAGCTACTTAAAAATCCAGCTAAGACCAGCATAAGTTGGTGACTGGTTTTAGCTGGTTTAAGCTGGTTCTCCCAGCCTGACAAAGCTGGTCAAGCTGATGGGTCAGCTGGTCTTTCAGCCTGACCCCCTAAGTCTAGTTAGACCAACTTAAAAAGTGACCAAAACACAGCTAGACCAGCTTGATACACCAGCAAAACCAGCTAATACCATGCTGGGAGACCAGCTAAAACCAGCTGACCAGCTTATGCTAGTTTTAGCTGTTTTTTTTAGTAGGGACAACAAAAAATCCCCTTCTCTCACTGAAAACAAACAATTGCAAACATGACACAGTTTCATCAAAAAACATATTTGTTACAATTATTGGCACACCTATGAATTCACAAGAGCAAAATATTGATATAAATTATATATGAGGAGTTTGGTAACAAAACATTATAAATCCATTTTTACTAATTTCGATAAAAATTTGTTTTCATACGAAAGTGACAAGATGAAAACCACTATTTTCTGTTACAAACTTTCACATAGCATCTTTAGGTTATAAAAACATAAAATATTCAAATCCATAACTTGATTTTCAAAGATTTATTATAAAAACAGATTATTTTTTCCACAAAATGCAATAAATCCATGACAAGTTTTTTGCTATAAATCTATTAAATCAATATATAAATGTGCATTCATTTTTGCCATGTTATATTCATTTAGTTGTCTAGTGGTATAAACTGATTAAACAAATTAAAATGAATGGCATTAATTAAAACACTTACTTTGTCATATTAAGAACATTGTCATTGCTGCGGTTATACTTGGGATGTCGTCGCTGCACATTTTTGACAGGGATCAGCTGTAAAACGTTTTGGTCCTGCTCGATTTTGTTGGCTTCGCGTGAAAGTTTTTCATAAGATCACCTGGGGTCAATGTGTTAGCATGAGAGGAGCTTGATGCTGTCGAGAGAACAAGCAATCAGCATCTTTCCGTCTCCTGAGTGCCTCTCACGTACATTATTAGATAGTGATGGCTTACATTTCTTTCCCATCACAGAAAACCACCACAGGTTTCTCAATGCCATCAAAGTATTATTTAGTTTGTTTGTTGATCATGAAGTACAAGATGAGGAAAACTAGGATTCTGTGTATTCAACGAGCTGCCATTGTTGTTTACAATGCGAATGGTGCGTTGTGATTTGTTAAGCGGATTTATTGCATTCTGCAGAAAAGGAGGACTGGCATTTATTGCGTTTTGGGAAAAAAGATGACAGAATACCACAGCGGATATTGGATTTTGCGTAAAATTACGAATTTACATTTAAATACTGACCTGATACAACACTGATTTTGGCGGTAACTCTTACTTTTTAAATGACGTTTATAGCGTTTTGGAACCAAACTCTTCATATATTCCCATAGATTTTTTCTTTTTTTAGTTAAGAGAAAGAGCTTTCTTATTACAGACATTTTGTAATTCAATTTGTGAAGCCTATCTGAGAACATAAAACTTTGGTGTTACAATAACATATCACAGAAAAACACACAACAGCTGATGCGCTGCTTGCTGACCTCAGTTTTGAAAGGCTGCTGTATCTTGGTGGCTGATGAATCCTCAGGCAATGGAAATTGAGGAGGGGATGAGGGGAGTTGGAAGGGGAAGAGAGAGAAATATTACAGGTGCAAAGCCGGTTTCCAGAACCGCAGTTTGGAGGGAAATTCAGATAATGGCTGCTAAGCTTCTGCTGAATCCCTCTACCATAAAATCTCATAGTCTCATAGGTCGGTTGGCATCTGTATTTAATGTGATGGTGGAGACTTTGTAAGGTACAGTAAGTAGATGTAATTTGTGCCTTAAGGCTCTAGTTTGGGCTTTCAGGAGAGGGTTGATGTTTTGCCAACTTAAATGAGGGAAAACCGATTGAATAGACGATGTACTATAGCCTATTTTTGACATACATCTGACTCCAGTAACTTTTCGAAGTTTGTCATTGGAGGGAAGTGCTTGGAGTATGAAAGAGTTAATGGCTGAAGGACAAGGCCGGATGCCAGGCAAACTGTCAGAGGAGTCAGGTAAGCCGTTAAATGCATATGTCTGCATTGCAAATGACAGACTTGCACATATTTTCTAACAAAAGGGTGAGCTGTAGCATCAGCTTTTTTAAAGTTGTATCATGATGATTTATATTTTTTTTTAAATGGTCTGTTATTTGTACAGGGCACTAATCATTAATCCTGTAATACATGATACATTGTAAAAAAATATTTTTGCACTCACATTTTTAAGTTTAATCAACTTAAATTTACAATTAATTTAAACTTTTTTTGACAAGTGAGGACTTGCTTTAAATTATAAAAGTAAAGTTGAATTAGTTAATTAAACTTTATTTTTATAATTTATAGCAACTTCTTGCTAGTCGAGAAAGTTGAAAAAATTGTAACCTCAAATGAATTACACTTAAAAAATTAGGATTTTGGAGGTGATGGAACTCCACCATAGTTGTTTATCTAGTTTTCTGATTGTCTGAAAAGACATTGTTGGGCCACCTAATTTCTGTTTTTTTTTGTCATATCATTTTCTGTATTATATGATATAATACAAATAGTAAATAATAATAACAATAATAATGCAACATTTCTATATTGTTAACTGTGCACTGGTGGCCAGTGATTTACTCTTCCTAGGGGCGCAAATTCAAAATATGTTAAAGTGTCATGTGTGGCTTGTCATGTCAAAATATGTATTCGGGCGCGTCATGAACCAATGTGCATTATCCATAAACCGTAAAAAATATGGACGTAGTGTCCGTGACGTCACCCATTGGTTTGTTAAGATCGTTTTTGGATCTTAAAGTAGGCGTTGCCTGCGTTCGCCCTCTTGGCCGCGAATCACTCGCGGAAAACCAAAAATGGGTAAAGAGGCGGGACATGGGTGAAGCTGAGGTGAAACCACGCTGGCCTAGCGCGAGTCTAGTGACAACGGTGGCTGTTCAACCGTCACTCAAGCGGCCACGCCCTTAATTATGCAGAAGTTTAAGGCTTAATATAATTTAAACGGATGAGTTACAAAAAATTCACCCCCCTCACAGTTGTCATGAAGGGCAAAATTTGCTAAATAGACCAAAAACACTTTTTGTACCAGGCTGTAAACATCATTTTCTACTGTAAAGTTGGGCATTTTTAACATGGGAGTCTATGGAAATTGACTCCCTTTCGGAATTATCATTATGCCAAAATGCGGCACACACATCGAAAGGGTTAGACACTAACTTAACACTAAACTCTGATTGCACATGAGATTAAGCGAGTATCTGGAAAACACAAGCATCCCTTTTATCACAGACCCCTGCAACAGGCACATATATTGCTGGGTATTTGTTGCTTGTTGTTTTTGGTTTTTATGCTCATCTATGCAAAATGATATCACTGACAGTGTTTCTCTGTTTGTGTGTATGCTTAATTAAGTGTTGTCTTGTCTTGTTGATACGACTGGTAGGCTAGAAAGTGAATTGCCCTTTGGGGATAAATAAAGTTGTTTAAAGTTGATATATTGACATACATGATGCACATAGGTTCACATGACGCGTCAAACACATATTTTGACATGATGAGCCAGCCACACACATAATGGGCTAAATGCATGTTTTGACGAGCTTTGCATTGTGCTCCCTCAAAAAAAAAAAAAAGTCAACAGCCACACAAAAGGTAATTTCTAACAGTTCTAAAACAAAATTAAACTCAGCTTTAAATAAGTTCTTTACTCTGTTTTTAATGTTTCTTTGGTTTTCAAACTTTATTTTAACCAATTATTATTGTCTCAACATTAAAGTCTTTAAAATGCTTTAGTTTTTTTATTACCAAAAAATATAATTTTACTTGATCATGATCAATAACCAAAATAATTGTAAGTATAAACCCTAGTTTGATTAAAACATTTGTGATTTCAGTTAAACAAAAGGCTGTTAGATTGGTCAATGCAATCAAATTGAGTAAGGGTCTCAAAAATGCCTAAAACAGCTTGGCAACACTGACCTAGATGTACCAAGGGCACTGGCAACTGGGTTATGGAAAGGTGTTTATTTACAAGTCCTTATTTACAGTAGAGAAAAAAATTGTAAAAAAAAGATATTTAAGTATCTAATAATGTATTCACAACAGGTTGTGAAAAATGTTTACAAGTGAAAGGCTAAACCAACAAATTAGTCCTATAAACTCACAAGATTTATGTATTCTGACTCACAATGAGCACTGAACAATGCTGCATAAAGCTTTTAAATAGGCTAAGCCCCTCTTAAATAGGACTAAACCAAAAAATAAAGGAAAAGCTAACCTAAAAAAATAACTCAAAACAAATACATTGCAAATGCAAAATAAAATAAACGTTCATACTATAGAAATTACATAAGCATTTAAATAAATAAAATATAATAAACAATATTACGTATATAAATTCCCTCAATTTCATGTTAAACTAAGGGGAAAACTCCCCCGTTCAACTAAACAGTTGAACTGCGCCTTCTAGTGGCGGGAACGGGATATACAAAATGGCGGAAAGAGAGATGCAATTCTGTTTGACTGTTTGGAATGAGATGATGAACTAACACGTAAGTATATTGTGTTTGTATATGAAAATGGATGTATTTAACAGAAAAAAAGGTTTAAAATAAATACTTGTTGTACATTTCACAAAGTAACACAAAATAACAAAACACTTAATTTTTTAACTTTTAATCAAACAAACAAAAAGTCAGGGATGTGGACAAATCAGCCTCAAACAACCCACACACAGGTTTAACTACAAACATTTCTGTGTTAACTGATGTATATTTTTGCGCAAAACAGAGATTAAGGTTAAAGGTATGTGAGCTAATATAGCGAGTCCAAATCAAAATAAAGTCCTTTCATAATAAAAGTCACTTGTCACAGGCCTCAGTGACAAAGGCTATTTAGCCTACTATTCATATATTTCATCATTTAAGTCGCATTGAAAGTAAAATAAAAACTGTAATTTGTTTTGTAATATTGTGGTATTTTTTTTTTTTTTTACAAATGATTTATCTGTGAGGTTCATTCATTTTTAAAAATGTATGTGCCCCCATAATGGACAAATTCAAATCCAGCCCTGCCTTATTTCATTTCAGATGCCGGTTTTACCCAGATACACGTCACCATGGGGAAAATTAGGCAATTAACACTTCCGTTTCATGGCGACTTGTTTTATTGTGACGAAAGATAAAAGGTCTTAAAAACACATGGATACATCCACACTGGACTATAAAATTGGACTCAATTGTTATGAGAGGTCTTAAATTTCATTCATAGTGGTCTTAAATTTGACTTTGTGAAACCCGCAGAAACGCTGTTGTACAGTGAACTTATTGTTTTGTTGGGTGAATTTGAGTAACAGCTTTTTACCTTCTAAGAGGCGAATGTGAAGTTGACCAGTTATGCAGTCTTGTTACAATTACAATATCAAGGGTGATATTTGAGATTTATGCAGTTCTGCAGTCCTGCATGTTCAATAAACCCACATGTAAGATATGGGTTAAACACTAGTGATGCACCGATGTGAAAATTTTGGCTGATACCGATAACCGATATGACTCTTGTCTGTTATGGCCGATACCGATATTTGCAGATATTTCTGTATAGAAAACAAATTTTTATGATAATCAAATAAAGAGCTATTTTCCAAAACACTTTTTTTACTTTTGTAATTTATTTCCAGAAATTACTGATTGGGCACCTTTACCCATGTGCAAAATGTCATCAATTAGCTGATTTCCCATATACTTTGTAAGCTTCGGGATGCTTATTTTTTAAGTGGATGATCAAATTGGTTGTGTTGAACAATTTGGCCCGAACTCCCCCTCGCATCACTCGGCCCTCACTCTCACAAGCAGGGGTGTCCAGATTTTTTTATGTTGTGATCTACTTTTAAAATGATAAAGCCGACAAGATCTACATGCTAAAAAACACTTTAAATGCGTGGACTATACTGCATATATCTGCATTGGATTTAGGGCTGTCACCATTACTCTAGGAGTTTAAAAAAAATCCTGGAGTACATGTCAAGTACTGTTTAAAATAGCGGAGATACGGTTTAGTGAAACAAACTAGAAAGAAAATTACAATAGTATCAGAAGCATATAAATCAGCACAACGCTTCTGTCACAGGTCGGAGCGGACCACAGATGTCGTGTGTCACACCCCTTCCTAGTTTCCACCTCGAGGAGGTCCCAAGAACACCCCAATGACCAGACACACGAGAGAAGGTAAGTACAATTAAAACAAACTTTATTTAAATTAGTTAAAAAGATGGTCGGGAAAGGGGAAGGGAACTCTAAAATCAACTCTCTCTCCACAGGAGAGGGTGGGGCCTGGGGAACCTGGAAGTCTTTCTGTGAGTGCTCACTTCGTCCTCGCACAGGACTCTCACTGAGATGTCTGACTGATCCTGGATCCTTTCTTGCAGACTTGATTATACGTGGCGCCCTTCGCTTCTCCTGAAGGCAAAGAAGAACACGATGAGTAACAGGTGAGACGGAGAGGAATACCTGGCCCCTGTATTTGTTGTTTCCTCAGGGTTCGGCTCGCAGAGCGCCTGAACGGTTCTTCCACTCCAATGGACTTCCAAGTGGATCCGGGGCAACAAACACTGGTTCCTGAAACGTACAGGTGGGTAAACAAAGGTAAGTAAGGGTCTAACTGAGGTCACAGAGAGCTGAATCGTCGTGGGTGGCAGACAAGAGCACGTCGGGGGCTAATAGGTGTAGCTGGGCCATGTTCAGGGTAAGTAACTTTTGCTGCGCGCTAACAGGTAAGTATTTAACCAGGTGACTGGATCTTCACACTGGGCGTGCAATGGCGTATTCGAGGTGAGTAATGTTTAGCTCGTGCAGACAGGTAGGTATTCACAGGGTATCTGAATCTTCCCACTGGGCTTACAAGGGTGAATTCAGGGTAAGTAACTTTTAGCTCGCGCAGACAGGTAGGCACTTAACAAGGTAACTGGGTCTTCACACTGGGCATACAATGGCGTATTCGAGGTAAGTAGCTTTCAGCTCGTGCAAACAGGTAGGCATTTAACGAGGTAACTGGGTCTTCACACTGGGCTTACAAAGGTGAATTCGAGGTAAATAGCGTTTAGCTCGTGCAGACAGGCATGTATTCAACAGGGTAACTGGATTTTCACACTGGGCTTACAAAGGTGTACTCGAGGTAAATAGCGTTTAGCTCGTACAGACAGGCATGTATTCAACAGGGTAACTGGATTTTCACACTGGGCTTACAGGACGTATTCGAGGTATATAGCTTTTAGCTCGTGCAAACGGGTATGTACTCAACAGAGTAGCTGGACTTCACACTGGGAGAATAACCTCTCAGCTCTGGACAATATGGAAATCTCACATTCCTTTTCTCCAGCATCATACATTGACGAATAAGGTCCAGAAATGACAAGTGATAGTGTCCACAGACTGACCAGTAAAGCCTTTTCTCCTCTTCTGCCCAGCTTGGCTCACCGGTGAGTAGGGTTGGTCATCGAGAACCGGTTCCAACTGGAACCGGTTCCAAAATAACGATGCCATTGGAATCATTTAGAAAATTTGTTTTCGATTCCGATCATCGGTTCCAAACGTGCAAGTTTTGGTTTCCATAGCGGCCACCGTATTTCCGGAAGTGCTTGCCGCGCACGCGCCCACTTGTTCTGTTGCAGTCATGGAGCACGGTCAGCGACGCTCAAAAGTGTGGCTTTATTTCACATTAAAAAAGCCTGGGTCGGCACAGTGCAACACATGTGATAAACTTATTTCTTGCACGGGAGGATGCACTACAAACATGACTAAACACCTACGCCTGCATGGTGTACAAATTAAAAAGGACCGTAGCGTGTTCGACGTGTTGTGCAGGTCAACGGTCTCGTCCTCCTCGGGCAACCCTGCGCCAACAAACATTACCTCGTCGTCACAATCAGGTAAGTGATTGTAGTGTAACAAATGTTACCTTTTTATCATCCGCCTCGGCTATCGTGACGGTAGTTGTAACAGTTCACTCGGGTTTGTTTACACGCAGTGATGAGCAGACAACGTTGTTCCGAAGCACATTTTTTTTATTTCCAACGAAACAGTCTCCATCCCTTTCTTATCAGGTTTACATCATCTGAACACCCGGGTGGCAGGGCAAAACTTGCAAATAAACTTGAGATAAACATGAAAACAGCTCGTATTTCCTTCTGTGTATCACTATTAACAACGCACATGCGAACACAGCGCTCCTCGACTACATTACCCAGAGTTCAGCACGGTCTGCACTACAAGCCCCACATTCTTAAAGAGACAATACCCATTTTCCCGTAACACAAACCGCTTAACCAAATTGCTAGTTGTGGTGAACAACAACGTTGCTAATTTTCTCCTACATAAGCTGCAGTTCCCAAATATAAAACTCATTGAATCAAAATAAACATTTCCTCTGTGAAATGAGCCTGTGTCATGTTTTGACTCCACCCCTCAAAGAATCGGAATTGAGAATCGAAAAGAACCGAAATCGAAAGGAAGAATCGGAATTGGAATCAAAATCGTTCAAATCAAAACGATGCCCAACCCTACCGGTGAGTATACAAAACCTGCAGATAATGTTGAACACTCATCAGCGTCACTGTCAGAAGGTTGGAAATAACACTTACGTAGAGTATGACGATAAAGAGCCTGCAGGCCGATTTACCAAGATTCCAGGCAATCAATTGATTATTGATCCAGAGTGGCATTGTGAGCAAGCATATGATGTCAGACACGGCCAAATTTAGCATCAGATGTATAGTGAAGGATTTCTTTTTGAAGCATGTTAATATAATCACTTGCACAATGAAACGGATGTATAATGTATAAATGTATAAATTTAGAATATATCTATATAAGTACTTTCTGTGTATATTTGCAGTGTCATCAAGTGTGTTTTTACCCTCAAATTTTCTCACATCAGCATCACAAAACAATTTACACCTATATATTTTTTAAAAGCTCAAACTCCTAAAGTCCTGTAATTAAGGCTGCACTAAGGTTTATGTAAGCAATACCCAGCAAGCAATAGCGTCATTTAACATCTAGGTTAACGATAGACACGATGTAGTCCGGCTATGAGTAACCACCATTTAGCCAAAACTTAAATTTGGCTACATGTTGTACTTGCCAAAATAACTTGCGAGATGAGTGATATTCCATTAGCAAAGTAAACAATGATTACAATGTGCTTGGATTAATATTTTATTTCATTTATTTTTTGGCTATGGTTAACATCTAATAAATTATCACCGACAGCCCAAATTTTGCCTCCTTTTAGCAAGGACTAGGCCTTAGTAGCTAAATCACATATAATGAAAATCTGACTTTTTAATGTGCTATTATTGGGTCCCCAGTGCTTCTATCAACCTAGCATATGTGTAAAAGAACAACCCAGTAAGTTTTGGTAAACAATTCCCTGCAAGCATGTGTAAAAATAAGTAATTGAAATTTGGCTTCCCTTGTGATGTCATAAAGGGATAATAAAAATCAAACCACAGCACTGCCATTTAATGCAGGTATTTAATAAGCTCATTCATCTTTTCATTAAAAAGACACACCCAAAAGGAGTTTAGGAGCTTAAACTTCACATACACACACTGGGGACACCATATTTATTTGACAGCTTAAAAAAAGTCTTGTGAAATGTCCTCTTTAAGATAAATTAATTTTTCTTTAATTTATAAATATGCCTGTGATCTTATCTTTTATAAAGTAATGCAGTTACTGGTGTGTGTCTTGAGACAAATCAATGGCAATGGCAAGTTATATTCAGTTGAGACAGATCAACATTTCTCTTCTAGGACTAGCCTTGAGCCTTGTCTGTGAAACCAAAGGAGACATTATATATATATATAATGAAATGCAAATAAACTTCATCACCATTGAGAACTAATGGTGATGAGTTAAGACAATGCATTTACAGCGGTACTTCCTGGTATGTTTGCCTTAGCAGATCTGAGAAGTCTGGATCCCTTCTCTTTTCATTAGAGCTCTGTTTCTAATTCTAATTTTCCTATGTTATGTCTTTATTGTTTTTGCTAAAATGTTTCACTTCTTTAATAAATTCTTGAAAATATAGGCTACAAAGGAAATATATTAAATGTTAATGAAAATGCATGAAACCCGCATTTGGCCTACTTTCTGTGAAAAACAGTACTAACACTTGACCTGTGAACTTTAAAAGCCAAGAATCTCTCCAGAAATGATTCCTAAATGGAAATACAGAAAAACTTCATTTGATATTAATTTTTTTTTGTTATTCCAGAATAAATGTTTTTCTTAATCTTACCTTTCATTTAGTGTAACATTTTTTCTCGATTTGATTATTGAAAATTTTGGACCCTGCATAAAATCATTTTGATAAGTATAAATGAGTGAAACGATTGCATATTCTATGTAGTGTTTAACCTCTGAAGTACCAGTGCAGTTTTGATTTTTGATTGCCAAACCATGGTTATTTTGTGGTTACCATGGATTTACTACAGTTACCATGTTTTTTTGTTTTAACTGTAGTAAAACCATGATTAATTTTCGTATGGGTTGTGTCAAGATGCACACCAGTATTGTTTTTGAGGATATGTTTGTAAATACCACTAAAATTACCTAATATAGCTGAGGCCTATTCCTGGATTCATCTAAACCTTGTCCTGGAAACAGCCCCTAGATTTTATTAAATCAGTATTAAAAATATATCTCTTTTAACTCTTATTAAATTTATGCTTATGTGTCTGACTATATAGGCTACAGCTCAGCCTTCATGAAGACACATAATAAAATTGGGATGTGATTAATTTACATTTTTAACATTATTTCTTAACAAATAGACAACATTTGAAATTTAATGTGATCAAACAGAAGATGATTGATGTGAAAAGGAGAAAACTATTACACTGTTCCTTGGGAGATACTTGAATTGTGAACGGGTGCTCTGATTTCTGTAAAAGTATTGCGGGAATGTTCATCTCCTGATGCATGATATGATTGCTGTCGCGCCTCAGACAGTAACTGTTACTCGACGACAAATGGTGCAGTTGCATCTTGTCGGTACTTTCAGCTCTGAAACTTTGGAGGTGTACGAGGATCTGGAGCTACAGTAACGAGACCCGCCCTCCCTTTCACCCTGATTGGCCTGACCTGATCTGTATTAAACAACTAGTCAAACTGATGATGGCAGTGACATAACCCAGTCATAGGTAGAGCACGAGTCTTCACAGGATGCGAGTGGTAATGTTTTGTATACATGAAGGCTGCACAACTCGAAAATACGTGACAAACAACGTCCCATGTCGATTCAAAATGCCGCACTTATTCTCAAATTCAGGATGTAGCTTTGAAAATTGTAGGTTGTGTGGAAGCTACCGCACTACTTGGTCAAAAAAAGAGCTTAGCTACTGAAAAGCTATTTAATTTAGAAAGCAGCTAAGCTACCGCCAAGCTACTGAAAAATTTTGTTAAACTGCTAGCTTCGCTGCCCAATACTGGTAGTCACACATTTGTGGCTAGAAAGTCTTAAATTCAGGGCACAATATGTAATGATACTATAGAAACAACAACAAATATTACACAAACAATATGTAGACAGTCATCACCCATCACCATTCGTGCTATAATTGATATGAAAAGGAACGCTTTCACGTATTAAAACCAAACTTTGTACAGTAAACTTGGGATTCCAATGTGAGGATGCACAAGATAAAAAAACATAATCGGCGGCACCATTATTATTATTTCGTCCAAATTTTTGGCAGCTTCTGCAACTAGGCCGTTTGGACCAAGCCTCACAAAATTTACTAGAAGGATTTTTGATTTCAGGAAGCGTTTACCTGTCACAGCCCAAACAAAATATGCGTTGAAGCCACCAAAACAGGGAGTAGTTCATTTCTCAGAAATGCTTTACGTACTGAAACCAAACTTCGTACATGAACTTGGGACTCCAATGTGAGGATGAAAAACATAAAAAAATAAATAAATTTCCCAGCATTATTTACAAACAGGTGTTCACAGGCGGTTCTGTGTTGCTGAAAAGACATGCAGAACAAGCGGCCTCATGCACAATAAAGGGTTGTGCGTCAGTCGAGTGGCTATGAAAATCGAGTGGATCCGCACCTTGTTTTGCCTGGCTTTAATCGTAACAAAACGATCAACTACAAATTGATCCAGCAGACGACTTTTTTTTCAATTCAGTTTTATTTATATAGCGCTTTTCACAATAGTTAATTGTTTCAAAGCAGCTTTACATTAATAGAAACAGTGAAAAGCACAGAAAAGCGACAGATAGCACAACATAATACACGATAGCATAAGCAGTTAAATTTGCTGCAGCTATGACTCAACATTATAAGCGAGCGTTTCACTAATGCTTCACCAGGGCTCCCATTCCCTTGAGGATCACACCCAGAATTTCTTGAGCTTTGTCGAGTGGTGACGAAAATCAAGTGGTGACCGAGTGGCTGTATTACACAAACAATATTTAGACAGTCATCACCCATCACCATTTGTGCTATAATTGATATGATAGGAACGCTTTCATGTATTAAAACCAAACTTTGTACATAAACTTTGTCTGGTTCCCCTGTCCATGTCTCTTATTTTGAAGTCTTGTCATTGTCAACCATATCTGTGGTATTTTGTAGTTCTTTTGTTGATTGGTCCGTGTGCTGATTGTTTCCCAGGAGTATCTTGTTTACCCTGATTACGCTGTGTATTTAAACACAGTGTTTCCACTATCTAATGTTGATCATTGAATGTTGAACCAAAAACCGAGTGGCGTCGAAAATCAAGTGGCGACCGCAATCAAGTGGCTACCGAGCGGTGACGAAAATCGAGCAGCGTCCGAACACTACGAAGGACACACACTTTGAAGTGTGCACACTAAGAAGGATGCACACTTTGTAGTGTGCACACTTTGTAGTGTGCACACTACGAAGGATGCACACATTGGCTTTTTAGAACACTGAAGGATGCACACTTTGCATTCTCTGAAGTGAATACTATGAAGTGATTTCTTTATATAAACAAAACAATAAATCCAAAGGTATTTTGGCTTTCTAGTACACTACGAAGGATTCACCCTTTGTAGTGTGCACACTACGAAGTGAATAAAAAAACAATAAATCCAAAGGTATTTTGGCTTTCTAGTACACTATGAAGTATGCACACTTTGCATTCTCTGTAGTGAACTATGAAGTGAATTTTTATTTATAAAAAAAATCAATAAATCCAAAGGTGTTTTGGCTTTCTAGTACACTATGAAGGATGCACACTTTGCATTCTCTGAAGTGAACACTGTGAAGTGATTTTTTATACAAAAACAATAAATCTGAATTTTGGCTTTCTAGTATGCATCCTGGATACACACTACGAAGTATGCACCCTTTGTAGTGTACATCATTTTCGCAAAACAAGTAACATTTGGACACTACAATGTGAATTTTTTTTTGTTAAAAAAACAATAAATCCAAAGGTATTTTGGCTTTCTAGTGCACACTATGAAGTGAATTTTTTTAAATAATAAAAAAAATCCAAAGGTGTTTTGGCTTTCTAGTACACTACAAAGGATGCACCCTTTGTAGTGTGCACACTACGAAGGATGTACACTTTGTAGTGTGCACACTATGAAGTGAATTTTTTTTAATAAAAACAATAATTCCAAAGGTATTTTGGCTTTCTTGTACACTATGAAGGATGCATACTTTGCATTATCTGAAGTGAACACTATGAAGTCAATTTTTTTTATAAAAGAACAAAAAATCCAAAGGTATTTTGGCTTTCTTGTAATTTGGATTTTTTAATAACAGAACAATAAAATAAAAAATCTGAAGGTATTTTGGCTTTCTAGAACACTATGAGGATGCACACTTTGCATTCTCTGAAGTCAACTACAAAGTGAATTTTTATTTATAAAAAAACAAAAAATCAAAAGGTATTTTGGCTTTCTATTATACAATGAAGGATGCACACTTTTCATTCTCTGAAGTGAACAATATGAAGTGATTTTTTAAATAAAAGAACAATAAAATAAAAAATCTGAAGGTATTTTGGCTTTATCTATGCATCCTGGATGCATAATATGAAGGATGCACCCTTTGTAGTGTGCATTATTTTGGCAAAACAAGTAACATTTGAACACTACAAAGTGAATTTTTTATAAAAAAAATAAAAAATAAATCCAAAGGTATTTTGAATTTCTAGTACACTACGAAGGATGCACACTTTGTAGTGTTCACACTACAAAGGATGCACACTTTGAAGTGAATTTTTTTATTTAAAAAATTAATCCAAAGTATTTTGGCCTTCTAGAACACTATGAAGGATGCACACTTTGCATTCTCTGAAGTGAACTACGAAGTGAATTTTTGTTTATAAAAAACAAAAAATAAAAAGTTATTTGGGCTTTCTATTATACTATGAAGGATGCACACTTTTCATTTTCTGAAGTGAACACTATGAAGTGATTTTTTTAAATAAAAGAACAATAAAATAAAAAATCTGAAGGTATTTTGGCATTCTAGTATGCATCCTGGATGCACACTATTAAGGATGCACCCTTTGTAGTGTACATTATTTTGGCAAAACAAGTAACATTTGAACACTACAAAGTGATTTTTTTTTAATAAAAAAAACAATAAATCCAAAGCTATTTTGGCTTTCTAAAACACTACGAAGGATGCACACTTTGTAGTGTGCACACTAAGAAGTATGCACCCTTTGTAGTGTGCACACTACGAAGGATGCACCCTTTGTAGTGTGCACACTACGAAGGATGCACACTTTGAAGTAAAAAAATTAATTAAAAAAAATAATAAATCCAAAGGTATTTTGGCTTTCTAGAACACTATGAAGGATGCACACGTTGCATTCTCTAAAGTGCACATTATTAAGTGATTTTTTTAAAATAAAAGAACAATAAAAAAAAATCTGAAGGTATTTTGGCTTTCTTGTACACTTTGAAGGATGCACACTTTGCATTCTCTGAAGTGAACTACGAAGTGAATTTTTATTTATAAAAAAACAAAAATCAAAAGGTATTTTGGCTTTCTATTATACTATGAAGGATGCACACTTTTCATTCTCTGAAGTGAACATTATGAAGTGATTTTTTTAAATAAAAGAACAATAAAAAAAATCTGAAGGTATTTTGGCTTTCTTGTACACTTTGAAGGATGCATACTTTGCATTCTCTGAAGTGAACTACGAAGTTAATTTTTATTTATAAAAAAACAAATCCAAAGGTTTTTTGGCTTTCTAGTACACTATGAAGTATGCACACTTTGCATTCTCTGAAGTGAACACTGTGAAGTGATTTTTTTTAAACAAAAACAATAAATCTGAATTTTGGCTTTCTAGTATGCATCTTGGATGCACACTATGAAGGATGCACCCTTTGTAGTGTGCATTATTTTGGCGAAACAAGTAACACTACAAAGTGAATTTTTTAATAAAAAAAACAATAAATCCAAAGGTATTTTGGCTTTCAAGTACACTACGTAGGATGCACACTTTGAAGTGAATTTTCTTTATTAAAAAAATTACAAAGGTATTTTGGCTATGAAGGATGGACACTTTGCATTGTCTGAAGTGAAATAGGAAAGTGAATTTTTATTTATAAAAAATAAAATAAATCCAAATGTATTTTGGCTTTCTAGTACTATGAAGGATGCACACTTTGCATTCTATGAAGTGAACACTGTGAAGTGATTTTTTAATAAAAAAACAATAAAATAAAAAATCTGAAGGTATTTTGGCTTTCTAGTATGCATCCTGGATGCAAACTATGAAGGATGCACCCTTTGTAGTGTACATTATTTTGGCAAAACAAGTAACATTTGAACACTACAAAGTGAATTTTTTATAAAAAAACAATAAATCCAAAGGTGTTTTGGCTTTCTTGTACACTACGAAGGATGCACACTTTGTAGTGTGCAAACTACGAAGGATGCACACTTTGTAGTGTGCACACTAAGAAGGATGCACACTTTGTAGTGTGCACACTACAAAGGATGCACACTTTGAAGTTAAATTTTTTTAATAAAAAAACAATAAATCCAAAGGTATTTTGGCTATTTAGTACACTACGAATGATGCAAACTTTGTAGTGTGCACACTACGAAGGATGCACACTTTGAAGTTAAATTTTTTAATAAAAAACAATAAATCCAAAGGTATTTGGCTATTTAGTACACTACGAATGATGCAAACTTTGTAGTGTGCATTATTTTGGCAAAACAAGTAACATTTGAACACTACAAAGTGATTTTTTTATAAAAAAAATAAAAAATAAATCCAAAGGTATTTTGTCTTTTTAGTACACTACGAAGGATGCACCCTTTGTAGTGTACATTATTTTGGCAAAACAAGTAACATTTGAACACTACAAAGTGAATTTTTTATAAAAAAAAAAAACAATAAATCCAAAGGTATTTTGGCTATCTAGTACACTAGGAAGGATGCACACTTTGAAATGTGCAAATTACGAAGGATGCACACTTTGTAGTGTGCAAACTACGAAGGATGCACACTTTGTAGTGTGCACACTAAGAATGATGCACCCTTTGTAGTGTGCACACTAAGAAGGATTCACACTTTGTAGTGTGCACACTACGAAGGATGCACACTTTGTAGTGTGCACACTACGAAGGAGGCACACTTTGTAGTGTGCACACTACGAAGGATGCACGCTTTGAAGTTAAATTTTTAATAAAAAACAATAAATCCAAAGGTATTTTGGCTTTCTAGAACACTATGAGGATGCACACTTTGCATTCTCTGAAGTCAACTACAAAGTGAATTTTTATTTATAAAAAAACAAAAAATCAAAAGGTATTTTGGCTTTCTATTATACAATGAAGGATGCACACTTTTCATTCTCTGAAGTGAACAATATGATGTGATTTTTTAAATAAAAGAACAATAAAATAAAAAATCTGAAGGTATTTTGGCTTTATCTATGCATCCTGGATGCATAACATGAAGGATGCACCCTTTGTAGTGTGCATTATTTTGGCAAAACAAGTAACATTTGAACACTACAAAGTGATTTTTTAATAAAAAAAAAATCCAAAGGTATTTTGAATTTCTAGTACACTACCAAGGATGCACACTTTGAAGGAAATTCTTTTATTTAAAAAATTAATCCAAAGTATTTTGGCCTTCTAGAACACTATGAAGGATTCACACTTTGCATTCTCTGAAGTGAACTACGAAGTGAATTTTTGTTTATAAAAACAAAAAATAAAAAGTTATTTAGGCTTTCTGTTATACTATGAAGGATGCACACTTTTCTTTTTCTGAAGTAAACACTATGAAGTGATTTTTTTAAAATAAAAGAACAATAAAATAAAAAATCTGAAGGTATTTTGGCATTCTAGTATGCATCCTGGATGCACACTATTAAGGATGCACCCTTTGTAGTGTACATTATTTTGGCAAAACAAGTAACATTTGAACACTACAAAGTGATTTTTTTTATAAAAAACAATAAATCCAAAGCTATTTTGGCTTTCTAAAACACTACGAAGGATGCACACTTTGTAGTGTGCACATTAAGAAGTATGCACCCTTTGTAGTGTGCACACTACGAAGGATGCACCCTTTGTAGTGTGCACACTACGAAGGATGCACACTTTGAAGTAAAAAAAAAAAAACAATAAATCCAAAGGTATTTTGGCTTTCTAGAACACTATGAAGGATGCACACTTTGCATTCTCTGAAGTGAACTAAGAAGTGAATTATTTTGGCAAAACAAGTAACATTTGAACACTACAAAGTGATTTTTTTTATAAAAAACAATAAATCCAAAGCTATTTTGGCTTTCTAAAACACTACGAAGGATGCACACTTTGTAGTGTGCACATTAAGAAGTATGCACCCTTTGTAGTGTGCACACTACGAAGGATGCACACTTTGTAGTGTGCACATTAAGAAGTATGCACCCTTTGTAGTGTGCACACTACGAAGGATGCACCCTTTGTAGTGTGCACACTACGAAGGATGCACACTTTGAAGTAAAAAAAAAAAAAAAACAATAAATCCAAAGGTATTTTGGCTTTCTAGAACACTATGAAGGATGCACACTTTGCATTCTCTGAAGTGAACTAAGAAGTGAATTTTTATTTATAAAAAAACAAAAATCAAAAGGTATTTTGGCTTTCTATTATACTATGAAGGATGCACACTTTTCATTCTCTGAAGTGAACATTATGAAGTGATTTTTTTAAATAAAAGAACAATAAAATAAAAAAATCTGAAGGTATTTTGGCTTTCTTGTACACTTTGAAGGATGCACACTTTGCATTCTCTGAAGTGAACTACGAAGTGAATTTTTATTTATAAAAAAACAAATCCAAAGGTTTTTTGGCTTTCTAGTACACTATGAAGGATGCACACTTTGCATTCTCTGAAGTGAACACTGTGAAGTGATTTTTTTTAAACAAAAACAATAAATCTGAATTTTGGCTTTCTAGTATACATCCTGGATGCACACTATGAAGGATGCACCTTTGTAGTGTGCATTTTTTTGGCGAAACAAGTAACATTTAATAAAAAAAACAATAAATCCAAAGGTATTTTGGCTTTCAAGTACACTACGAAGGATGCACACTTTGAAGTGAATTTTCTTTATTAAAAAAATAACAAAGGTATTTTGGCTATGAAGGATGGACACTTTGCATTGTCTGAAGTGAACTGAATTTTTATTTATAAAAAATAAAATAAATCCAAATGTATTTTGGCTTTCTAGTACTATGAAGGATGCACACTTTGCATTCTATGAAGTGAACACTGTGAAGTGATATTTTAATAAAAGAACAATAAAATAAAAAATCTGAAGGTGTTTTGGCTTTCTAGTATGCATCCTGGATGCACACTATGAAGGATGCACCCTTTGTAGTGTACATTATTTTGGCAAAACAAGTAACATTTGAACACTACAAAGTGAATTTTTTATGAAAAAAAAAAACAATAAATCCAAAGGTGTTTTGGCTTTCTGTACACTACGAAGGATGCACACTTTGAAATGTGCAAATTACGAAGGTTGCACACTTTGTATTGTGCAAACTACGAATGATGCACACTTTGTAGTGTGCACACTAAGAAGGATGCACACTTTGTAGTGTGCACACTAAGAAGGATGCACACTTTGTAGTGTGCAGACAAAGAAGGATGCACCCTTTGTAGTGTGCACACTACGAAGGATGCACACTCTGAAGTTAAATTTTTTAATAAAAAAACAATAAATCCAAAGGTATTTTGGCTTTTTAGTACACTACGAATGATGCAAACTTTGTAGTGTGCACACTAAGAAGGATGCACACTTTGTAGTGTGCACACTACATCCTGGATGCACAGTATGAATGATGCACCCTTTGTAGTGTGCATTATTTTGGCAAAACAAGTAACATTTGAACACTACCAAGTGAATTTTAAAAAAAATAAATAAATCCAAAGGTATTTTGTCTTTTTAGTACACTACGAAGGATGCAAACTTTGTAGTGTGCACACTTAGAAGGATGCACACTTTGTAGTGTGCACACTACAAAGGATGCACACTTTGAAGTGAATTTTTATAAAAAACAATAAATCCAAAGGTATTTTGGCCTTCTAGAACACTGTGAAGGATGCACACTTTGCGTTCTCTGAAATGAACTACGAAGTAAATTTTTATTTATAAAAAAAATCCAAAGGTATTTTGGCTTTCTTGTACACTTTGAATGATACACACTTTGCATTCTCTGAAGTGAACTACGAAGTGTATTTTTATTTATAAAAAACAATAAATCCAAAGGTATTTTGGCTTTCTAGTACACTATGAAGGATGCATACTTTGAATTATCTGAAGTGAACACTATGAAGTAATTTTTTTTAATAAAAGAACAATAAATCCAAAGGTATTTTGGCTTTCTTGTACACTATGAAGGATTCACACTTTGCATTCTCTGAAGTGAACACTGTGAAGTGATTTTTTATACAAAAACAAAAACAATAAATCTGAATTTTGGCTTTCTAGTATGCATCCTGCATACACACTACAAAGTATGCACTCTTTGTAGTACTACAAAGTGAATTTTTTAAAATAAAAAAATAAAAAAATCTGAAGGTATTTTGGCTTTCTAGAATGCATCCAGGATGCACACTATGGAGGATGCACCCTTTGTAGTGTACATCATTTTTGCAAAACAAGTAACATTTGGACACTACAAAGTGAATAAAAAAAAAAAAAACAATAAATCCAAAGGAATTTTGGCTTTCTAGTACACTATGAAGGATGCACACTTTGCATTCTCTGAAGTGAACTACGAAGTGAATTTTTTTTATACAAAAACAATAAATCTGAATTTTGGCTGTCTAGTATGCATCCTGGAAACACACTACGAAGCATGCACTCTTTGTAGTGTGCACACTACGAAGGATGTAATCTCTGTAGTGTGCAAACTACGAAGTGATGTTTTTATATATAAAAAACAATAAATACAAAGGTATTTTGGCTTTCTAGTACACTACGAAGGATTCACCCTTTGTATTGTGCACATTACGAATGATGCACACTTTCTAGTGTGCACAGTATGAAGTGAATTTTTTTAAATAAAAAAAAACAATAAATCCGAAGGTATTTTGGCTTTCTAGTACACTACGAAGGATGCACCCTTTGTAGTGTGCACACTACAGAGTGATTTTTTTATAAAAAACAATAAATCCAAAGGTATTTTGGCTTTCTACTACACTATGAAGGATGCACACTTTGCATTCTCTGAAGTGAACTACGAAGTGAATTTTTATTTATTAAGAAAACAATAAATCCAATTGTATTTTTGCTTTCTAGTACACTATGAAGGATGCACACTTTGTAGTACTAAAAAGTGATTTTTTAAATAAGGTATTTTGGCTTTCTAGTATGCATCCTGTATGCACAATATGAAGGATGCACCCTTTGTAGTGTACATCATTTTGGCAAAAGAAGTAACATTTGTACACTACAAAGTTATTTTTTTATAAAAAAACAATAAATCCAAAGGTATTTTGGCTTTGAAGTGCACACTACGAAGTGAATTTTTTTAATAAAAAAAACAATAAATTCAAAGGTATTTTGGCTTTCTACTACACTACGAAGGATGCACCCTTTGTAGTCTGCACACTACGAAGGATGCACACTTTCTAGGGTGCACAGTACGGAGTGATTTTTTTTAAACTACGGCATTTTGGCTTTCTAGTACACTATGAAGGATGCACACTTTGCATTCTATGAAGTGAACACTATGAAGTGATTTTTTATACAAAAACAGTAAATCTGAATTTTGGCTTTCTAGTATGCATCCTGGATACAGTGTGCACACTAAAAAGTGATTTTTTTATTAAAAAACAATGAAACCAAAGGTATTTTGGCTTTCTAGTAAACTACGAAAGATGCACACTTTGTATTATCTAAAGTGAACACTATGAAGTGAATTTTTATTTATAAAAAAACAATAAATCCAAAGGTATTTTGGTTTTCTAGTATGCATCCTGGATACTACGAAGCATGCACTCTTTGTAGTACTACAAAGTCTTTTTTTCAAATATACCACCCTTTGTAGTGTACATCATTTGGCAAAACAAGTAAAATTTGGACACTACAAAGTGAATTTAAAAAATAAATAAATCCAAAGGTATTTTGGCTTTCTAGTGCACACTACGAAGTGAATAAAAAAATCCAAAGGTATTTTGGCTTTCTAGTACACTACGAAAGATGCACCCTTTGTATTGTGCACACTACGAAGGATGCACACTTTGTAGTGTGCACACTACGAAGTGAAGTTTTTATAAAAAAACAATAAATCCAAAGGTGTTTTGGCTTTCTAGAACACTATGAAGGATGCACACTTTGTAGTGTGCACACTACAAAGTGAATTTTTTTATTTAAAAAAACAATAAATCCAACGGTATTTTGGCTTTCTAGTACACTATGAAGGATGCACACTTTGGATTCTCCGAAGTGAACTATGAAGTGAATTTTTATTTATAAAAAAACAATAAATCCAAAGGTATTTTGGCTTTCTAGTACACTATGAAGGATGCACACTTTGGATTCTCTGAAGTGAACTATGAAGTGAATTTTTATTTATAAAAAAAACAATAAATCCAAAGGTATTTTGGCTTTCTAGTACACTATGAAGGATGCACACTTTGCATTCTCTGAAGTGAACACTATGAAGTGATTTTTTATAGAAAAACAATAAATCTGAATTTTGGCTTTCTAGTATGCATCCTGGATGCACAATATGTAGGATGCACCCTTTGTAGTGTACATCATTTTGGCAAAAGAAGTAACATTTGGACACTACAAAGTGAATTTTTTATTTAAAAAAACCCCTATGAATCCAAAGGTATTTTGGCTTTGTAGTGCACACTAGGAAGTGAATTTATTTCATAAAAAAACAAATCCAAAGGTATTTTGGCTTTCTACTACACTACAAAGGATGCAGCCTTTGTAGTGTGCACACTACGAAGAATGCACACTTTCCAGTGTGCACATTACAAAGTGAATTTTTTTATAAAAAACAATAAATCCAAAGGTATTTTTGCTTTCTAGTACACTATGAAAGATGCACACTTTGCATTCTCTGAAGTAAACTATAGAGTGATTTTTTTTATACAAAAACAGTAAATCTGAATTTTGGCTTTAAAGTATGCATCCTGGATACACACTACAAAGCATGCACTCTTTGTAGTACTACAAAGTGATTTTTTTAAATAAAAAAAAATCTGTAGGTATTTTGGCTTTCTAGTATGCATCCTGGATGCACACTATGAAGGATTCACCCTTTGTAGTGTGCATTATTTTGTCAAAACAAGTAACATTTGGACACTTCAAAGTGAATTTTTTTTTATTAAAAACAATAAATCCAAAGGTATTTTGGCTTTCTAGTACGCTACAAAGGATGCAGCCTTTGTAGTGTGCACACTACGAAGGATACACACTTTGTAGTGTGCAAACTACAAAGTGAATTTTTTAATAAAAACCAAAAAATAAATCCAAAGGTATGGTAAATGTACAAAGTGTGCATCCTTCGTAGTGTGCACACTACAAAGTGTATAGTACAAAGTGCATATAACAAAGTGGGCATCCTTCGTAGTGTGCATTATTTTGGCAAAACAAGTAACATTTGGAAAAATAAAGATAACCTTTCTAGTATTCACACTATGAAGGAGAATTTAAACTTCTGTCTGTTTATTGTCAAACTTTTTAATATCAAAAAACAATAAATCTGAAGGTATTTTGGCTTTCTAGTACACTATGAAGGATGCACACTTTGCATTCTCTGAAGTGAACACTATGAAGTGATTTTTTATACAAAAACAGTAAATCTGAATTTTGGCTTTCTAGTATGCATCCTGGATACAGTGTGTACACTAGGAAGTGATTTTTTTTATTAAAAAACAATGATTGTCAACCATATCTGTATTCTTTTGTAGTTCTTTTGTTCATTGGTCCATGTGCTGATTGCCGACTGCAATCGAGTGGTGACCGCAATCGATTGGCGACCGAAATCGAGTGGCGTTGAAAATCGAGTGGTGACCGAAATCGAGTGGCAACCACCATGGAGTGGTGACCGCAATCTAGTGAAAACCAAAATCGAGTGGCGACTGAAATCGAGTGGCGATTGCAATCGAGTGGGGATAGAAAGCCAGTAGCGACCGCAATCGCGTGGCGACCGCAATCGAGTGGTGACCGAGTGACAAGTCCTGACCAAATGATATCTTCAGAGTGCATGGAGACATTTTCTAGTGATTACACCACAACATGTTTGGATTGAGTTTTAGTGTTTATTTTTCAGTGTTTTAGTTTTAGTGTTTTTTTTTTCAATTTGGTGACTGGTGCCACCAAATTGAGGCCCAGCGCCACCAGCTGTACAACTTGGTGGCGCCAGTATCACCTTTCTCAAATGTTAGTCTGGAGCCCTGATTCAACAAAAATCATTCAACAAGTGTATTTTTTCAGGTGATTATGACATTTAACCAATATATATGTGTGAAACACTATTTGACTGAAATGGTTATCAGAAATAATATCAGAAATAATTTATTTTAAAAAAGACAAAAATGTTTTAACTAAAAGTTGACTAAGATATATAGAGTTTTCGTTTGACTAAAACTAGACTAAAATGACAAGTCTTTTAGTTGACTAAAACTTGACTAAGATACCTTGAGTTGTCTTTTGACAAAAACTAGACTAAAATGATGAGACTTTTAGTCGACTAAAACTAAAACTAAAAAAGGACATTTGATACAAGACTAAGACTAAGAATAAATTAAAAATAGGGGACAAAATTAACACTACTTTGTAGTGTGTATTATTGTGGCAAAACAAGTAACATTTGAAAAAAAAAGATAAACTTTCCAGTATTCTCACTACGAAGCAGAATTTAAACTTCTGTCTCTGTTTATTGTCAATTTTTTTATAAAGAAAAATAAATCTGAAGGTATTTTGGCTTTCTAGTATGCATCCTGGATGCACACTACGAAGTGAATTTTTTTTAAATAAAAAAACAACAATAAATCCAAAGGTATTTTGGCTTTCTAGTACACTATGAAGGATGCACACTTTGCATTCTCTGAAGTGAACTACGAAGTGATTTTCTTAAGGTATTTAGTGCATGATTTGTAGTGTGTATCCAGGATGCACTATTTGTAGTACTACAAAGTGAATTTTTTAATAAAAAAACAATAAATCTAAAGGTATTTTGGCTTTCTAGTACACTATGAAGGATGCACCCTTTGTCGTCTGCACACTTTGTACTGTGCACACTACGAAGGATGCACACTTTGTAGTGTGCATACTACAAAGTGTGCATCCTTTGTAGTGTGCATTATTTTTGCAAAACAAGTAACATTTGTAAAAATAAAGATAACCTTTCTAGTATTCACACTACGAAGGAGAATTTAAACTTCTGTCTCTCTGTTTATTGTCAAACTTTTTTTATATAAAAAAACAATAAATCTGAAGGTATTTTGGCTTTCTAGTATGCCTCCTGGATGCACACTATGAAGGATGCATCTTGTTTACCCTGATTACGCTATGTATTTAAACCCAGTGTTTCCACTGTCTAATGTTCATCACTGAATGTTGAACCGAAAATCGAGTGGCGACCGAAATCGAGTGGCGTCGAAAAATGAGTGGCAACCGAAATCGAGTGAATTTTGAAGTCTTGTCATTGTCAACCATATCTGTAGTGTTTTGTAGTTCTTTTGTTCATTGGTCCGTGAGGTGATTGTTCCCCAGGTGTGTCTTGTTTTCCCCTGATTACGCTGTGCATTTAAACCAAGTGTTTCCACTGTCTAATGTTGATTATTGAATGTTGAACCAAAAATCGAGCATGACCGAAAATCGGGTGGCGACGGAAATCAAGTTGCGACGGAAGTCGAGTTGCGACCTGAGTTCCGTGTTCTGTAATGTGAACTAACTGTGTAATATGTGTGCTATATACAACGTTAACTACAGGTTGTCTGCCAAACCTCCCTTTATAACGTGGCGATCCATGATCGGCATCTCCCCTTGTCTTTAGGAAATGTCTTGATGAGGTATTTGTTCCAGAGTTCAGTTAAGCCACTAGTCAGGTCATTAAACAAACACAGACTGAAAGTTAAAGGGACATATAATGACCAGTGTTGGCAACGTTACTTTAAAAAAGTAATTAGTTATAGTTACTAGTTACTTCTCAAAAATAGTAACTGAGTTAGTAACTGCATTACATCATAATAAAAGTAACTAATTACCAGGCAAAGTAACTAAACACACACACACGCACACACACACACACACACACACACACACACACACACACACACACACACACACACACACACACACACACACACACACACACACACACACACACACACACACACACACACACACACACACACACATCACATCACATGCTGTGCACAATAGATGGCTGGTCAGATCAGGTTGATACTGTGTGTAAAGACACATGTAGGTGATGACTAAATGGTCTTCCAGACAAAGATTGAGAGAGATGTAATAAGGAGGTCTTAGGTGAAAGAAAGATGATCTCAGTCTTGTCAGGATTCAGCTTGGGGTGAGAGATGGACATTTAGTTTGGTATGTCAGAGAGATTTGCAGAGATCCTTTCTGAGATCACAGATGCAGAGACAGAAAGAGGGAATGAGATGTGTAGTTGGGTGCTGTTAACACAGCAGTGGTAAGAGAAGTCATCTGATTGGAGGAATGATCTGTGCACTCTCAGGTTAAAAGGTTCAAGCACCTTCAGATGCCCTATCTATTGTAAACCAGGCAATGTCATATCTTGAATATTTTGTGTTGATGGTACTGCAGGCAAGTGCTAAAGGATTATGTTAGAGAATGGTCTGGGTGTTTCCTGATCAAATTACAGTGCATTTTGTTCACAAAACGTTAACGTTAAACGTAGTTTAAAGCTTTAAAATAAACGATATGTGGTTTAGGGGAGAGAAAATTTTGATATCAAAATACATTTGAGATTTTACATAATGACATGTGGACTAGAATAACTTTACAGTTGTTTTCCAAACTTATTTTCTCTTCTTTAAGTTTTAAGATACGTATTGGAAGCTATTTTAAAACACATTTTTCTGTTTCCATGTAATGTACGTTCTAGCAATACTTATTTTATGAGACAAAGTTATGTGCCATTAATCCTGAATCTTTAAGCAAATACTCTGTTAACAAACCATGTCTTCTTGCCAGGTCTGATGGATTTCTATTTGCTCAAAACTTTGCAATACAGCTAAAACAGTATAATGCATCATAAGTATCTGTCGATGTGTGTCACTTTTCCATTGCTACGCCATCAATTGTATTATTGAGGCATTTATATAGCTCAACTGGTATAGTTCGTCAATGCAATAACATGTAGGGGAAAGCAGGGGCGAAAGAAAATTTTTTCAAAGAAACGCAATTTTAAAAGATAATGTTTTAGACAGATATGTTTTGCTGTGGTCAATAACTCACAAGTGTGAGTCTATCAATACTCAATAATAAATTTGAGTTACTTTTTTTAAAGTAATGCGAGTTACTTTTCAGTCACAGAATTGCACGCTCTATGCATGCAAGCCTGAGCCGTTTGAGTCAGAAACGGAGATGTCAGGCCAGAGCTTGACATTTTTGCGATGAAAATATGCAATTTGTGAATGCAGAACTTCAGTCATAAAAAATATCTGGAAGGCCTTAAAAGAGATCAAGCCTCAGCTGAGTAGGAAAAAGTAACGCAAAATTAACGTAAGTATAACTTTCCATGAAAAGTAACTAACGCAATTAGTTACTTTTTTGGGAAGTAACTTAATATTCTAATGCATTACTTTTAAAAGTAACTTTCCCCAACACTGGTCACTATTACATCACGGCGCTATCTGGGACAAAAAAATCTGGAAGCGGCCAATATAAAATGCACAAGGAATGCAAACATCATCTTGTTGTATAAGTACAGGCTCCAATTCAAAATTTTATCACATACCTGCTGCCACTGCCAGGCCCCCCCCCCCCCCCCCAAAAAAAAACAACGACATCTGTGGTTAAGCACAATAAAACCAGCGGACTGGACAGAAATGGTCATCAAAATTACCAATTCAGCACATAATTATAAGTCCTGGAGAGTGTGTGACCATACATATTCGTCATTGTTTAAAAACAAACTAACAAAACTTAGCCAGCTAGCATTAGCGAAGCAGCCACAAAAAAGTCACAATGTTTACTAATTTAAAAAGGGTCTATTCTTCTAACCAAAACCTCTTTCCTAATGCTGGGTACACACCAACAGATAATCAGGCTGATTTTGGGCCGATTTTCCCCCTTTCTACAATCCCAATTATCTTAATTGTTTTACAGATCATCTTATAAGATTTCCCCTTGGTGTAAGGTGTGTTAAGAGTGTTCGAACCTGATCAGAAGAATGTGTGGGGGAACCCAGAGGACAAACACGGCACGCTCTTGAGATTATCACGTGAAATTAACTAATATCCAATCAGAAAGCGGGATGATGGAAGATGGAAGCAGTCATGGCGCAGCACAAAGTGAAGTTGATGCAAAGTGAACTTGTACGGACCATGTTCCCACTGTCTCCACGACAAACCATTTTCTTTTTTTCCCTTGAATTTTCTCCGAAAATCATTTCAAACACTATCATTGAAATTTCTACATATCGTCCGCCATGCTTCTGAAGTCTTGCGAGATTTTGCGAGATTTCCTGTGTTCACAGTTGAGACTCTGGGTGAAAATCTGTTGGTGTGTGGTGTGCTGTCTTTGACACATCATGGCACACCACACACTATAGGAGCAAAACGGTTAAATCTAGGCTTTTTTATCCTCATGTATGTGGTCTCACATTTTTTAAATCTTATAAGATGTAAAAAATCTTTTGGTGTGCACCCGGCATAACCTTACCCCTAACACAGTTTGTTGACATGTAGTTATTTAGTTAAGTGTTGGGTTATAGTAAAATGTCTAAAGTGGACTTTCAAAATAAAATGTAACTGTTGACATCACCATCATGTTAAAAAAAGTAATTATGTAATTCCTGTGATTTGAACTGTAAACTAGCTGTAACCCGGTTTTCATAATTGTCACTCTAGCTGATTGCAGTTGTAATTTGCTTGCGTAACCTTAATCAGATGGGATTTGTATCTATTTAACCTTAAACAAGATGAGTACTGTATATGAACTTCTCTCCATTTAGATCAGCTTGCAGTATCGGGCCCCAAAAGGCCCTGACTTTTTACGCACATCAAGTCGGGCTTCGGGCCAATATTAACGTCATAACTCAAACAGCACATACTTCAACTACTTACAAACATGTGTGCGGGGTATGTTTGCTTGTCAATGAAATGCATTAATATATGACCTGGTAATGGAAAGGATCAAAACAATTCTGATCGGACTCAGGCCAAGAATTCTGATGGTTTAAGCATCTCGGGCAAGGGCTGGGCTGGGGCTTATAGATTTGAGGCCCATTTTTTATTTACTTCTAAAAGCTCTTACAATTCACTCTCACTAATGCTACACTGACCTAACCTTATAGCAACATATTAAACAGTTAAACACCTCTCCTTTCCGCAAACCTCTTAATCCTTCTTTCCGAAAGTAAAGAAGAGAAAAATAAACCCGAGCCCACTCATATCGCCACCCAATATAAATGGGAAGCTGGAGAATAGGATAGGCACCCCAGGGGCTTGGAGGAAGCCGTGCTTTAATTTCTCTCCTTTTTGATTATTGTAGAGTGTTAGCTTTACTATCAGGCACTGCTAGCTAAGCCCTCACAGCAGCCGTCTCCAGCCAGTATCGCAAACACAGAAGGGCTTGTATCTGTAAAGCCTGATATATGGATCTTATTTTCTTAAAACCACCCATCTCTCCAATCCCATCTTTTTCGTGGCAGCTGAAAGCGCCGTATCGTAACTTTCCGACAAGGTAGACAGTCGCAGTGTTTTCTCAAAACTTTTTTTATGCTCTTTTTCCACTCACTTGTTTTTCTGGCTCTTTTTTCTCCTTGTCTCTGTTCTCGCTCTTTTTTCATTCTCATCTCTCTGTGCTGAACTGATCAAAAAGATTTGGGCTATCCTGCCATGCTTTTTTGATTGATTCCAGTGAAACTCTCATCATTTTATCTCTTTCTTGCTCGCTTGCTCTCTCCCTCCCTACACCTTTTTTACCTGTCGTAATTTGCTGTCATCTAAGCTGACTTTCACGCTCTCTCCCTCATCTGCTTTGGTGCTCTCTCTCTTCTTTACTTCCATCTACTACCTCTCACTCTCTCATCCTTTCATCGTAACCATGAAAAGATATTATAAAAGATCAAAAAGGGGTGGAGTACAGAACCACTGTCTGTGAGGTGATTCTTTAATAACTACATTCAATGTGATAGCTAACATTTGGATGGAGAAACAAGGACGAAATATAAAAAAACAAGAAACATAAATAGGAATGGACTATAAGAGCAGAGGGGGATAACTTGGAGAAATTTGTAAGTAAGAGTAATCTGTAGATTACAAATAAAAAAATTTATAGCATACAAATGCCTCCTGAGAAAAATTCCAAATTAAGTTCCTTGCACCTTCAGTTGACAGCGCTTCTTAATGCAATGTGCGAGTTTTAGCGCCATCTAGCGTGAATTGGCGAATTGCAACCAAATTACCTATTTATGGTCCTGCGTACAATCTACGCCGTAACACTATGTGTAGCCTGACATGCACCTTTGCAAAAATGTGACAGCGCGTCCATTTTCATGGACCGTAAGCACTGTGATTGGTCCACTAGAATCCTTTCTCTCAGGTCAAAATATGAGTGATAAACTCAAGCTGCAACAAATGTCGCTGTCCATTTTCCTCCACCACAGCTTGTCTTCTCAAATCATACACAACAAGCAGCTTCTTCTTTTGTGGGTTTACTGGCCAAGTGGCGACTTCTTCAGCTGTTGCACCGCTACTGTGGGTTACATGCATAGGACGGCCAACTAGCGGTCTGCATGTGTAAGTGCAAGTCGACGCAGAAGTATGAATGAAAAGGCTACGCTGTAGGACCTACGCAGAACTATAATAAACCCTTTAGTCCACCGCTCACCCCTCCTTTTGAAGCACAAAGAGAAGCTAAGGTTTCCGACACACGACAAAGATGTTATTGTCTGAGACAGCAGAGAGTAGCCAGCCAAGCAATAAGGTTAATATCTTGACGAAACATGCTCTTAAGTTTGTCCGTTTAGGGCTACTGTAGAAACATGACAGCGCAAAATATCGACTTTCCATGTAAGGGGACCCTCTGTGTATCTAGATAGAAATAGCTCATTAAAAGGTAATAAAAACAAAATAGTTCATTTATGTATTTGCTTTATTCAGCCCTTCCAGCGTTTCTTTTTGTGATTGTTATGGGTAAAAATCCTTGATCTTGTGGCACGTTTTCTTAAAAAATGTAATAGGATATTTATGCAATTTTATGCAATGAAATTGCGGGAACTTGCCAAAATAGCGAGAACTTGCAAAAGCTGTTTGCAGCTTTTGCAGCATTGATGTTCACTTCGCATAATAATGTCACTTGCTAACATTCCCATGACAACAGGGGACATGGCTGCACATGTGTGAAGTAAATGCAACATTTTTCAACTTTCTGCTAAGATATATATGACTTTTTTGCTACGAAAATTCGGGGATTATTAAATCATGCAAGCCCCGCATATTTTGCTAGCAGAAATCTCCTATTTATGTGGCAAAAGTACGGCATATTTAGAAAATGCAGGCCCCCGCATAAATATGCGGACTTTGGCTGATTATGCATTGAATCATGCGATTGCATAATCGCGTTTTTCTGTAGGGACCGTTTATTCACCACTAAAACATAAGCATAATTATGCATATTATATTGCATTTCTGTCAATAGATCCTTGTGAAATTTACACACTGCACCTTTAAATGTGACTACCCACACATTTAACACAACATCCCAAGAGCAAACACAATCGGCTTTATAACGGACAACGAAAACAATCTTTACTCACTTAAACTTTCTTGAAGTCATGGTGGGCTCATCCATGTTTTACACTCCATGACTCAGAGCGCCTGACATCCCGCTTACTTTCGCAAACTGTCAATACAAGTTTGAGGGCCAATGAACAGAGGGGATGAAACACTGGATGCTCTTTTGTTTAGCAACCAGTGCTTTGCTCTGAGAGTCTGCATGCAAGTTGTTTGTCATAAACCGATGATCTTTGACGCTTTCAGGGCAGCATTGTTCACGGCTTCTGGTCCACCCCATGGTGCCTGAGATGGGCTGGTGATTCCAATATGGCTGACTGGAAGTTAAGTGCAGCTCCCGAGCACAGCGGGAGGATGACAGCGGTGGATTTCAGCTGAGTTTTTGTTGGTTTAATAAAGTCCAATTCGGTTTAAATTGAGAACATCACTCAAGGGAGCAAAAGGATGCAGTGTTTACTTGGACTTATGATTGCATATTTCAAATGTAAAATAAAATATCAGCCGCAATCATCTTTGGTCCCAGCACCAGTATTTAAACAATGACATCGATCATGTTCACACTTGTCATGTCACGCTCTTCCTACTGGAAGTAAATCACCTTTGTCCAAACAGTTTGAAACACACTAAAACAAAACCAGAAAACAGGACAGACAATTCAATTGGTTGCTATGACAACAGAGTATGCACCGCTTAATGTACACTAAATGTGACGTAAAGTATGGTGATTGAGAATGCATTTCATAATTTGTACTTAAGGCTCGTTTGTCCCTTTTATGTTTCACATGCACGATCCGAATGGCATGCATTTTCTATATGAAGGTTCTATTGTAATAACGCATGGATGTACATTGAAAGTCTATTATTAACGGTAGATGTGTGGGGGTATTGCTGACAGTTAAATGCACGCAGAGAAGGAAATGTATGCTGTTTAAAGTACTGTGAGCAGAAAAGAGGCTAAAGAATAGGAAAGGAATAAGAGAAGGTGAAAGGAATTGAGCGAGGGAGAGAGAAAGAGAGAGAGCGAATGAGGTTCTTCCAGTGTGAGAGAGGATTTGGGTCATTTGGAAGAATATGGCTGAATCAGCAACGCTCTGTCTCACAGCCATGCTGAACTTAATCTACTGAAGGGACCTGCGGGCGAGAGAGCGAGAGAGAGAGAGAGAGAGAGATAGAGAGAGAGGAGAAGAAAATAGAAAAGGGGAAGAGATAAAACCTCAGGACACAGAGAGGGGAAAGAGATTTCCTTTAATGGAGGAAGAGGAGGAGGTTGAGAGCAATTTTGTCCATTTAACTCAATTGCATGTTAATGAAGGAGTCCGAGGACGGCAAAGGAGAGATATTGGGCCTCTGAAAGCAGCAGGGAGCTCATGTTTAATTTACATCGTATGTGCATATTAATGCAAATTTGCATGAAGAAAATTATCAGCTGATGGTGAAAAGATGAATATTATATGTTTCCGCTCAGGAATATTGACAAAAACATGACATAAATCGTAAAAAACAACTTGTGAGGTGATTTAAAGTGGTCCTTAGTATATAATGGCTTTTAAATTGTCTAATCTTGCTTCATTTTAATGTAATAATATCAGGAAGTTTCTATGAGAGTTAGGTTTATGACTTATAATATAGCAAATTTCATTATTGTCATATAAAATCTGTTGCATTTACAGTATGTAAGGTACCTTCTCATAAAGTGTATTGCTACAGTATAACAATGTTTTTCAAATTCTAATGCAAACTGTTTATAATCTATATGGTTAGTCACAAACTTAAAATTAGCTTTTTATCAAACCTATAAAAGTGCCTAAAGTGCCCACGCACAAATGCAGATATAGACACATCCCAAACCTCACTGCGGTTGTAAAATAAATGTCCATACAGTAAGACAACCTGAATAAGCAGAGTCTGTTCGCATATCTGGGTTTTGCAAATAAAGCAAGAATGGTGTACGTTTTTCATCCAGTAGGGGCCTGTATTGCACCGTAGTATGAAAGTACAGCTGCGGTATCCAGCTTGATCCTGCCAGCTCTGAACGGGTATTGCAACAACACTTCCATTGTTCTTAGCAGATAAGATATAAAGACAGACATCGAGAACATTGAAGCAACGTAACTGGTTTGTAGCATGTGTGTTTGTGAGTGAATAAGTGTGCAAGTGAGTGTAGTTGAGTGATTGTCTCCGCGTTGGCTGTTGTTGTTTTTGCCGTCTTACCGAAGATGTAAAGAGTACCGATATGGCTTTTATCAACAGCACTTCAATGGTATGAGGTAATGTGTTTCGTGTTTGTGCTTTTTTAGAGCCCCCAAACCCATTTACTCTTCATCAGATGAACCGTATTCCCCAAGCTCCCCTGGCACATGACACACAGGGTACCATTTCGGTGAGTGTTTGTGTACGTGAGTGTTTGGCAGGCACATGGATAAAGGCTTGTGCACGTATGAGTAACATGATTTTGTTTAATGGTATCCGTCAGGAAAAGAAGAGTCGGAGAAAGGGAGCCCTAAGTAATGCTCATGTTCTGCACTGATTCTTCCTGTAAAATGAGGCAGTGAGTTTAACTATTCCCTTGGCGTTTCAAGCTGAATAAAACATGATCACTGATGGACCTTCGGGGAAACCCACTCCAGGAAGTTCACTAACGGCATGGACACCTTGCAAACCTTTTCAGGGGTATTTCCGGGAATACTGCTTTTGTAAAAACTTTGTGATGCTCTGAGTTGTGCTGATGGACGCTGTTATGGTGCTTCTTGGCTCAAATGTGTAATTGTTAGGTGTATAAACTGTTTTAATGGCAACGAACTGGCTTTTGTTGCCCAAACTTAACTTCAAGTAGACTTCCGCAAAGAATCATTTAAGGGTCTCTCTGGAGTAGATGATTTAAATAAATAACAAGTAAATTACGTTAGTTCAAATCATAGCTAAAGCACATCAACTACTTTACTGAGCTAACAGTACTGTGTAAATAAATGTATACAATGTTAGCTACCGATCCTTGAATTCTTGGCTGGCAAACCGCTCTTCGCACAGTGGTGTGCCATCCATTCTTGCCATCTCCCCACGTCTTTAGGAAATCGAAACACAAGGAATTTGTTCCAGAGGTCAGTTTAGCCACAAGCCACACCGATATACAAACTTATTACACGGCACTCTAAAAAGCTTGATTCAGTCACAACATTTCAAGGTTCATTCTTTTCAGATAACTACCGCTCAAAACTAACACACGACAACCTGGATGCTGCAAATCATTTTGACCGGGGCAGTTCAATATTACACAAACATTAAATATACATATGTCTTTTAATACCATACTGTACATGACATTATATTTACTTATGATTAAAGTAGTGAATTTGTGACATTGAACGCCTTGTCTTATTTTAAAATTAAATGAGTTTTCCTCAGGAGGGGCCAGCATTCGTTTAAAATGAGCAAATAAAATAAAATATGTTATTGAGTTGTCGTGAGTCTCGCCCCTCCCTAGTTTCCACCTCGAGGAGGTCCCAAGAGCACCCCAATGATCAGACACACAGAGAGCGCAAATAAAGTTTAAAACAATCTTTATTAAATTATTTAATACACTGGCTTTAGCTTTGGGCGTATGGTAAGTATACAGCAGGGCAACTGGGTCTTTACGTGGGCATACAGATGAGTATACAAAGGGCAACTGGGTCTTCACTTGGGCAAACAGATGAGTATACAATACAATACACTGGCTTTAGCTTTGAGCGTATGGTAAGTATACAGCAGGGCAACTGGGTCTTTATGTGGGCATACAGGTGAGTATACAAAGGGCAACTGGGTCTTCACTTGGGCATACAGACGAGTATACACTGGTGGCCTTCTTCGCCGGGACAGTCTTCCCGGACAGCACTCCACACTGTCCCTTTCAACCGTAGACAACACTTTCACAACGACACAGAGTCGTAGGCGCAGACCTATTGGCGAACAGCAAAGACAGACACACAAAATCCTTCTCGGATTTACTGGCTCTAGTGAATATGTGGGTAAAGGATATACCACCTCTTGACTTCAAACAAGGGCAGGTTGATGTACGGGTCAAGGCTGCTGCTCGTTGGGCCTAACACGGCCTTGGCTGGTGTCACCCACAGGTAAGTTCAGGTAAGTTGTTACACCTGAGGTGTACTACGATGGGGGGATCGAACGCTTCCCTCTCCTCTCTTCCAACCAACAGGACAAGAGATCTAGACAGGGGCGAACCTTTGAAGGTACTCCACAACAGGTAGTTATACACACACAGCTGGTATTCCCATACAGCAGCCAAAACTTCTCACCATTAATGTTTCCCACAACGTTCACACTATTCTTACTTGGTGTTGCTGCCTCACCACCGTCACGTGGGGGAAAAGAGTCAGGATGTCACAAGCGGCATATATGTGAAGATGGTCGTTCACCAGCACCAATACTCAATCTCTTCACAGGATTCACGTCCGGCCTAGAAGGTGGTTACTGACGACATGGACACAACACGACACTGCAAGTTCCAAGTGTACACACACAGCAAAGCAAAGGACTCACCCACTGCACTCCACACACTCTCAGTGAAATAAGGTCAGTACCACATCGGACCGGGGCTCGTCCTGGGGATCGTTGAGGCACCGATGCCACGAGTAGCCAGATGTAAGCGTTGCCGCCACGACAACCCAGCGTCTTCCCTCGCTAACTGTTCCCAGCTCACCCACAATTCCTTTCCCCTCCAGCTTGTCCTTTTTTACCCAACGCTGGGTTTAAAATAACCCAGCATTTTTAAGACCATACATAACTTTTTGATGTATTAAAATTATTCAGTTAATACAAACCACTGCGATATGCGTATTTACAATATTTCATTAATTTGAATGTTTCTTGAAGAATCCCAAAATAGAAATCCCAAATAGAAATGTTTAAAATATCTACTAACCACATATACTGTATGTACAGTATACATAAATGCCTCATCAGTGGTTGTTTATACTGTATAGCCCGCTATACATAAGTCTTCCACCATATTGTAACGGCCCAAGGTGGTTGCCACAGAATCGGATTACTTGCAATCACTAGTACTAGTACTAGTGTTGTAGACAAGACCACCTAAACCGAGACCAAGTCATGACCAAGACCAAGACAGGCCGAGACCGAGACAAGACCAAGACTTTAAAGGGTCGAGACCAAGTCAAGACCAAGACCAAGACATGCAGAGACCAAGTCAAGACCATGACCATTGCAAGTCACTGCATTAAAACACTTATGGTAAAATGTGGAATATGCATATGATTAGGCACTTCTTGTCTATGTGTGTGCGTGTGTGTGTGTGTGTATGCCATCAGAGAAGGTGATAAAATAATCAAAGGCATTGCAGATATGTGGGAATTTATCTTAGTCTATAAGCAAATAAAAGTGAACAAACAACTTAACCATTTATTCTGAACTGTCTTTACATGGCTTGCCATCCACACAATGCAAGTGTTTTTAGTAATAAAATTAGAAAAAATGTCATTGGGAGAAACTTAAACTATGCTTAAACAATGTCAACATCTTATGCCAAACCTGAATAAACTGCATAAAATTAAATATAAAAAATAAATAAATTTGTAATGTGCCATCAGTTGTGGTCTTGACCGTTCTTGAAATAAAATTCAGAGTCCTCTTTGTCTGAGACCAAGACGAGACAGAGTAGAAATGCGGTCGATTCCAAGATGAGACCAAGACCTTTAAAAAGTGGTCTTGAGACCGGTCTCGAGACTGAGACTGGTCTCGAGCACTACAACACTAACTAGTACTGTAAGTCACGGTTGACTTTTTCCATGATACAGCACAGCCTCTTATTCCAAATTGCTTCAAGACCAAGACCAAGACATGCAGAGACCAAGTCAAGACCATGACCATTGCGTATTCCTAAACACTCCCAGCTTTGAATACATTGGTTAATAAATATCTAAAGAGTGTAAACCAGGTGTCTCCAACCCTGCTCCTGGTGAGCTACTGTCCTGCAGACTTCCGCCCCAACCCTGCTCCAGCACACCTGTCTGTAATTATCAAGCAACCCTAAACACTTTGGCTGTTTCTCAATGTGTGTTGTTGTCTGTATTTGTGGACTTGTGAAACATCATCAGTTGCGGCCCAAGTACTATTCCAATCCCAATTTCGCATCAAGGCAAGTTCACATAACATCCCAGATATTTTCTTGATCCGCCATTTTATCGAGGATGCATCAGGAGGTGACTTATGTGGGCTTATGAAAACCAAGTTTCCCAGAATGCATTTCGCATCAACGACAGTTGAGCTGAAAACCTGTACAATATTCGAAATGTTACTCTTACTATGTTATAAAATGTAGTTTTAAGAGCTGTTTAGTTGAAAATATAGATGAATAAACTTCAAATCTGTGGTCAGTTAGTAAAGATAGCTATATAAAATATATTAAAATTACCTCTGATTAAGGATATTCAAGTTCCGTCCGAGAGCAGCCTATCTCGGCAAAGTCCTTTTAAAAATTTGCCGCTGGCTCAGTGCAGCTGCTCTGCCTTTCGGTGTCAGATAGTCAAACATGAAATATTCCTCTTTGGATATATCTAACTGACATTTTTTTGGTCACATAAATTTATTTCTCTCCTCTTTATTCATATTGTATGAATTCTGTGATTTGTTTTTATAGTTTTAACTGATTTTAAAGTTAAGTTTCATAATTTAAATCACATATGTTTTCTATAAAATCTTAACACTGTAGTATCACTGCCTTTGTACTTGAACTGGATTTTTAAAAAAAGTTTATTTCATGTGGTACAAACGTTTTGTAGTATTAAAATATATGGTTGTGTTTTATATCATATTTAATTTTGTTATAAATACATTAAAGCTAATCAGCATATGCATGTGTTGCCTGCCGTTCTGTCTTTTGCATTTTATATATTTCACTTTATTGTAAAAATACATTCAAATAAGAATAGCCAGGATTGTACGTGTTGGTTAGACTGAATGACGACCTCAAGTGCTCTGCTGTTCCATCTGCAATATAACCGGAGTCACGTCCTCCCATCCTCAGGAGTTCATTTTTCTGAGTCTGCACTCTCAAGTCTGACCTACAAAGGACACAAGTCCGAACTTGCCATTCTTGGTATTGAGAAACGGCGTTTGATTAGCTGATTCAGTGGTGTTTGGTTGGGGCTAAATTCTGCAGGATGGTTGCTCTTCAGTAGCAAGGTTGGAGACCTCTGGTGTAAACATAGTTGTGTTGTTCACTACATTGCACTGGTTGTTTGATTGAACTGACTAGGCTCACACATCAAGATTTAATTGGATCGACCCGTAGCAGGGGTTTGGAGTGGGAATGTTTGATTGTTAGACGAATGTGTTTGCAAACAGATACTTTACTCAAGTTTTTAGAAACAAGAACAGTGGCAGCCTGTGACTTCTTTTTTCGAGAGCGCTCGATGCGAAGTTCGTCACAACATGTTTGTAGCCCGTCATGTGTGTGGTTCCTTTTTTAAAAATATGTGTTCTGCATGTTGAGAGATCCTGTGTGCATCACGTGTCTTGTCAAAATGAGTGCCTGCTGCAGATGCGTCTAAAGGGTTTATGATTAAAGAGACGCTCGCGTTTGCCACATACTCGCATAATCTAATGCATAATCAAAGTTTACTTTTAAGGTAGTGTCTTGCGTGTATTTGGTGAACGTGGGTGTCTCTTTCATCATAAACGCTTTTGACGCGTGTGCAGCAGGCACTTATTTTGACAAAACACGTGATTCACACAGGATCTCTCTACGCGCAGAACACATATTTCGGAAAAAGGAACCACACACATGACACTCCGAACACTTAATTTGAATTAGCGCCCCTTGGATGAGCAGTCACGAGCCGCCATTGAACACGAATATTGTAAATGAATTGTAATTCAAAAACCAAAAATAATGAGGATAAAGATATGGATATGATCATCGGAGTAAAGATCATCATGGTATCTTTGTATGAACGAATTTAAAAACCGCTAGCAGCAGAATTACACTATTTACAAAACTCTCTGTCTCTCTATCACCAGTAAGTGAAGTGATGGTAGTCAGAATGGTTTTGACCTTTGTTTGAGGGACAGGAGGTGGATGTGAGCTGAAGAGAATCAGAGTGTGTGTTCTGCTGATATCGAGTGACCCAGCGGTGATCATCCATTCACTTTCGCCTGATGGGCCCTGATGCCCAGCAGTGACACGGTAGAATCATCTCAGCATTCCACTTCTGTCTCTCTATTTATCTCCATCATACTGGGCAAGTCATTTCTTTTCCCTGTTGTGTTCATATGTCCTCACAATACAACCTAATGGCTTAACTATTTTACGAGATTACGAATTTGCATTAATATTATTTGTGCGTTTTATTTTGATCTGCTTTCACTCCGGTGATGTTGAGGTTGTGTTGGGGCTTCATTCCTGCTTTATTCCAGCAATCATTCATTTTTGGTACGGTTGACATTGTATGAATTCCTATGAAACCGGCACTTTGGGAAATAGTTATATTTTCCGGTAAGATCTGGGTTGGTGTTTTTTCTCGTGTTCTTTAGCTTCTTTTTGAGCTTGTTTCATGACTCTTGTTTTTAGTCCTAATCTATTGTGGTGCTTCTAATGAAAGCTCAGGAGATTTATGTTCATATAACTCAGTCCATCACAACAAAAAGAGCATATAAACAGCTGCTCGCCCAGCTCCCTAAAAAAATATCTCAGACATTAAGATTTCTTCTGCATGGTTATTTCCTGGAAGGAACATTTAGCTTGAGTCATTTTATGCTTGAGTGCCGAAGACAGCAAGCTCTTTCTATACACTTTTATTCTCAGATTTATTTTATTATATAAGCCTTTTATGTTTTATATTCATTACCTTTAGGTCTTTGTTTCTCTCTTCCATATCTTAAGACCCCATCATTTTCACCTCATTCTTCTGCAGTAAATCCAAGAACATGGACCATAGAAAGAGAAAAGTTTAATGGTCAACGAAGATGGGATTTTTAGTGGCCCTTGCTGATGGCTAGAAAGCTGAATGTAGGCTTACTTATAGTATATGGCCAGTATAATGCAGACACAATGAAATGGCAAATTATTATCTAACACTCACTAAAGCAACACATAATTTTTATTTTATATGAAAGTATATCGATTTTGGAACTGACTTGTTGAATGCCATAATTGTTTATGGACCAATAAAGATAATCTCAAAATGGACAAATTTGGGTTCTTTTATATGGCCTGACTGATAGACAGAATTGGTTTATCTAGTGCCTTTTAAGTGGAACAAATGACGTAACAAACAATAAGATAAATTAATATATATATATATATAGTAAGTAAAACATGAAATCTATGAAAATGTAACAAAAGCCATAGGCCGTTTCTCAATCCGAAGGCTGCAGCCTCTGTAGGCCGCATTTCTAGGCTGCGTACGTCATCAAGACTGTATATTTTTTTAATTATTAACAATTATAAAGGTGACTATTATTTTATTATTTGAAAATTTTTGTAATATGCTTATGACTTGGGAACGTAACGCTCAGTTAACTTAAGTAAACCAGGCTTGATGACGTATGCAGCCTGCATATGCGACCTCCGCAGGCTGCAGCCTTTGGATCTAGAAACGGCCATAGAAGCCATCATAACTCTCCCGCAAACATTTAAAAAAAAGTTGCCAACCAGCGGCAGCATTTTTGTATGATTTTCACAACAGTTTAATGACTTTAAACTGATAGGTAACCCAAAAACGAAAAATAATGTCATTAATGACTCACCCTCATGTCTTTCCAAACTCGTAAGACCTCCGTTTATCTTCGGAACACAGTTTAAGATGTTTTATATTTAGTCTGAGAGCGTATTGACCCTTCATTGTAAATCTCTGCACAGTATACTGTCCATGTTCAAAAAGGTAATAAAAACATCATCAAAGTAGTCCATGTGATATCAGTGGGTCATTTAGAATGTGTTGAAGCATCGAAAATACATTTTGGTCCAAAAATAACAAAAATTGCGACTTTATTCAGCATTGTTTTCTCTTCCGCGTCTGTTGTGAAGCGCATGCGCAAGACTAAAGTCACGTGACTGCAATATGGAAATATGGGTAGGTTTCTTCAAAAATAAATGTTTTGAGCAAAAATCTGAGATAATTGCGTTTTTGTGAAGAACTTTTGATAGAGATCAGATTCAGAACGATGATCAAAACATACACAGAGTTTGAACTGTTTGTCCTAAGGGAATACTTTCGGGTTTTATAAGTTGCGTAATAGCGCCAGCTGGTGGATAATAGCAGAAATACGGATTGCCGGAAATCTTGTCATTGGCAGGGAAACATTTCTCTTAATTGATGAATTAACTCTTAGTAAAACTGCGTGAAAATATGCTTTTAAAGAGCACCTATGGTCCGATTCATGATTTAACTTTTGTTTGGTGTGTTAAGTGTGTTAGTATATGTTAATGATCTGCAGAGTTACAAATCCCAAAGTCTACGATGACGCGAGTTATCGTCTCCAACTGACATCTCTTTTCTTGGACTATAATGAACGGAAGGATTGTAGGCAACAGTTTACTTCTGCAGCAAGTTGACTCAATTCACATTATCATAATTATCTGCCCACTTCTGACTCACAGCCTGTAAGTAGCCTATGTTTTCATATTTAAAGAATTTGCTATTCAAAACATGATTCAAACACAAATGCAGACATGGTTTTATGTTTTAGTATCCTTACCTTACCAATCTGTTACAGTACAGTATGTTCTGCTCAAGTCGCACAGGCAAAGTTGATTTATCGAAGTTGATACCTTGCTTGAGGTATTCGGTCAATCACAACACACTGGTTAGCTGGCCAATGAGAGCACACTGCAGATTCTCAGAACACATCTGAAAATGAAAAAAGGCGGGGCATAGTGGAACAACAGTAATGTACGGTATGTGGAAAATGTTTTTTTAACCATGAACCACGTGAACACATAGTATTGCACCAAATAACATTCTTTTTAGCATTGTAATAGAGACTGATTAAGAAAGAAGAGCAATGCAGATCTGATATCCCATAGGCCACCAGGACGTCCTTGTGTCCCACTTTCCTTTATCATGTATCTCCAAAAAATCTAATAACGAGAAATGCTCAGTGAATGACATCTGCTAAATGCTATGTTTTACAGGATCTCATTTTCAGCACCAGAGCTTAGTTTGTAAACAGGGTCTCTTGAGCAGTTTCTTTAGAGGTGTGACCAAATTAGTTTTCTTGTATGTAAGCACCAGCCTACACCTTTTCATTGCTGTGGTGTATATAGCTGTGTACTGTACATGTGTGTCTTTTTTGCAATGCATTAAACATTGATGTATTCAGTATTGTTGCTGATGTGGTGTCTATGGAAATGGGTCCCAGGATGCCTTGGAGTATGCGGCTACTCCCTCAAGTAAATCCAGATATTCAGTATGGTTTCTCCCATGTGTATGCAAGTGTGTATGGTGGAATGAGATTTTAATGAAAGCCACTGAGTGATACAGTCATTTCAGATAAACGTGCCTGAAAAAATATTCATGTCGTCATTTGTCTGCAACAGTGGTCATTCGAATCACATTGTGCACACACACACGCTCACTGCACCAGCATATCATTATACAACCCACCTTGCTTCCTTCCCGAAGGGTGAGTCTTCCTGCTGTTGGCCCACCTCCTTTCTTTTTCTCAGCTCAGAGGACAGAATCAGGGAAGGGGAGCAGCGGGCAACCTGCTGGAACCATGAAAGAGTTCCTGGTAAATGTTGGAAATGAAGTTGAGCAATGGAAACCGAGCTTAGCAAGACACCAGTTTATAATCTTCAACTATAAAAATACAGAAACTGACAATGGTTCTTATCATAACATTAGGGCTGTAACGATTAATCGTGTCTCCCATTAAAAATGCCTGTCTGAAATCGATTCGAAATCGCAAGGCCGTAATTCTGTGGTTCATGCACAGCTTGTTGGTGTGCTACCGCATTTGGTCAGTAGGAAGTCCTTATCAATCTAAAATCATGAGTCGGAGTCGTTTATAATGTGCACTTAAAAAAGCAACACTCATTCAACAAAATCATTTAAAATAATCTTTATTATCATGAAAATACCTGAAACAATTTAAAGAACAGCGATATAAATATTTCTGTAGACATTTCCTGGAATAGCATTTGTAATGCTGCTATTTCTGTGGCACAAAGAGTGTTTCTGCACGAGAGCGCCCCCTGGCTTTCGGATGTGCCAGGATTTCACTAAAATCATTAAAAATCATTCATTGAGAAAACGAGCATTTGCACGGTTAATTGTTACAACCCTACATAACATGAGTCCTGATTTTTTTAAAGGTATAATTCACCCAAAATAAAAAAAATCTGTCATGATTTATTCCCCCTTATATTGTTCTAAACCTGTATGAGTTTCTTTAATATTTAGTCCTACATATTCAGTTGACGGCACCCATTGACTTCCACAGTATCTGTTTTTCTTATTATGGTAGTCAGTGGTTACGGGCAGCTGTGTGGTTACCATTATTTATCAAAATATCTTCTTTTCTGTTTATCAGAATAAAGAAACTCATACAGTATTAACACAACAAGAGGATGAGTAAATCATGACAGAATTAAAATATTTGGATGAACTAAACCATTTAAAGGTGCAGTGTGTAATTTTTAGAAGGATCTTTTGACATAAATGCAAAATAATATATTATCAGGGGTGTATAAACCTCTTTCATAATGAACCGTTATGTGTTTATTAACTTAGAACGAGACCTTTTTATCTACATACACCGGTGGTCTCCTTACACGTAAGTCGCAATTTTGTGCTGCCATTTTTCTACAGAAGCCCTAAAGGACATTTTTTTACTAAGTTGTCTACGATGATGACATGTTTGTCCGGTGGCAGCTACCGTAGCTTCTCTGTATTTCAAAAGCGAGGGGTGAGCCGTGGACTAAGCCGTTGGTTGCAATTCGCAACCTTACCACTAGATGCCATAAAAAGCTTTGTCATAAAAGCGTCTCTTTTATCATAAACGCTTTTGACGCGTCTGCAGCAGGCATTTATTTTGACAAAACACGTGATGCACATGGTTCACATGACGCAACAAACACATATTTTGAAAATGCAAGCAACACACATGAACACTTATTGTGAATTTGCGCCCCTCGTATGAGCAGTCACAAGCCGCCACTGCTTACGCTGCATCAAAGCATATATCACATTTATTTACTGTTTTTGCATTGTTGACCATAACAGCCAATCACAGACGTCACATGACTGTTGAGCGAGTTTATCATTAATGTGTTTAATTAGCAATTATTAATGCAATTATTGCACTTAATCACAGTTCAGATGGAGTAAAGAGCAGAGGCATCATGCCCATTGAAACTAAAGGGGGCGTGTACCCCCTCAGATTTTTTAACCAAGTGGATTTTGCATACAACCTCAAAATCTATTAAGCATCTTTTCATTTGTCACTGTTTAATTCGCAAAATATAATCAGTTCTTTACTTTTCTGAGATTTTTACTGCATGCTTCATTCTGGACGCAGTGAATAATTAATGAATTATACAAACCCAAACACAACAGTGCTGGCGCCGTCATTATGCACGGCCCTGGATTAACTGTGTAAAGACGATAGTTCAAAGTCCATTTTTAATTTTTTATCTACATTCACCCCTAGAGGGGTGGGGGTCATCATGTGCTCTGAATATGAGGTCAAATATGATTCAAAAATGCATTCCTATAATAAGTTTATATAAATATGTTGGTAACACTTTACAATAAGGTTATTGATTCACAATAAGCTCATGCGTTAGCTAACACTTAACAATACTTCCACAGCATTCATTAATCTTAGTTACTGTTATTTTTGCATTTACTAATACATTTATAAAACCAAGCATTGTATAGTGTTAACATTAATTAATGCACCATGAAATGAAAAACTGTTTTCAAATTAAGTAACATTAATTAATACATGTTGAGAAACTATGTTTCACTGTTTGTTCATGTTACAGTAGTTAATGCATTTACCAATGTTTGCTAACACAACCTTATTGTAAAGTGTAAGTGTTACCAATATGTTTAGGCTAGTTTTTAAAAATGATGTGTTTTTAATGGAATTAAATAAACAATAAAACAAAAATGTAGACTACAACATTACATTTAGATCTGCTTACAAGTGGTGGCCGGTGACTTCTTCTGTCGAGGGCGCTCGATGCGAAGTTCATCACAACATGTATGTAGCCCGTCGTGTGTGGTTCCTTATTTTAAAATATGTGTTCTGTGCGTCGAGAGATCCTGTGTGCATCACGTGTCTAGTCAAAATAAGTTACTGCTGCAGACACGTCCAAAGGGTTTATGATAAAAGAGACGCTCGCGTTTGCCAGATACTCGCATAATCTCATGGTAATGAGGGTTTACTTTTAAGGGAGTGTCTTGCATGTATTTTGTGAACGTGAGCGTCTCTTTCATCATAAACGGTTTTGACGCGTGTACAGCAGGCACTTATTTTGACAAAACACGTGATGCACATGGTTCACATGACGCAACAAACACATATTTTGAAAACGCAAGGAACACATATGACACTTCCAACACTTATTTTGAATTTGCGCCCCTCGTATGAGCAGTCACGAGCCGCCACTGCTGCTTATGCTGCATTAAAGGATATATCACTTTTATTTCCTGTTTTTGCAATGTTGATCATAACAGCCAATCACAGACGTCACGTGACTGTTGAGCGAGTTTATCATTAATGTGTTTAATTAGCAATAAATTAATTCATAAATGCTTTTTGTCTGTATAGTAGTCTATAAGAATATGAAAGGTTTTGACAACTTGTTTTTGCAAGTTTTTTAAGTTTTGGCTTGTGAAAATTTGACATAACTTATAAAATCAAGTTGAACTGGTTTAATTTTAAATTAAAGTAGCATAAAAATATGTTGATTTGACAAAATGCTGCATATTTTTTTAAAGTGTAGGTGCCCCCTTAAAGATATTGCTGCATGACGCCCCTGGTAAAGTGTGTTTTTGTTGAATAGTTCTCGGTAAAATTGTGAAAAGTTATTTATTTCACTATGCCAACAGGTGTTAGTGCTGTGAATGAGCCTCAGACAGATTTGCAGAGGCTTTAAAAATTGACAAAATGTCTCTTGCAACCCTTAAAAGAAAAGAAGACAGATGAAGCAGTCTTGAAATGTCTAATAAATGTAAATCATTAGAGTATTGAAAACAAAACAAATGAATAGGTGAACTGGGAGGGTGTGTGTGAGAGAGAGAAAGAGCGAGAGAGGTAGAGGAAGAGCAAGCAATCTAGCAGAGACATATTTCCACTTATCGGCTCAAACTGACACAACTGGTTCCGCCAGATTTAGATATTAATTCCAGTGGTTGTGAATACAAAATAAATCCCTCTGCTAATCGCACCACGAGAGACATGCCGGTAAAAGTTTTCGTGTAAATTACCAAAAGATTAGACTTGTGACTGCATTTTTATCTTTTGACTGAAAGCTAGAGTAAGAAAGATTCCATGAATTTAAACTCTTAATACTCGTTTTCTTTCCCAACTATCTGTTTGTTTCTTGTCTTCTCTTTTGCTACGTATATCCGGTAAGCCAGTTCATGCAAATCCTGGTCTCTGGCACAAACAGATAAAGGACAATGTTTTTGATTCTCAGATGCAGAAAAAGTGCAAAAGTTTGACCAGTGTGCAATTTTATTGAGCAAGCGGTACCAGTTAGTCAGGGATTATACAGCATTAGGGGTATTAGCAGTCTGTCGGAAGAAAAAAAGCCGTTTTGCAAAGCGCTCATCTCATCTCATTTTAGGTACATTTCTCAGCTCTTGAGTTAATAGCATTGCCCTGTTTCAATAGCAGTCTTATTTGAACATGAACATAAAAGGCCAAATGCACTTGATCTTAATACACCCATAAAGGAAAGAACACAAACACAATAAATTCACAGTATAAGCTTTAGAAAAAAGCAGCAGTAGGAACAGTGTGGCTGGCCACTAAGCTAAAGAAAATGGACTAAATTGTACAATAGAGAATAAATTGATTTAGTAAATTTGCAGTTCGGGAACTTTGGCTTAATGGAGGCAAGAAAAAATCATGTTAAATTCTTTCCTGCTATGCTTTGGCTTTCTTGACTTGTTCCCAGCTAATTTCACCAGGAGACTGAATATTGCCTGGTGACTCATATACGTCGTTTAAAGGCATATTGATTTAGAAAGAGAGAGGGAGCGAGAGAACAAACAGCTCAGCAGGCCTATAGCAATAGGAGTCCACACATTTGTTCATGTTCAGCAGGTGTTTATAAAGCAGGTGATGAATAGACTTTAAGACGTGACAGTTTAATTTCTGGTCTATTAATTTATTGTATGGTTATCTCATAAAATGTTGGTTCTGGACAAAGATGATAATCCAAGTTTACCTGCTGAGCCTGGGAATAAATGTATCCAATATGTTAGTATGAAGCTGTGCTTAGCCTCAGTGTTGTTAGGGGGCAGTTTAAAGTAGATTTAATGTTATTTTTAAAGCTACAGTGGCCCCCAAAAGTATTTTGACACTTAAAGGAATAGTTTACATAAATCTTCTTTAGCTAAGCACATATATTATATTGTTTTATATTCAGATGTCATAATGGTATCTATCGTATTTTCCGGACTATAAGTTACACTTTTTTCATAGTTTGGCGGGTCCTGGAACTTAAGTTCAGGTGCGACTTATACATCAAAATTATTTCACATGAACCAAGAGAAACCATTACCGTGTACAGCCGCGAGAGTCGGCTCTATGCTGCTCCTTTATTTATATAATTCAGTGATGTGGAATGACTTTGGGACCTTTTTGAACTTGATTTGGCTTGTCGATTTAATTTAGCCTATTCAGCCTTCCAGGTACTGTATGTTCTGTATGCTATTGTGTATTATGTAAATAACAGTTTATGTTACTTTAACATGTATGGACACCTACCTGTATTCAGCCTGCTGTTCTTTGCTATTGTTTAGTTGAATAACTTGCCTTTCCAAGTTAAATGTCTGTTCTTCGGATTTTGTGAAATCATTTTCTAATGGCGCTTTTCCATTGCATAGTACCCCACTGTTTGGTTTGGGTCAGGTCACCTTACTTTTGGGAGGTTTTCCATTGGGTGCAGTACGTAGTACCCAATACTTTTTTACGTACCACCTCGGTTGGGGTTCTAAGCGATCCGACCTGATACCAAACGTGATTGGTCTGAAAGAATCGTCACTACCAGTGTCATTGCTATAATATAAAAGATTAGCTTTACCTTCATGCTAGCTTGCGCTGTCTGGAGTAAAGCTGTTGTCATCTGTGCTCTGCTATAAGTTCCCAAACTCCCGTTTAGCGATGAAAAACATCCACAAGTTAAGAAACAGTGACACCATAACAGTTTTTTCCAGACTTGCAGTTTGTGGCGGCACATTCGCAACGCACACGTCCGCATATATGCTTAAATACTTAAATGAGGCTCAGCGGAGCACATCTACTGACGCCACTGGTGTTTGTACAGAAACTGTCACAAAAAGAAAGAGGTAGTGATAAACGCGATGTACAAACATCTATTTGTGGTGGCCAATTTTGATTTTGTGTTGGACTGAGAAATAAATTAATGTATGGGGATGTATATTACAACGACACTCTCACTTTTTCACAAACCAAATCGTGGGGTACTATGCAATGGAAAAGCACCATAAATAAAAGCGACATATAGTCCAGTGCGACTTATTGATGTTTTTTCCTCTTCAAAAAGCATTTTTGACTGATGCGACTTATACTCCGGAGCGACTTATAGTTCGGAAAATACGGTATATGTTAATTCCGTACAGATTCCAACTATTAGAAGGTGTATACGTTGTATGACATGCCGGTTGTTTGTTGTGGTATGTCCCACCCCTTACCACTGTGATGGTGTAAAGTGACATTGAACAGTATTCCATTCTTGGCGTTCAGCGCTGAAAGTGGAAAAACGATGAGCATCTGTGTTCAGTGTGGAGAAAACGCGTCAGCTGCTGGCGTTTTTTAAAAGCCATTGGCAACAATTGAAAACATACGTTGGCTGAAGGCATAATCACCTTGGTGTACACGCCCCCTTAATATTTTGAGCTTATTTAGCAACATTGAAATGCAAACAAGCAGATCCGAGTAATGCAATCAATCGTGACAGCATGCTGTTAACTTCAAATCTCATTAGTTCTTGAACGTCTTGTCATATGCGTGTTATGTCATGAGGTGTGTCTCATTTACTCATTGATACTATACACATGCTACTTTCAGATGTTTTAGTTACAGGAATTAGGCCTTCTTCTGTACTTAGGTGTATATCGGTGTCAATGCTTTCAAACTTAAAGTCTATGCATCTTTACCAACAATCATTAGCTCAAAATCAGCCATTTCTATTCTTTTATGGCCTCTGGCATAAATGGAAGGCTGCATTCGTCATCAAGCCTGGTTTATCCAGTTAACTGAACATTACATGGGCAAGTCATAAGTATATACAACAATTTATGATTAACTAAAAATAATAAACTTTAAACTGTAATTGTAAATATTCAGAAATAAGAAAGTCTTTATGACGTATGCAGCCTACAAATGCGACCACTGGAGGATGCAACATTTCGTTTGAGAAACGGCCTATGTTGCACTCCAAATCCATGAACAATCATTGTAAGAATTAGGATTGTGATCGTTGCAGTATAAATGGGGTGAAAGAAAAGGTCCCATTCTGATTCGCCTCATCTTTTGACATGACATCCAAACTTCATAACCTCTCAAAGACTGAGTGCATCCCATCCATCCCAGCGGACCCACCCACAAAACGTTCGTTTGCAAATGATCCCTTTTACTATTTGAATGGCTTTGATGTTTGATATCACCCTTACTCTCACTTTCTCACAAGCATCTCGTTTTCTTCCTTGCGTTGCTCTCATGTGGGCGTAAGAACATCAACTTCTCAAAGTCTTTACTCTTATTGACTCTTTCGCTTCTTAAAACCATCTTTCTTTCTACCATCTCTCTCACTCTCTCTTTCCTTTTCTCATTTCCTCTCAATTCCATTTATTTCATTTGCAATTTTAACAAGCTTGCTTACGTGCCCCATGATCCAAGTAATTTATGGAGATAGCAGTGCTGGCAAAGCCCCTAGTGATCTGGAGTCCCACTGATGTGCTAAACGTCTTCCATGGCTGTCAGAACTTGAATGAGAGCTTTAGGAGGGCTGGGATGGAGGACCAGCAGGTAACACAGATGCATCAGTGTGTGTGTGTTATGAAGTGAAGATGGAAGAGGAGGAGCTGTGTGTTGAAGCAGAAGTAAACATTTTAGTTTTTTTTAAATAATGTAAAATTTCTCATTAAGGGGCTAAAGGCGTAGTGGCATGAAGGATTTATAGTCAGAATTATATTGTATTTTCATAAATGTGCATACTGTAAAACTGGACAGATTTCCTTGTTAATTGTATTTTCATGTTTCAATGATGTTGTGTTTAATTTACATGGCCTATGCATATTAGCATATTTAGTTCATTAAAAGATAAACAAAATCAAATATGGAATGTAGTTTAGCTTGTTAAAATAATATGTTAGGCTAATCATATATGCTTTCATACTAATTGGGCTTCAGGTGCTTGCAAATGTTGTTCAGATTTACTCAGAAACGTTTAATGAAATTATTTAATCCCAGAGGGAATCTCAGGCTTGGACATGTATGATATTGTTCAATAAAAATATAATTTAGGAATTTGATCGTTGCGCTTTTAAACAATTATTATTGCTTAACTGCAGTCAAATATTTACTGTTAAATCTGTGAGAACACTAGTGCTATGTCCGTGTATCTTAAATCATTTTTTTTATTCTAACCGTTGTTATAATACTATTGCTTATTGGCAAAGTCTCTTTAGGGAAATCGTGCCACTAGGCAGCCATGTTTGCAACGCATTTAAGTAGTTATTTCAGTCGTGCAAGACTAAGGCCACATTTACACATAGCCGGGTATCTAGAAAAACAAATTTCCCGCCTCCGTTTTCAATAATATAAAATTGTGCACACAACATCGCCATTGTCATTTACATCAACCCGCATAAATACGCCGTTGAGCGCCATAATAACTAAGCCAAAGTTTGGGCGGCAGTGTAGGGAGAGGAATAAAGCCATGCAAGCCAATCAACATCCTCAAAATTGTCACCAAAGAATAACATGAGGGACTTCCTGTTGAGCTCACGTCATTAAGTATTTTCTGGCGCATAGTGTGATGTCTCAGAACCTAAAACCCCATTTCTTCCAGTTGATCGGCAACAGATAAACGGTGTTATCAGAAATCTCCACTTTGGCCAGAGGTTTTAGAAATAATTGTTTTCTGTGATAAAAAACAGGGTTTTTGTGTAAATGAGAGGCCAACCCGCAGGGAAATATGTCCGTCTTTCTTTTGTGTAAACGGGGCATAAAGTCCTATATATTTCAAGAGACAGACATCTCTAAAATCATCAAATTATGTTCTAAAATCACAATTAAACAACATATGTCTGACAAACAGATTGATATCAACTCAGTGACGTGCCGTGACTTCTCTTTGGGGGAGGCAGGCAGGTATGTAGCCTGTCGTGTGTGGCTCAAACATGTCAACGGGTTTTAATATATGATAAAAGAGACCTTTGCGTTTGCTATACTCTCTTAAACTCATGTGTAATCAGAGTTAAGTGTTAAGCGAATGTCTTGCGAGTATCGCGTGAACACTATCTTCTCTTTTATCATAAACCCCTTCGACGTGTCTGCAGCAGGCATATATTTTGACATAACGCATCATGCACATAGGCTCACATGCCGCATCAAACACATATTTTGACATAATGAGCCACACACATGACACACCAAACACATATTTTGAATTCCTGCCTCCTCGTAAGAGAAGTCATGGCACGCCACTGCATCAAATGCATACCATAACTCTTGCTTCTAGGCTAAAAAAAAAAAATATTTTAAAGGTTGTTTCAGCTACTAAGGATACGCACAGGTTGTTAAGCGCCTCACGTAACTGTACAGAGCCCCTCCCCCAGAAAATCTTCAGTCTTTATCGATTGATGATTGGTTTTTTTAACTCTTTCCCCAAAAGCGTTTTTAAAAAAAGTTGCCAGCCAGCGCCAGCTTTTTTTTATGATTTTCACAAAAGTTGAATGCCCTCCAGAAAATGTTCTTCTTAAAAAATATAAACATACAATATGTCAAATAAAAGAACAGACCCTTTGCTTTAAAAAAAACTTTTATTATACCTTCATTTTTATCACGTCTCAAATATGGGTATAGTTTCTTCAAAAACACCAAAATTTGAGCAAAAAGCTGAGATAATTCCATTTTTATGAAGGACTTTTGATAGAGATCAGATTCAAAGTGATCATCAAAACATACACAGATGCTCAGGGGCGGATTTAGTGATTTGGGGGCCCAAGGAAAATCCATGTATTGGGGCCCCAACTTATGCCCCCTTTACCCCTTTACTTTTTACACACACACACACACATGTCACAAGTCGGGGTGGACCCAGATGTAAATAAGGTCACGCCCCTTTCTCCACCTCGAGGAGATTCCCAAAGCCACCCCAATGACCAGACACACAAGGTAAGCATAAATTAAAATGCACTTTATTTAATTTACTTAAAAATAATAAATAGGGGAGGGAAAAAGGGGAACTTAAAATAACGGCCACTCCAAGCTCTCCTCCTTCACCGCCAACTGAATTTTCACACAGTTCGTTATCTCGACATTCACGCTCTCTCTCTCTCTCTCCACAGATCTTCACGACACACTCCTCTTTCCTGTCGATTAAGCAGTTTAACAGGTTATATTTCACTTAACAGGGGGGGGGGGGGGCGGACTTACGGTGGCTGGCTGTGCGGTGCGTCAACTGGACGGTGGTTTTTCCTAGGTGGCGCCGGGGGCCAAAACCCTCTCGGCGAGCTCGTTGGTCTATAGAGGGGCGAGAACCGTCACGCCGGCTCACCGGGTCGAGCGCTGCCCTTTCCTCGAGACCCGTTGGTCGATCGAAAACTGGACCGGGGCGCCCTTTGGTCGAGACCTCGGGCCGGCGGATCTCCTTCGCCTCAGGCTCTATGTTGGTCAAAAAAGACACAGGTAAGGGAAAAATATCCTGGATGATACTCACACACCGTCAGTAGCACAGTTCTTCGCCGCCACTTAGAAGCTCAAGTCCGCTGAGCGTTTAGCTGGGAAAATACTTCGAGATGCCACTTCGTAATTCTAAGACTGAAACACACTCACAGCATAATCATGTACAGGTCTTACTCTAGGACCATTTCTTCCTCTTCGTCGTCTCAAGAGCGAGTGACTGGAGGCGGGGGTACGTCAGACAAGACGACAGCAATCCCACTGCAATACACAGCATTACACAGCACCACTTCAAAGTGAAAATTTCTACATCCAAGACTCACCCACCACTCAGTGCACACAATAGACGCCCGTCTTCCTTTCCTTCGCTCGGGACGGAAATATGGAGATGTTAACTTGGCCTAGTGTTTGTATTTCACCGCTGGAGCTGTTTCACAAAAAGACCCTTCGGCTCACCCACCACGCTGGCTCAGGGGTAGGGCCGCCCGCTCTCGTTGGAGACACTCAAAAAGATACACGGGTCAAATACATGCACAATTCTTCTATAAGAAGATTCCGTTACTCACAACTGTTGTACTTTCTTTGTCCTAGATTGACTTCACGCTGTAATAGCTCCAGCTGCACAGACAGGGCGTTTTCCAGCCGCCAACACTATTCTTCCATAACCGTATACTCACAACGGTGCGTCCTTCCTTCCTTCGTTGCTTTCATCCAAGGTCAGTATTCGTTCGCTTTATCTACCTTTAAGGTCTTCGGTATTTTCCTCCACATAAGGCTATAATCCTAGACGAGAGGGAGAGCAATACAGTAGTCCAAAGTAGCGTACCCGGTGAGCCCAACTCAGCGCTACGATCACACATCAACAACAGGAACAATCGACACGACTTCGGGGTGCTCCTTGTTTAAGATCCACGGCCTGCCTTCCTTTCACCTTCTTTGGCTCTGTCCTCTTTCCGCCCGCTTCAGCGATCGCCGGATCAACAGAGCCTTCGGGCTCTTCAAAAGGTGCGTGTCTTCGTTTGCCTTTGGCAAAGGGGCTTCCCCCGTGTCAACCGCTCCCCGTGTACATCGCTCTCGTGTCCATCGCCGCCTTACTTGTGTCCCTATGAAGCTATTTATGCGTCTCATCAACCCCCAGCCTCCAATCACAGTTGGCTTCAAAGATACTTCCCACCTGTGGCTCGTAAAGCCCTGATATCGTTGCCCTGGAAACCAGGAAGTGAGAAGGTCCGTCCTCGTATATGGCCCGGTGGGGAAACCTTCCGGGCGGAACCAAAACTTCCCTAACTTTGGTTCCGCCCTCAAAAAGATCGTCACCTTGTGACATCCTCCCCCGCCAATCCGTTCTCGTCCCGAGAACGCGTTGTTTGGGGACTGATAGTGGGTTGATGGGAACTTTACTTTTAAAAAAACGTGGTAGGTCATTGGGGGACCTTGGTCTCAACCCGAGGTGGACTGCCGACTACGCCAAATCTGTCACAAGTCGGGGTGGACCCAGATGTAAATAAGGTCACGCCCCTTTCTCCACCTCGAGGAGATTCCCAAAGCCACCCCAATGACCAGACACACAAGGTAAGCATAAATTAAAATGCACTTTATTTAATTTACTTAAAAATAATAAATAGGGGAGGGAAAAAGGGGAACTTAAAATAACGGCCACTCCAAGCTCTCCTCCTTCACCGCCAACTGAATTTTCACACAGTTCGTTATCTCGACATTCACGCTCTCTCTCTCTCTCTCCACAGATCTTCACGACACACTCCTCTTTCCTGTCGATTAAGCAGTTTAACAGGTTATATTTCACTTAACAGGGGGGGGGGGGGCGGACTTACGGTGGCTGGCTGTGCGGTGCGTCAACTGGACGGTGGTTTTTCCTAGGTGGCGCCGGGGGCCAAAACCCTCTCGGCGAGCTCGTTGGTCTATAGAGGGGCGAGAACCGTCACGCCGGCTCACCGGGCCGAGCGCTGCCCTTTCCTCGAGACCCGTTGGTCGATCGAAAACTGGACCGGGGCGCCCTTTGGTCGAGACCTCGGGCCGGCGGATCTCCTTCGCCTCAGGCTCGATGTTGGTCAAAAAGACACAGGTAAGGGAAAAATATCCTGGATGATACTCACACACCGTCAGTAGCACAGTTCTTCGCCGCCACTTAGAAGCTCAAGTCCGCTGAGCGTTTAGCTGGGAAAATACTTCGAGATGCCACTTCATAATTCTAAGACTGAAACACACTCACAGCATGATCATGTACAGGTCTTACTCTAGGGCCATTTCTTCCTCTTCGTCGTCTCAAGAGCGAGTGACTGGAGGCGGGGATACGTCAGACAAGACAACAGCAATCCCACTGCAATACACAGCATTACACAGCACCACTTCAAAGTGAAAATTTCTACATCCAAGACTCACCCACCACTCAGTGCACACAATAGACGCCCGTCTTCCTTTCCTTCGCTCGGGACGGAAATATGGAGATGTTAACTTGGCCTAGTGTTTGTTTTTCACCGCTGGAGCTGTTTCACAAAAAGACCCTTCGGCTCACCCACCACGCTGGCTCAGGGGTAGGGCCGCCTGCTCTCGTTGGAGACACTCAAAAAGATACACAGGTCAAATACATGCACAATTCTTCTATAAGAAGATTCCGTTACTCACAACTGTTGTACTTTCTTTGTCCTAGATTGACTTCACGCTGTAATAGCTCCAGCTGCACAGACAGGGCGTTTTCCAGCCGCCAACACTATTCTTCCATAACCGTATACTCACAACGGTGCGTCCTTCCTTCCTTCGTTGCTTTCATCCAAGGTCAGTATTCGTTCGCTTTATCTACCTTTAAGGTCTTCGGTATTTTCCTCCACATAAGGCTATAATCCTAGACGAGAGGGAGAGCAATACAGTAGTCCAAAGTAGCGTACCCGGTGAGCCCAACTCAGCGCTACGATCACACATCAACAACAGGAACAATCGACACGACTTCGGGGTGCTCCTTATTTAAGATCCACAGCCTGCCTTCCTTTCACCTTCTTTGGCTCTGTCCTCTTTCCGCCCGCTTCAGCGATCGCCGGATCAACAGAGCCTTCGGGCTCTTCAAAAGGTGCGTGTCTTCGTTTGCCTTTGGCAAAGGGGCTTCCCCCGTGTCAACCGCTCCCCGTGTACATCGCTCTCGTGTCCATCGCCGCCTTACTTGTGTCCCTATGAAGCTATTTATGCGTCTCATCAACCCCCAGCCTCCAATCACAGTTGGCTTCAAAGATACTTCCCACCTGTGGCTCGTAAAGCCCTGATATCGTTGCCCTGGAAACCAGGAAGTGAGAAGGTCCGTCCTCGTATATGGCCCGGTGGGGAAACCTTCCGGGCGGAACCAAAACTTCCCTAACTTTGGTTCCGCCCTCAAAAAGATCGTCACCTTGTGACACACACACACACACCAAACACACACACACACACACACACACACACACACACACACACACACACACACACACACACACACACACACACACACACCTGTATTTTTATACTAACCTTACTGCTTACGGTATAATATTTGTGTATTTTCTTAGTACTGAATTTCTTTAATATATTTTCATCTACAATATATTTTAAATTAAAAATATGACATAATACAACGAGACAAAACATAAAGAACTGTTTTTTATCAATGGACTACACAGATGTCTTCTATCAGTTAATGTACACTTTAACTTGTACTTTGACGTTGACTCTGCTCTTTGCAGTGGCTGCGGAATCTGAATGCATTTAATGAGCTTAATAATATAGTAAAATACAGCGTAGAGCCGAATCATGCTGCCGTTTTCATATGAGATTTAAATGAGACTAAAACGATAACGAATCCGTGTACAGATTGGGGAATAAATTACAATCTTTAGTGGGGCTAGGCAGAAATTGAGGAGGACTCAAGCCTATCTTAAGAGCTACTGTAACTGAGGTTCTGATATTAAACAAACTATGCAATCTGTATTATTTGCGGAGCATACTCACCGGCACAGATCACTGTTCGTGACCGGGATGGAGCTGTGTTTGGCAGGAGAGTTTGCTGAGAGCAGTGGAGACAGACAGTGGTGGCGTTTGTGTGGAGAAAAGCGGAGACTTTGGCTACATTTTTGTGTGAATCATCTTTTCTGCATCACGGATGTAGATAAGTTTCACTGTTAGTTTATTTCGATGCAGCTTCGCTCTGTTGTTAATGTACCACACTCACTCGTGTCAGCTCTGCTTGCTTTCTATAAAACTTTCCAAGTTGACAGATGATTAAATAGTTAATTAAACAAAATTTAGATAGGCTTCTGGAAATCTTGATGATTATCACTGGAAAAAATTGGCAGCTCACTAAGTACACCCTATGTTTTGGGGCCCCTTGGTAGCTTGGTAGACCTTTGACTAATAAGTACAGCTGTTTGCCCTAGGGCAATACTTCCTGGTTTTATAAGTTACGGAAGAGCGCTAATAATAGTGGTATTGTGGAAAGCCGGAAATACTCGTTATTCACTGAAAAAAATGAATCATTGAATTTAGGTAAGTGGTTGCAATCAATTTATTTAAGCTACATTTAAACAAAAAAGATTAGTTAAGTAAAATAAAATATAAAAATTTTGTTTAAATGTAGCTTAAATAAATTGATTGCAACCACTTACCTTAAAAAATTGATTAAATTCAATGAATCATTTTTTTCAGTGTTGGCAGGGAAGCGTTTTCTCTTAATTGACCACTTAACTCGTCAATGGCGGGAAAAGAGTTAAGTGAAAGAAGGACTTCCTTAGCCAGAGCGGCCATATTGAACGTTGAATTGTTCCCTATTCATAAAAATAATAGCAGTGCTCAATCTTGTTATATACAATATCTTTGTTATTGGTATCGTATCACTTTTGTGATTAAAAACCATGACAACTTAAAGTTTCTTTGAGAAAACATGATGTGTGCAGAGATGTGTGCTGAAATGCTCTGTTAAAAAGTAGCTTTAACTTGAGAGTAAATAAAACTATTCACTGAAGTATCGGAAATACATTTTTGCTTGGAGATAAGTGCTAAGTAATTCACGAAACATGAGCATCTGGTGGGTTGGTTCCCAACCTTGTATATAAAGTAGCTGGCACAAAGAAGTATTGTCACATTAGTACAACAGGTGTTTTCATTGCAATATTGCCAAAACTCAGTGTGACAAAGAAATAAATACTTGCAAAGTGAAACTGAAAACAATCCTCCTCTCTTTCAGTGAGGTATTCTATAAGTTGATGCCTGAGAATGTTTTATTCAGGAGTTTGTGTGCTTGGTTCGTTGAAACTTGAAGAAAAGTGGCTTGGATACCTGTAGTGAAGCAGTCGGAGTGATGCACAGTTGTTCTGGTCAGAATAATCTGTTTTTGCAATAAGCGTCAGTTTGAAAAGGAAAGGAAATTTTTGCTGCTAAACAATTGAGATACCAGATATAATTAAAAAACCTTGAAATAAGCCTGATGTTACCGGAACAAAGGTTTGTCTGTAGACCCTCCTGGGATAATGAGTTATGCCATTGAGTGCAACTCTCAGGTCCACAAGTTATTAGATTCTGAGAAGAGTGGACTGTAAATGCAGTCAGCACTATTAAAGTGTGTGTTTATTATATCTTAGTAGTATTATGTTTTGGCCGTAGGCAACAGACCAACTGGAACTGCACAGGTTATGAAGGGGAACTGTGCTCTATTGATTTGATTGGTTATTTAAGAGATTAAAATAGTACATCCTCTTAAAATTGACTAAACTGGAGCTGCACTAACAGCTTATGCATCTACTGTGTGAATGTTTCATCGCTTAAGATCTGCAGGTGTATACGTTTTTCTCGATTGAGACCCTGGACCACAAAACCAGTCATAAGTCGCACGGGTATTTTTGTAGAAAAAGCTAAAAAAAAATACACTGTATGTGTCAGAATAATTAATTTTTGTTTTATGCCAAAAAAATCATATGAAATTAAATAAAGATCATGTTCCTACTCTAAATATATGAAAACTATTTTTGGGAGTGGATGCAGCAAAATCGCGATCAAAATTGGTCAGAAACTCGCATACAAAATTTGCTACAGTACTCGTTCCCAGGGGTTTTCCCATTGATTTGTTTTTTATGTAAAAGCTTACAACTTCCCCCATTCAGTCAACAACATACAGCAGTAAGCCAGTAGAGAATGCTTAAACAAACTTTTTCATTAAAGGGACACTCCACAACTCCACAACTATTTTTTAAAATATGCTCATTTTCCAGCTTCCATAGAGTTAAACATTCGATTCGTACCGGTTTGGGATCCGTTCAGCTGATACCCGGGTCTGGCGCTACCACTTTTAGCATACGGACTACCGGCACATCCGGGAACTTGACTGTAAATTTCGTCACCGCCCCTTTTTGGGGGTTAAAAAAGCAGCCCTTCCATTGGCTTCCATTCAGAATAGCGTAACAAAGCAACATTTTTACACAGCCGGCAGGCGTAAATAACTTATGAAATCACTCAGATTAAACATGTTGAGTATTTATCTGTCCACCCTGCCTGCCATAGAGCCCGAAAGATACATTAACACATTTAATTATAAATCAATATAATAAGTCAATATAAAAACATGTCCCTTTCATTCTCACAGCGTCAAATTTGTGTAACAACGCCATCCAGTGATTGCTGGAAATATCGCTAAGCCAGTTAGTTGTATGACTCGACGGAAAAGTGCACTCATTACTATATAAAGACATATAAATAAATACGAAGTAACTTTCAAATACGAAGTAAAATCATTCACTTGCTTCCCTGTTGACTCGATGAGGTACGAGTAAATGTCCGGGTAAGACACCTCTGGCCAATAGGGAGCGTTGTTACAGAAATTTGGTGCTGGGAGAATGAAAGAGACATGTTTTTATATTGACCAAATAAATATGTTAATGTATCTTTCGCGCTCTATGGCAGGCAGGGTGGACAGATAATTACTCAACATGTTTAATCTGAGTGATTTCATAAGTTATTTATGCCTGCCGGCTGTGTACGAAGGTTGCTTTGTTCCGCTATTTTGAATGGAAGCCAATGGAAGGTCTAGTCTTATATCCCCCAAAAGTGGGCGTGAACATGTTCAGAGACATTCTATGAGGTTGCGCCGGTTGTGAGTATAGCTTAGCATAATCCATTGAATCTGATTAGACCATTAGCATCACACTAAAAAATAACCAAAGAGTTTTGATATTTTTCCTGTTTAAAACTTGACTCGTAGTTACATCTTGTACTAAGACCGGCAGAAAACTAAAAATTGCGATTTTCTATATGCTCATGACAGCAACTATTTGTTTGCATTTGAATTAATACAATGAATTCGCCTCCGTTGATCAAAAAGGTCCAGCTCCTGTCCTGTGTCCTCTTTTTGGTCGAAAAACTGTTTACCTAGTGCCAATAGATGGACAGGAATTAACGTATTCAGGGAGTGAGGCGACATGACTGCAGACAGAGGCTGTGTAAAACAAAACAACGGCTGGCAGGTGACTGATGCTGATGTGACCGCTTGACAAGAGATCTATAGTGCATGCTGCGAGAACAAACATCTCTTCATTGGATAAAATCAGCCTTGGGATTTACACAATTAGGTGCACATGAACAAAACAATCGTAGCTGAGAAACAAAAGAGAGGGAGCATTTAGCAATAAAGGGAAAAACCGCACACACATTATAAATGGGATTTTCACAACTGGATATTAAGTTGAAAAGCTAAATTGGCTCTCATTAGATTAGCAGGTTTCCCACTCACTTTAACAGTAATATTCCCATGGTTCTCATTGTAGCGTTTCCTTGGATACAGTGCATTTCTCTACTGCTATTATTGGTTAAGTATTATTTTTATATTACTAAACCAATATATTTAATATGCAGTTAATTCAATCAATTAAAACCCCAAAAATATGTACATCCATTTTCCAGGTAAAAATAATGTATACTTGAATATACTAAAAGTATACTTAAATATCAGCAAGTACATTTATAGTAGGTCTACATGGTTACTTTTTGTGCTAAATGTTGATAAAGTGTAAAAGTAATACCACACAAATATAATAATTAAAAGTATATTTCATCTTAAGTAGTACTGTAGTGCACTTGAAAAAGTATACTATATAAATACCAGTATTATTTCAACTGATTTTAAGTGTTATACAGGGATAGTTCACCCAAAAATTAAAAATCTGTTTTTATTTACTCACCCTTATGTTGTTCTAAACCTGTATGAAAGAAGAAATATTGATAAATGATGATAAGCACGCAGAGCTGGTGGAAACCATTGACTCAAATACTATAAAAGTATTGTAATAAATGGTTTCCACAAGCTGTGTGCTTATCATTTATTTTTGGGTGAACTATCCCTTTAAAATAAATGATGTCTCATAATAGCACAGTTAAGTAAACTTAGATTTATAAAACATTTATAAAAAAAAAAAAAACAGTGTAAGTGCATGCAAGTGATGTGGTGAAAACAATCGAGCTCGGGCACGGTTCAGTCCGGTTAGATATAATGTGAGTGCGCCCTTAGTGCATGAAAAAGAGCATTTAGGTGTGCTTATATAGATTGTATCCTAGTTTTACCTGGCTTACCACAGTGGTTCTCAAGCTTTTCAACCTAAATATCACTTTTGACCATCAAATCCTGCATTACATTTACCTCAAAAATCGAAGCTGAGAATGACAACACACCAGAGTTGATTGCATTCCAAGTCGGAAATCCATGCTTTAGAATGTAGTGAACATTTTTAGTAAAGTCATTTTTTTCCCAAGACAAACACTCTGATAAAGCACAGATGATTGGAAAAAGTAACTAAAATACTTTAGTAGTATACACCTCTGGGAAAGGATGTCTAAAAATGTAAAAGAAAGTGATTCTAATCCCAACCCCAAGCGACAATGGTAAGAAAATAGGAAAAAACTTCATGCCATGGACACAAATAAACTTTCCGTGAGATCAGTCTGCTCTAAAACCTTGTGCTAAAATCCCAATTAAACATATTTCTGATCTACACGGAAAATCTAAACAATTTCCAGGTCTACACTGAAGACCCGAGACCCAAGGACCCGACCCGGGACCCGTATGGGTTCGGGTCTATATTTTAAATGAATAGCCGGGTCCGGTCCCAATCTATTACTTCAGGTCCCGGATCTGTTTAACATTGTGGGTAATACCAGAGTCTATCGGACTCGGAGAACACAAACCCACGTTTAAATAAGATATTTCAAAAACCGCAACAAAATCTTAGATGAACTGTCGCATACATTTTTTTATGACGCTCAAATTGTGTTAAAAAGTTATTATATTTGGTTGCTCCAGCCAGGCAGCTAGCGCGCATGTGCTCTTCTAATGTTTTTATGGCTACCAGTCAGCTTCTGCAGTGATGCAATGACTTTATGACAATTGACTCTTTATTTAGAAGGCGGGACTTATACCGCAATATCGTGCGTTTTGCACTGTAGGCTACTTTGCACTTTCTCCACTTTTTATAATAATATTATAAATTGACCTTCTTGCTGTTATTTATAAAGTTTTTGTGCAGACTCTGCTCAAAGAACACAGTAAAGCTAACTTCAGCAGCCATGGCACTGAACGAGTAATCGTTATTACAATCCAAACAGTCTAAATTATTATGCAAGTTGACTTGAAAAACAAAAAATGCAAAACTGCGTTATTCATAATTGTGACTGTAAGTGGACTTTTATAGCTGGGATAATGAGTGGATTAAGCATTTCAATTGGCAAGAGAGAGGAATAACATGGATGGAACTTTCTTGGCAAGGAGGTTGTGCATCACAATCAGCTATATGGGTAAGACAAAAAGTTAATTTTCGCTATTTATTGACTTATTAATAGCATTTAGCTGAAGAATATTTGCAGATCGCGTCCAGTCAGGTCTGTGTCTGCCGGGACAGGTTCGGGTCCAGTTTTAAATAATAGACAGGTACGGGTCGGTTCTGTGTAGTACATTTACGGGTCTCTTCGGGTTCAGGTATGAATTTTTGGACCCATGTAGACCTCTAACTTCTGACAAACAATTGAATCTAACTTCAACTGTGTAGAATAAAGGGGAAATATGTGAAAATAATGTGTTTAAAAAAAAAAAGGATGTCACAGTGGACCCCGTAAACACAATCAAACCTTCAAAAACAGATGGTTTAGCACCCCTTTAAGCCCAAATTGCACCAAAACACCAAGTCGTTTCAGCTACCGCACATGTGCACAGGTTGGCAAGGGCCTCACGCGACTCTGTATAGAGCTCCTCCCTGGGTTTTTATGATTGGTTCTTTAAACTGGACATCCGTCACCAGAGTGGCCATTTTGAGAATAGCAATAGCAGTGCTCAGTCTTGTTATATACAACATATTTGGCTATATGTAGAAACAACCCATACATTTACTTCTCAGCACTTTATTAACATATGCGTCATTGATACACATAAGGGATTATGTACAGTAATGTACAGTCAGCCGGTGTAAACCCCAACAGGGTGATCAAGAGGCCGATGTGGAGTGTCTTTTATCATCCTGAAGGAGCTTTTAAAACTCTACTGGCTAGTTGCCACAAAGAGCCACAAAACACTATGCCTGTGATGTTTTATTAGTTATGATTTAATTTAATGTGAAACATTTTAGTTAAAGTAGCCCAGATGAGCAGTCCGATATCATTTATTTCTCAGGTGTAAACATTAATGTGTCTCAGCTGACCATTTTTGCCTGCAACGAATGTTAATACCAGGTGTACACAGTAAGACAAACACCGCAGCTCTACCTAAGAGATTTCACTACAGAAGATAATTCTCCCATAGCAGTGAGAGGAAAATTACAGTAAAACAGATAGGATGTCAGGGAGAAAGAGTATCACAGCACTTTATCATAGTAAAGAAAGAGTGGGGAGACTTTAGCAACACTTCTTTTGGCAACTTCCTGTATCACGTTCAAGGTGGAGCGAAAAACGAAAGGCGATTCTTTCAATTGATACCCTTGAGAAGGTAAAATAAAGATAGTTCAAGATGTTGAGAACATTACAGGGTAAGAATGGAGAAATAAAAGTTGTGAAAAAATCTAAAATAATGTCACAACCCACCGCTGTTCTTTGCGATAGTGGAACTGAACACATGGTCCTTGTAAATCAAAGTAGTCAGATTTGTGACTTTTTAGGAATGTGCACAAATGTTCATCAATTGGACTCACATGTGGTACATAAAGCAAAGCCATCACCATTACCAAAATCACCATTTTCCAGAAAATGATGGGCTTTTATGCTACAGGGGTAATAATGACCATTTAACGTCAAATGGGAAGGAAAATTAGATCTTATAGAACTAGAGGATAACTAAAAGATATAAAATTTGTAAAAGGAAGGATAAAGTAAAAAATAATTTAGGTTAGTAAAGTTGGTATCCACAGAAGCCACACTTAGATTTGGATTGAATTTTAATAACAGAATTCTTCAAAGGTGCTCAGCAGATCTTGGCACATTTACATTTCAAAAGGATAAAGATTGCTTTCATTTCTGATGTTTTGCACAAAGGTGACTTTTTATTTATATATTTTTCGAAAAGCGTTTATAAGGAGTTTATATACCAATTGGTTTGTCTCTAAATGTGCTGTCATTTTATTTGATATTTTTAAACATATTTTGTACATATCTTTTTGACATTTTCCTTTTTTCTGCTTAGTAGGAGGTAATGTTATAATACTGCTTTTCACTTTTTAAATTATTCTCAATTCTCGATCAATTTAAATCTTTTATAGTTTTCAAAGTTAGTACTAATTACACTGTAAGAAAAATTGGCACCTAGTTGTCACTGGGGTGGTACACAAGCAAAATGGTGCTTAATACGACTAAAAGTGGTTCACTGGAATGTTATCATTGGGGAACCTACTGTATGAGTGCTAAATTTGACTAATTTGGGTAAAAATGTGTTTTCTATACCAAGAAATGAACACCACTATTTTCTGTTACAAACTTTCACATAGCATCTACAAATTGATTTTCAAAGATTTATTAAAAAAACTGATTTTTTTTCCCCACAAAATGCAATAAATCCATGACGATGAAGGTTTTTTTCAAAATGCTATAAATTTATTGAATTAATATATAAATGTGGATTCATCTTTGCCATGTTATATTCATTTAGTTGACTAGTGGTATACACTGATTAAACATTAATGGCATTAATCAAAACACTTACTTTGTCATATTAAGAACACTGTCATTGTTGCGATTATACTTGGGACGTCGTCACTGAACTTTTTTTCACAGCGATCAGCTGTAAAATGTTTTGGTCCTGCTCGATTTTCATTGGCTTCGCGTGAAAAGTTTTTCATAAGATCCCCTGGTGTCAATGTGTTAGCATGACAGAAGCTTGATGCTGTCGTGTGAGAACAAGCTATCACCATTTTTCCGTCTCCCAAGTGCTTCTTGCGTTTGTTTGTTGCTCACAAAGATGAGGCAAGATGAGGAAAACTAGTATTCAACGCGCCGCCATTGTTGTTTACAATTCGTGCAATGGTGTGCTGTGATTTGTTGAGTGGATTTATTGCATTCTGCAGAAAAAGAGGAGTGGCATTTATTGCGTTTTGGGAAAAAGGGAGAAGAGATGACAGAATAACATTTTGCGTGAAATTAAGAATTTACTTTCAAATACTGACCTGATACAATACTGATTTTGGCGGTAACTCTTTTTTTAAATGACGTTTATTGCATTTTGGAACCAAACTCTTCACATATTAGGACCTTTTTAAAAGGTACTGCCCCAATCAAAGCTTGGGACCATTTTCTCTGACAGTGTACTAAATAGTGTAGTTGTATGTATTATGTTGCATTTCTATCAAGAGATCCTTTTTAACTTTTGCTTTTTACACTGTATATACACATATATACAAACACACACATATATACAGTATATAGGCAGTTAAGGCAAAAGGCAGTGAAGTCATGTCCCCATTAGCTGAATCACCTGAGGTTCTCTGTGGGATTTTGGTGAGAATTAATTAGCATAGGTTAACATCCAGCAACTCTGGAAATTACACTTGAAAGGATAATTACTTAATTTCCCTCATCCATCCCTCCTCAAGTCTTTTTTCCGCTCATCACGGGTTATGTAAATCGTACCTTCAACTGGTGCTGCTGTACTCACTGTTAGACAGCCTGTAACACTGGCCTGACTGAACTCTGTACGTGTCAGCTCATTCAGTTCCTCAACACCCCATATTGATCTAGATTTACTTTAATTCTCCTTTCACGTACCCTTTTTGTCATTAGCATAAGGAGACCAATTCAGTTAGACTTCAGGTAATTTCTGCAATAACATGAGTCATTAAATGTGCCTTGGGCAAGAGGTTTCTTCATTTTTATTCAATTGTGAACAGGATTAATCCAAAGACCTCTCATAAGTCTTGGACGCAGACTAAAACCATAAAAATTTCCAGCAAATGAATATGATTAATATAATCAATTACAATTTTCAAGAATAACAATATTAAGTAAAAGGAGATGACGTGAAATGTCAGAAAAATTATCACCTTATGTTTTATAAATGCACAAGTTTTCCAGGCATTTTACTCAGCGCTAAACTTGTTAGATTTGCCCCCACACTCACTCCTACACAGATATCTTTGGACCCAACTCAATGCATGTGAGCTATAAAGCCGTGCTAGACCCAGGAGGCATCATTAGACAATCGAAAGTAAACAACGTACAGTTGTGCACTTTTTACTGGTTGTTTCATGTTAAGGGCCATTAAAGGAGCATACAGTGGAAAAGGGCTAATGCATCGTAGGTGGTTATGTGAAAATGAACACGTCAGAATTTTCAGCCGCACTGTTTCAAAGAAAAACACTCACAGTGTCTGGCACGTACAATGCACGTGGAGACTTTCTTCATAATGTGTACATATTTTAGGGTTGTAAAATATATTTAAATTATTGAAATATTGCAACTTTACATCACAGTGGCTTGTACTGTCAAAGGTTTTGGTCAATGCCAATACCAGAGAGACCGGCACACAGATTTTAGGGCCTGAGTGTGCTTTGATTTTGGAGATGATACAGTAAATAATCAGAAAGAAAGCGAAACCTGTGTGTTGGTGGTAGCACTTTATTTTACACTAGTCCGGTTTCACATACTACGTACTTATTAGTTTGAACATTAAGTACATTAATTTACCAGTATTTTCTCAAGTAAATACACTGTAAATATACTGCATGTACTGTGAAATAAAGTGCAGCTGGGTTGTTTATATAATTTCTGTTTTTAAATATATTTTTTAATATAGTTCAAATTGATTTGACAAACTTAAAGCATTATATTATCGCATATCGAATACTGCAATATTTAGAACAGAGGTCTTCAACCTTTTTTAGGCTAAGGACCCCTTAACTCTTTCCCAGCCATTAACGAGGCAAACATTTGCATTTAACCCAAAACGTTATTTACTAATTTTAAACTCTTTGCATGTTTTGATAATCGTTCTGAATCAGACTTCTAACAAAATTCCTTCACAAAAATGCCATTATTTCCATTTCTTGCTAAAAAAAATTTGTATTTAAAAAATACTCATATTTAAGAGCTTATAAGCAGAGAAAAAATATAGATAGGATGAAACGTTTTTTCCTCATGTGGTTTATTTGTTTGTTTGTTTGTTTATTGTTTGTTTGAAACTTTTGTGAAAATCTTTTAAAAAAACTTTTCAAAAAATGGCTGGCAGGGAAAGAGTTAATATATAGAGAGAAAGACCAAAGACTCCCATGTATCAAATTAAAACTGGATTTACGTTCGTTGTTACAAATATATAAAATTATCTTTTTTGTATAGATAGATACATAACAATAACATTTTAAATTACTAAATTTTAAGGAACCTTCATTTTAGTAAAGTTATATATTATTATATATGGAACGTCTCGGTTACGTATGTAACCCTCGTTCCCTGAAGGAAGGGAACGGAGACGTCACGTCGTGACCGACGAATTGGGAACCGCTTCGCGGGTGACCTATCTACTTCGAGAACTATCAAAAACGCCAATGAACTTGGCATGCAGGTATTTGCATAATGCCGGCGCCGCCCCGCCAGGTGCGTATATAAGGCGCAGGTGCATAATACCAAATCAGCTATATTATTGCTGAGAAGCCGAGCAACAGTGCCCGGCCTGAAAACAGCAATGGAACAGCAAACTGTGGCGACGGGACGTGACGTCTCCGTTCCCTTCCTTCAGGGAACGAGGGTTACATACGTAACCGAGACGTTCCCTTTCAGTCGGTCACTACGACGTCACGTCGTGACCGACGAATTGGGAATCCCTACCAAAACGCCACTGCAGCTGAACCCTTCCAGTGCCTGCAAAAGCCCTCCGCCCTCCACATAAGGGGCGGAACCTAAGGCAAAATGCAGAAGGCCGGTCACTACCTGTTCCTTAACCCACGATAGTGAAGCAGCGAGCTGGGAGAAGCGTCTAAACTGAGCGGAGCTAGAACACTGCGGAAGCCATCCCCTAAGAAGGTTAAATGGATGACATAAAAATATATGAAACAACCGACAGGTTGCTCAAATAAAGTCTCTGAACAATACATGGTATGTAGAGAGGTGCAGAGCAGGCTCTGCTAAGGAAAAACGTGGAGGATTAGAACCCCACGGACTATACACACAAATGAACCCCACGTAGGGGACAAATGTGGACGCCTAGCCTACACAGGTTTACAGAGAATACATCAGTGATAGGTTGACAGCGGATGCTCCGCAACACCAGCTATCAGGCGGTGGAGGAGAGGCAAAAACAGTTTTTTAGACGTTTTTGCCCCGATGGCCTTCCATAATGGTGCAAATGTGCAGCACCAAAATAGAGGCTCCAAGCCGACACACGAGCCGACCCTCTGCATTCTTAACTAGTTAGTAGAAAGAACCCGAGTGGAAACCGGTTCGACACGAACACTATAGAACCTTGTGAACGTATTAGGTGTCGCCCAGCCTGCAGCTCTACAAATGTCTGTTAGCGAGGAACCGCGAGCCAGTGCCCAAGATGATGCCACACTGCGTGTAGAGTGGGCACGTAAATTAAATGGACAAGGCACATTCTGCTTTTGATATGCAAGGGCTATAGTATCCACAATCCAATGGGACATCCTCTGCTTGGTGACAGCTTTTCCTTTCTGCTGACCACCGTAACAAACAAAGAGCTGGTCTGAGGTCCTAAAACTTTGCGTCCTGTCTATATACACACGTAGTGCACGAACAGGACATAACAAAGCCATGGCTGGTTCTGCCTCCTCCAAAGGCAGTGCTTGGAGATTCACCACTTGATCTCTAAAAGGAGTGGTGGGAACTTTGGGCACAAAGCCGGGCCGGGGTCTCAGTGTTACGCTGGATGCAGCCGGCCCGAACTGAAGGCACGATTCATCGACCGAAAATGCATGAATATCCCCTATCCTCTTAACAGAAGCCAAAGCAAGGAGAGTTAATGTTTTCATTGTAAGAAATTTAACACTCACACTATGCAGAGGCTCGAATGGGGCTTCCTGGAGTGATTTCAGCACCAAGGACAGGTCCCAAGGAGGAATAGAGGGGGGACGCGAAGGATTCAGTCTTCGAGCGCCTCTGAGAAATCTAGTGACTAGGTTGTGCTGACCCACTGTTCTACCGTTTACGGGTGAATGGTGAGCTGATATCGCAGCGATATCGACTTTAATAGTGGATGGTGACAGCCTATTCTCCAAACGACGCTGGAGATATAAAAGCACAACACTAATCGGGCATTCTCGGGGGTTTTCACTTCGGGAAGAACACCAGTCGACAAACAGGTTCCATTTAAGCGCGTAAGCCTGTCTCGTAGACGGCGCTCGCGCAGCAGCAATAGTGTTAGATACCTCTTGCGGTAAATCACTCATATCCTCCGTGCCCCGTCCAGAGACCACACATGGAGGTTCCACAGGTCGGGGCGCGGGTGCCATAATGTGCCCTCTTGTTGAGAAAGAAGGTCCTTCCTCAGGGGAATCTTCCACGGAGGGGCTGTCGCGAGGAGAGAGAGTTCTGGAAACCAACTCCTGGTTGTCCAATACGGTGCCACCAACAGCACGCTCTCCTCGTCCTCCCGGATTTTGCATAAGGTTTTCGCAATGAGGCTCACCGGAGGGAACGCGTATTTGCGCATGTTTCGCGGCCAGCTGTGTGCCAATGCATCCACGCCGAGCGAGTCGTCGGCTAGTGAATAGAACAGGCGACAATGGGTCGTCTCTGGGGAAGCAAACAGATCTATCTGCGCTTTGCCGAAACGTCTCCAAATTTGCTGAACCGCAATGGGGTGGAGTCGCCATTCGCCGGGACGCGCAGCCCGAGAGAGCGCATCCGCCTCTACATTGAGCGTGCCCGGGATGTAAATGGCACGAAGAGACCTCAAATTCTTCTGACTCCATGTGAGGAGGTGACGGGCGAGATGCGACAGGTGACGCGAGCGTAAACCGCCTTGACGATTGATGTACGCCACGGTCGCAGTGTTGTCTGTTCGAACTAATACATCTTTGCCCCGTAACTCGTTGCTGAAACGGACGAGCGCAAGATATACAGCCCACATTTCCCGGCAGTTTATGTGCCAATGCAGCTGGGGTGTCGTCCAGACCCCCGAAGCCGCAAGCCCATCGTACGTGGCCCCCCACCCCGTGTCTGACGCATCTGTGCATACTATCGCGTGCCCGGAGACCTGTCTCAGAGGCACACCGGCTCGGAGAAACGCACGGTCTGATCACGGAGTGAAAGTGCGACGACACGCAGGTGTAATGATAACACGGTGAATGCCGCGCAGCCACGCTCTCCTCGGGACTCGATCGTGAAGCCAATGCTGAAGCAGTCGCATATGAAGCAGTCCGAGCGGAGTTACAGCTGCGGCTGCTGCCATATGCCCCAAAAGCTTCTGAAATTATTTCAGCGGGACCGCGCTCTTGCTCTTGAACGTATTCAGGCAAGTCAGAATCGACTGTACACGCGCTTCTGTTAGACGAGCTGTCAAATCGATCGAGTCCAGTTCCATACCGAGAAAAGAGATTCTCTGCACGGGGCAAAGCTTGCTCTTTTCCCAGTTGACCCGAAGACCCAAACGAGCGAGGTGTTTTAAAGTTAAATCTCTGTGATCGCACAGCGTCTGACGTGTTTGAGCTATTATTAGCCAATCGTCCAGATACGCGAGAATGCGCACACCTCTCTCTCTCAGGGGTTTTAAAGCCCCCTCCACTACTTTGGTGAATACACGGGGCGACAGAGAGAGCCCGAATGGGAGGACTTTGTACTGGTATGCTCGCCCCTCGAACGCAAAGCGGAGAAACGGCCTGTGTCGGGGGAGAATCGATACGTGAAAGTACGCGTCCTTCAGGTCGATAGATGCGAACCAATCGTTTGGACGAATGCATGGAAATATGCGTTTGGGCGTCAGCATTTTGAACGGCATTCTGTGAAGTGCACGGTTCAGCGAACGCAGGTCCAAGATCGGTCGCAAGCCGCCGCTTTTCTTGGGTACAATAAAGTAAGGGCTGTAAAACCCCGACCTCATCTCGGCTGGAGGGACCGGCTGAATCGCGTCTTTCGCCAATAAGACAGCGATCTCCGCACGGAGGACGTGCGCATCGGCAGCTCTCACCGTAGTGAAACGAACGCCGGAGAATTTGGGGGGACGCCGGGCAAATTGGATCGCATAGCCGAGACGAATCGTGCGTAAAAGCCAACGCGACGGGCTGGGAAGCTGTTCCCACGCCCCCAGATACCGTGCGAGAGGGACTAAAGGCACGATCGGTGTACCCGCGGCGGGCGCAACGGAGGTGATTGCCGGTGTGTGCGTAACGGCCGCACCGACAGCAGTGTTGTGTGTGATAACACTCACCTGAGTCCGTTGCTGGGTGGTTGAGTAAGGGAGGCTCTGCTGAAGACACCTCACACCACTCGATGCACCCTCTGGCGAAGGAGGAGGGAGACGATGGGTTATGAGCCCGTAGCTGTCTCCAACCGGCTGAGAGCGCGGTGGGGTTATGAGCCCGTGCGTCGCTCTCGTTCTCCTCTGATGAGTCGGAGAACGAGGGGGGGTTATGAGCCCTCTCGTATCTCCGGAGCTCATCTGAAGACCTAGAGATGGAAGTGGAATTCGCTCTTTTTGTGGATTTGTGGGTGCCGACTGAAAAGTCGGCGGAACAGAAAAATGAAACAAAAGATTCCCCAACCGGCCCTCCTCCGGTGGGGGGAGTGGTGCCTTCACCATCTCCCGAAGAGCTATCCCCTCCATCTCTAGGTCGCCCGTCTCAGGGCCGCTTTGATCTTCTTTTACCACCCTTTGCAGCGGGCTGAGCGGGCGGGGCGGGCTGCTGACGACCGGTTCCTCGCTTCTTAGAAGAGCCCCGGGGAGGAACGGAGGCGGCCGCCGCAGGACGCCCTCGGCGAGGAGCAGGCTGAGGCGCCGACGTGGATGGGGCAGGCGCAGGACGCTTCCGACGTGGCATGATCTGAGCGATGGCCTCAGTCTGCTTCTTGGCCGCGGAGAATTGCTGGGCAAACTCCTCGACCGTCTCGCCGAACAGGCCGGTCTGGGAAACCGGAGCATTCAGGAGCCGGGTTTTATCAGCGTCCTTCATGTCCGCCAGACACAGCCAGAGATGGCGTTCCTGGACTACCAGGGTAGACATCGCACGCCCGACGGCGCGTGCGGTGACCTTGGTCGCACGAAGCGCCAGATCTGTAGCCGCACGTAGTTCAGAGAACTCCGCCGAGTCGTGACCTCCCGCGTGCAGATCCCTCAGAGCCTTAGCCTGATGAACCTGCAGCAATGCCATGGCATGCAGGGCGGAGGCTGCCTCCCCACAAGCCTTGTAAGCAGCACCGGACAGCGCCGAAGACTGCTTACAGGCCCGTGAGGGGAGAGTAGGCTGGTCCCGCCAGGAGGAAGCGACACCGGCCGGACACAACTGCATCGCGACCGGGCGCTCCACTGACGGGATACCAGTGTACCCCTTGGCATCTCCACCCTCGAGAGAGGTGAGAGGTGAAGGCTGATACGGCCGGATCCGGGCGGAAAACGGGGTTTTCCACGACCGCGTCAGCTCTTCATGCACCTCGGGGAAGAAAGGCACCGGGGGCGAGGACTGAGAAGCCCTGGCACCCCCGAAGAACCAATCATCGAGGCGGGACGGTTCAGGTGGGGGAGGTTTAGTCCACTCCAAGCCGACCGCCTCCGCCGCCCGAGCGAGCATGGCTGCCATCTCGGGGTCGAACGCAGAAGCCGCAACCTGGCCCGAAGGCGGGAGCGGATCCGGATCGACGTCCGAGGCTGACAACCCCCCCTCCGACGTTACGGTGGATATCGCGTCAGGTGGAGGCTCGACAGAGCGCGAGGACACCGTAGAACACGGGCCGCTCGTCTCCATCGGGACCTCCGCTGGCAACGGATCAGGGCGCTGGGAGCTACTGGACGAACCAGCAGACCGACCCAGCACCGTTATACGGAGGTCATCCTTCGCCAATCTGGTAGCTGCGCCCTTAGCAGCACCAGACTGGGAAGGCGGGGGCCGTTGCCGGAGGAACGACACCCGTCTCCGCAAATCCGCTATAGTCATGCCCTCGCAGACGGGGCATGAACTATCACGCAACGCTGCCTCTGCGTGCTGGAGCCCCAGACACGAGAGACAACGCTTGTGGCCATCCTGGGGGGCGATGAACACACCGCATCCAGGAACGGAGCACGGACGGAAATCCATCTTTAAAAAGACGACCCCGACCGTGACACGAATGAGTGGCTGTCTTTAAAAAGACACAAAGCTCAAACGTGCTGCTCTTTTAGGGAAATCACTCTTTTGTGCGAGCTGGTGAAACACACAGGGAGAGGCAAACGCACTCACTCGAACTCAAGTCCTAAATTAAAGAGACAGAGAGAGAGAGAAAGGGTGGAAAAAACACTGCGAGCCTCCGCTGAGGTGTCTTTGCCCAACCAACTTCAGCAAGCTGAGATATTTTCTTCCCACACAGCACAGGATCTACGAAGATCAGTAACAGCTTCTCGAGAGCAGATGTCTGCCGGCTTCGAAGCAATAAAGCTGATTTGGTATTATGCACCTGCGCCTTATATACGCACCTGGCGGGGCGGCGCCGGCATTATGCAAATACCTGCATGCCAAGTTCATTGGCGTTTTTGATAGTTCTCGAAGTAGATAGGTCACCCGTGAAGCGGTTCCCAATTCGTCGGTCACGACGTGACGTCGTAGTGACCGACTGAAAGGGAACCTTCATTTCAATAAAGTTTTTTATGGTAACCCACTGCTTCTTGGGGCTTATTGCTTTATTTAAGGTCTGCACAATATAGAAGAAAAACTTTCTAAATCATAGGTCTTCAACAGGGGGTCCGGGGGCCCCTTGGGTTTCCTTGGGTGGTATTATCGGGGGTCCTCCAAATATTATTTATTACAAAAATGCATTAATATGCTAACAGAATATTTTAACAGCTAACTGTTACACACTGTTTTTAATGTTAAGTGAATGCGTCAGTGTTTAAGTTGGGTAAGATCGCCACCTAGTGGATAAAAGCAGAAATACGAATTTGAGGTTAAAGAACTCCTCAGGAAGGAGTTTTCTCTTTATTGATGTGATGACTCAACGGTATTTATTGACATTTATCTGGATATTGCCATAATTGTGCAATTGTAGAAAAATTAAATGGTGATAAAATTGTGGTGTTTATTTTCATAAATCAGAACGTAGCAACAGTGGCGCAGTGATACTTATGTATTTTATCACGGCTTAGAACGCGTTTCAACCAATCAGAATGAAGGACCAGAACTGCCCGTTTAATAATGTATAATATTTAGTGTTAAAAAATTTACACTTAGGATAGGGAGTACCGTACATACAACTTATAACTCTTGTTTATTTGGACACACAATAAAAATATATTCCAGGTGCCAGCTGGGAAGAAGTTGGCTGGCACACCATCAAACTGAAAGCCATACTCTTATTTTACCCTCAATTTCAAACTTACTCCTCGAGTTCAAGAAAATGGAACAAAGACATTTTTCCACTGTGGTTTCCTAAAAACGCAACCATTTCCCCTCAACAAGGGTGTAATTTTGAAAATAGCAAGAGAAAAATCTCTGAGAGTTTGGCTTTCAATTTTATGGAGTTTAAACTTCATCCTGAATAATACAGTCTTCATCCTATCACACACGCATCACATATAAACACACAGCTAAATTCTGTCTACTATTGTGTAAATATTGAAACCAATTGCAGTCGTAACTTGAACTCTATCATTAAAAAGGCAAAAACACCCTCCAACATATTTTAAAACATCATTTAAAGACGTGCTGCCACATCTAACAAAAACACTATAAACACTGAGCTATTCGTTATCATCGCCACTTAATCTTCTCATAACAGTTACAGAACCCCTGTGAAGTATTGGGTCACACTGTGTCTTTAGCTTAGCAGGAAGATGTGAAAGTAAACACAGATCCTTTCTGTTCACTATAATCATCTGGGTGGGATGTAGCTGGAAAGCTGAAAACAGGTGGTACCACCCGAAGTTCTTTACTTCTCATCAGAATCAACACTGCCAAAGAGTTCTGCCACATGACAAAATGATCTGGAGTTAAGTGTTTGAGATCCTGTGACTATGCCACCTCTCAAATAGTAAAGATATTCATAAAGATGTCAATTTGTTTGAACATGAGAAAGTTGTTAATTGGGGTTATTTATGGTGCATTTCCTTTTTACTCAAAAGTTAGAAATACAGAGTTTCCAGCGGGAACTTTGAACAGAAACTTGAAGTTCCAAGTTGAAATCTCTGAGGAAGAGCAACACTGTAAGTTCAGAATTCAAAATGGCTGCTCAGCACATTAACAGTAAGTGAAACAGTAATAATATATTGCTTTTTAGCACTTCTGTTTGTGTCTCAATAAACTCTGTAGACATGATTACAGTCCATCTTCAATGTGTGTGCATACAAAACCAAAAGTTTCCTTGTGTTGCAGAATCATATTGTGTATTCCTTTAATATTGCACATTAAAATGTATTTAATACCTAATTACATAAATATTATGTACTTTTACTTTCTTGAGTAAAAGTACGAAAGTAGTTTTTACTTAAGTAAAAGTAAAAAAAATGTATTAGATGTTTAATATAAACCAAAACCCTGAAATTATGAAATGTAGTCGAGTGAAAATTATGATAATATGCTTTGGAATGTATGTTTTTCCAAAGAAAAACACTAATAAAATACAAATACTTCATTTACTTTTATGTAGAAAGTAAAAATACTTAAGTACTATACACCTCTGTCCTTACCCAAACCTCAACTCTAACTCCAACTCTAGGTGAGAATAGTTTTAAAAGCAGAAGAAAAACATATAGAAACCAAAACATAAAAGTACATCCTAAACCAAACCCCAAATCTAACCCCAAGCGACAATGATTTAAAAATAGGAAAAAATTAGAAAACCATACATAAAATAGCACAAAAAAGAATGTCGTACCATGGACACGAAAAAATATTTATACATTTGTGCGAGTGACACGACAAAGACATTCGTGCTCAAGGCACGGAAAAAAGTTGAATTTTGTGCCATGGACACAAATAAATTAATCAAATTTTTCGTAACTATAACACGACTTTCCTTGAGATCATGTTGTTTTAGAGATATTTGTCTTTCTCTTTAAAAGTACATATAAGTTATTTCATGTAACTAAGTACTGAACTTCAGACGTGCATGCTTAACACAATCATGTTTAAATTAAGTCATTTAACAGATGCTTTAAAACTCCTACACTATATTTGAGTGATGACATCACCCAGGACGGATATAAATCTCTAAATTGTGTGTATATTATTAACTCTGTCTGTCAAGGTTTCATTTTCACTCAATTTGCATGTGTCAGACTGCCATCACTTTGTCTTGCGGAAATGAAGTTGTAAATGTAAGGAGGATCCTGATCATACACATTCATGAGCATACAAAGCAGCTTACGACTGAAGATAGTACTCGTAAAACTGCTTGCAAACCCCAAACAGATAATATCCAAAATCATTATTCATATATGGCACTGCGCTTGCTACATCATGAGCGAAAATCTCGTCAGGCCTTTTATTTCTAATGGGACTAAACTGAGGCTGTTAAAGGCAGCATGCGAATGGGAAGCCGGACTAAATAATTGATGCTGTGGCGCCTTGGTATTCTGCCGAGCACTTCAGGGGCGAGCCACATCCCACAAGAACGGGAAGGCTGTCAGGAGTAATTGGAGGAATCGCGACAGCGTCGAGTTAAGTGTTCGCCGGTCCTGAGGTGAGGAATGTGACACCATGCACTGCAAAACTCCAAAGCACATATTTTTTGTTTATTTCCTCCCCTCTTCTTCCCTTAACTTCCTTCAACGCACTTTTACTTATTGTACTATTTTTTCCGAACGTGAATCCCTTTTAAAGCCAGTTTTGCTTAAGCATGCTACAATTCAGCTGATGTGGCAGTGGGTTCATTGCCATCAGGGAAATTCATAGGTAAGTCAATCACTGAATATTGTGCTTTGCATGACAAAACCTCTTGATATGAAAAGGTTGCTCTTGACTTCTCCTTACTTGGAGAATGCATCTCTGTTATTGATTTAAAAGTGTTTTGATCGCTCAAGCACTCTCATTCAGCATTTTATTGTTTCGTGCGTACGTGGCTATTCCGGCAAATCGACTAAAAATAACAGAGACGCATTTTGACAGCATCTATCTGAGGGAAAGACCTACTTGACCACAAATCTCTCCCACGTCCGCATCGGGTTCTTTAGCGGGCAGCTTAGATCATTCAGCCCCCATGTCCGTCATCCGTGCTTCAGAGCAGTTGATGTCTTCAGAAGCCTCTGGTGGTCTTTAGGTCTGGATGGGCCACTGAGCAGACAGCCATCTCATCTATCTATGGGCTGAAGGCCTTGTGGCCAGGTGGAAGAGAACGAGAGGAGGTGGCAGCTTTGAGACCACAAAACATCATGTCAGGAACGCAAAAACAGGGCCCCTGACAGGGTGAATCAAAAGTCTATGTTTTGATGTTCCAACAACTCTCAGACCATTTTAAAAGAAACCACATAGCTGGTCATAGCTTCTACCAAGACTCTTTACAGTTGGCGTTAGGTTCGTGGAGCGGTTTGACCGCTCTGGGTCCAGGTTCAATGGTTCAAGTCGGCTTCGGCAGGGCGTGAGAGACGGATGGCAGATGTAATCAGAGTAAGGGTCACATACTGCTGAGATGAGCAGCTACACTGAACCCAAAACAGTAAGAAGTGAGTCAAAGGAGCATCTACACAAACCATTTCATTGTGTTGCTTCACACTCAGGGTTCTGGGGTTCAGAAAGTTCCTCTCACTCAAAATGTTTTCGTACAGTTCTTTAAATCTCTGTCCATTTAACTGTACATGTCAAAAGATGGTTGATTTATGACTTCCTGGATGTTTTTATCATGGTTCTGCTAAAAACAATAGAACCAGGCTAAGGGAAGACATGCTTTTATCTTTGCTGATGAATTACAGTAAGCTGACTCATTGATTAATACATTTTGAGTCTGAAAAAGAAAACCCTACTAATGCATAATATGCAAAAAAAAAAAAAAAATCTATGTCCACATCTTTTCAGTGCTAATATTTGCATGTCTTTAGTAAATACCGACAGTAGATTTTTGAATGCCAAAAGATGGTTTGTGCCGATGTAAGATGTTAGTAAAGCTGTCTCTTAATCTCGGTAGGACTTTAATCTTCATTTAAATTAAAGCTGGACTTACAATATGCATTCCATATTATATTTGAGTACATTTGACTGCGTTTGACCCCCAAGTATATGGGTCATTTGTTAGTGTGATCACTCTGTATTGTACGGGGGTGCAGTATGCTTAAGCGTACTTTGGTAATGATCATAAAGTGTACAGTGAGTGCAGGTCAGTAGAGTTTGGGGGGACAATCGAACTTGGATACAATTCGGTATGGTTAAGTGTAATCTGAGTGCACACTATGCAGTCCTTCCAGAAAAACTTGTTGCGGGCAAAAATCCTTGATCTTGCGGCACATTTTCTTAAAAAATACGATAGAATATGTGGGATATTTCTGCAATTTTATGCAAGGAAATTGCAGGAACTTGCAAAAATTGCGAGAACTTGCAAAAACTGTTTGCAGCTTTTCAATGATGTTCACGTCACATAATCACCTCACTTCATAACGTTCCCATGGCAACAGGGAACATGGCTGCGCTTGTGTGAAGTAAATGCAACATTTGTAAACTTTCTGCTAAGATATATGTGACTTTTGCTACGAAAATGTGGGGATTATGAAATCATGCAAGCTCCGCATATTTTGTGTGCGGAAATCTGTAATTTATGCAGAGAAAGTGCAGCATATTTGATTTTTTTTCCTCACTTTCATGTTGTTACAAACCTGTATAAATTTCTTTGTTCTGATGAACACGAAGGAAAAATGATACTATCGAAGTGAATAGGGTCTATGAACGGTTTAGTTACAAACATTCCTTAAAATATCTTTCTTCGTGTTCATCAGAACAAAGAAATTTGTTGCCTTTTTGCACCTCCCTTTCTTCATGTGTTCAATACTTTTTTCTGTGTCATTTCACATTATTGCACATAAGTTAACTCTTTCCCACCATTGAAGAGTTATCTCGTCAATTAAGAAGAAAAAACATTTGCATGAAAAAAAACGTGTTCCTGATGAGTTTTTATGTTAATCTGAAAAAGTGTGATTATCCACTCTTTTACAATTTATAAAAAAACTGAAGCAAAAAACAAAAACAAAAAACATTAACTTATTTTACACTCCGTGTATGTATTGGTAATCGTTCTGAATCTGATCTCTAACAAACTTCCATCACAAAAATGCAATTATTTCAGCTTTTGCTAAAAAAAAACTGTTTTTGAAGAAAAATACCCATATTTAAGAGTTTATAAGCAGAGATAGATAGGATGATTTTTTTCCCTGTTTTGTTTGTTTATTGTTTGTTTGAAAGCAGAGCGTTTTTTTCTTTTATTTGATATATTTGTGTGTTTATGTATTTTTAGAATAAATTTTCCTGGAATGCATTTTGTAAAAATCACAAAAAATAATGGTGGGCAACTTAAAAAAAAAGCTGTCAGGGAATGAATTAATTTCTGAACTTTTTTTGTTTTGGTTTTTTGTATGTATGGATTATTTGGGTTGTTACCAACATCTGGTGAAATTTTAATGTCAATAGCACCTTTGGAAATATATTTAGGCCTACTGAGAAAAAATAGCGACGTCTTTAATACTTTTTTTACCTGCTATAGGTTTGTAACAAAATGAGAGAATAATGACAGAATTTGTATTTTTGGGTGAACTATTCTTTAAAGGTGCAATGTGTAAAATTTAGGATGACAAAAAAGGCATATAATATACATAAACTATGTTTTTAGTCATGTGTAAAGACCTTACTTAATAAACATGCATATTTTTTTTACCTGAGCCATATTTTATCTTCATACACCGCGGGTCCTCTTATATGGAAGTCGCCGTCATGTTTCTACAGCAGCCCTAAACAGACAAATTGTTCTTTAGAGCTTGTTTTGTCACTTCGATGTCTCAGACGATGACGTGCTTGTCTTGTGGTGGCTACCATACCTTTACTATGCATTTCGAAAAGGACAGGTGACTTTTTGACTTTGCCGTTGGTTGCAATTCACAGTCACAGATGCCGCTAAAACTCCCTTAAAAGGCCATATTAAACCACAACAGTGGGTTTGGAAGTCAATAGGACACTATGGGAACTTATTTAATATAAGATAATTTTGATTTATTGACTTCATTTAATGGTGGTATGGGTCTGCATAAGTAAATTTAGCTGGCTTGTTGGCATATCATTTTAGTAATTCATCTAAATGAAATTTTCCTCATTGACCAAAACAACCTTAAGCATAAAGGCTGTATATGGTATGACTCTGAAGGACTGAATGGTGACACCCGAAAGGTTATTGATATAAATGGGCTTAAAACTTCTTAATAAAACCCTTCCTTCCTTTTGCCAAGTAGTTCTCCTTTAAATGAACAAATAGAAAATTTGTTATAGTAAAAAACACTTTGAAGTTCTCATGCATTATATAATAAAGAAATAAGCTCCTTGCTGTCAGGCACATTGGACACAAATTCCTTATTATAAAATTTGCTGTTATCCAGCAGCTACAACATTAATGCCACCAATTTTAAGTCAGAAGAAAGAGCAGGACTGAAAATAAATGCATGTTGACTGGGGCCTAATTGGCTTTTGACCATCCAAGCTCTCGATGTTATCGCTGATAGAAGAAAAGTTTATTCCTCAATGAGGGAGGAGAGGGAGGAAGGTCATGGTGGCAGAAGACAAAATGATTGGTTTTCTTTTAGCAGAAGCCTTTATGAAATGAGAGAGGAATTTCAAAGGTCTCCCTAATTGCAAGTTAATGTGGTGTGATTTATGTGGCTTCGATTCAGAGAGGAAGGATGATTGCAGAAACTAGGAAAGCACAATGAGCATGTGATTTTTTAAAGCAGCATCGAACGAGCAGTTTAAAACATGTGATTATTATTCACTAAGATTTGCTGAAGGGGAATAAAGTCAGAATGCAAATACAGCAAAGTGTCAGGGATTGTATGATTATACTGTATCATGGTGCCATAGCATAGATTCCATTAAACGAGCACTAATTTGATGTTAATACTTTCAGCTGCAGGGACTTAATGTCAGCTTACACCCAAAAATTACTCCAATATTTTTTGGTGCATTCATGTCGTGAATTAAAAAAGGCACCAGCAGACTTTTAATGAAAGTGACCTTAGCCTTAAATTAACCTGATGACCTCAAATGCTTGATGATGTCTCATGCTTGATGACATCATCTGTTGCTGCACTTGTTTGTAAGGGAGTTGTGTGTATTCAGCAAGCAATGACCGTCAATTTACAAAAATAAAGGCTGGATTTACTTAAATTGCTTAAAATTTCAAGTGGATGCAAAAATGATGCACTATATTTTAAGTAAATCCAGTGTATTTTTTTACAGTGTAGGTTAATTTAAGACCAGTCCAGCTCCACTAGCCATAATAATATTGAATTTGGTTTGCCTAAATACCTTGCAAGATATATGATATTCCATCATGTAAGAAAAGTTGAAATGAATTAGTTTCATTTAATTGATTTATTTATGTATATCAGTTATGTTTGGGCTATGTGGTTAGACATCTATAAGATTTTCACAGTTTGACAGCCCTTGGTGCTTTTTTAGCCTATATGTCTGGGCGGTGTTTGGACAGCTACAGGGTTCCCACGGGTCCTTGAAATCCTTGAAAGTTTGTAAATCTGGGGAAAAAAATTCAAGGCCCTGGGAAGTTTTTGAAAATATACATACATAGATATAAGTCATTGAAAGTGCTTGAATCTATTTTATGCAAGAAGTTTTCTGAAAAAAAAATCAAGTTTATTCCCTGTGTAGTGTAGGATGATAATATAAAAATTCTAGACTTTTTAAGCACACGTGCTAAACTGTTCACTTTAAATGCTTATATCTTCTGTATGCGAATGTTGATTTAAACCAAAATGTTTTTTTGCATATTTGTGTTTGACACATGAAAACGTCTCTGGTTACATAACTGTTGTTCCCTGAGAAGGGAACGAGACACTGCGTCTCCCTTGCCATATTCTTGCATCCCTGTAACGTCCTCACTTTGTCGTTAAGCCTCACCATTGGTTGAATTTGATATACACTTCAGACGCACTTACCCCAGGAGGCATTCCCAAAGTGTCACCGCAGTGACGCAGCGTGAGTTCCCCTCGAAAGGAAACTGTAACAATCTTAAAATGCAACACGATGTAACCTTGCTCTCACTTATAATGTGTTCCCACATTTAGTCCTTGAATTTGAGGGTATTGGACCTGGAAAGTCCTTGAAAGGTACTAGAATTTGAAGTTAACTAAGGTGTGGGAACCCTGACGTGTTTTAAACATAAAATTGCATGCTGGTTGCATTTGTAATAGTAGTCAGGACCAGCCTAAAAATTCATACTGATCAAAATCTTTATGTAGCTCTTACAAATTAGATAGAAACCGGTGCCATATTTGACTAAAAGCATGATAAAATTTGAATTAAAAACCTTTTCATTTTTATATTAATTTTTTTCTTTATAATTTATGAAGTAATGGTAATTACTTGTATTTTATTAAATCTATTCCTTTAATCTCAGACAGTTCAGAAAGGTAGCATTAAGACATCAGCAGATGCTGTCAAACTGTTTGGCTCTGGCTTAAAGAGTGACCATAAAGATGGGTTCCCATGGCTACAACTAGGTCACTTCAGGTCTAAAAGGCACCAGAAAATGGCAAATCAACTCTTTGGTTACCCTGTCAAGGGCACCTCTCTTCATTTCAGCTTCAGATGAAGCTAAAACGAATTCTTCTTTTTCTGACAGAGAAGAGGTCATGACGTTTCACTTGGACATGGAGCCACGTATGGTTGATCTGGCTAGACGTAAGGGGAGGTCAGGGAGTATTTCTATCAGCTTGAGTTTGGTTGGCTACACATCGCCTATCTTGAGAGAAAAATGAAAACGCTGTAGTCGGTTAGATAAATGTTTGTCAGCGTTTTTGCTTTCTGCCATTGTAAGCTGACAGAAATAAACAAGAGATAAATAAAATAGAGGAAAGGCAGACTGAAGTATCAGCGATAGTTTTGATGCATCTATTGATTCTGGCAGTCGGACACAAACCTTCATTTCCCTCTTGTACTGGAACGCTCTTGATGTCAGCACACTTCTCCGTCTTCAGTGTAATCCTTTTCTTTGTCAAACTCAGCAACGGAGGGCCAAGGTCTGTAACAGTAAGAGAGAGAGAGAGAGGGAGATAGAGAGAGGAACTCAGGCTTTGTTCACACCCCAAACAAATCCGATTTGGTGTGTAAATCCGATCTGACTGTCCACACCGTCATTTCCAGGTGAAGAAATCTGATCTCTTTATTCAGACAGAGTGGTTGTGAATCTACACTGGTTGCTATAGTAATGATATAAGCATGAATATGATGCCAAGGGACTTTTGCAACTGTGAGCAGCTGTCAGTGTAGAAGGAGAGGATGGAAAACTGGCAATTTTGCATCTGCTCATGTCTATCATGACTGCAGTGATGATCTCATGAGAAAACATACACAGCAGAGGCACTATATGTGTTCATTGATATACTGTGTACAAAAACACTTCTTCATCTATTATTTACTACATAGTGTATGCATTGTGAATGCCATATAGTTTGCTACATGATAATAAGTGAAACAAAAATCATATAAAAAATTATCTACATTTTATATACATGTAAACACACACACACACACACACACACACACACACACACACACACACACACACACACACACACACACACACACACACACACACACACACACACACACACACACACACACACAACACACACATGTATACATATATATATAAGCTTTAATTCAAGGGGTTAAACAAGGGGTTAAAAATATCATAAGGTTTAAGATTTAGAGATTGCCACCAGTTTTATGCATGCTCAACAATAATTGATCCAATGGCCTGGGTCAAGTGTAAACACTGCTTGGGCCAGTTGAGAGACCTGTAACTTACCTGATCCTGCCATTGTGGCACTGTCACGAAAGTTTTGCCGGTTTAAATATTTAAGCAAACAAAACGTAAACGCACAACAAATCTTAATGTGCTAATCACATGCTGCTTGAGTTTTGTGTTTGCACCCATCTGAAGCGTACACCTGAAAAGCATCATCTCAAGGCTTCAAGACAATGCACAAAAACTAGGTTCACGACATACAATATTTTTTTTTCGAAATGTTGCGATTATCCTTGTAAACGTAGTCTGTTGCATGAATGCAAAAAATCTAGAAAGAAAGCACATGTGTTACAGTATATTCGATCTGTGCATTACATGTAGATCTTAAAGTGACAGCACACCAAATAATTTTAAGTCTAAAAAAACAAAATTTTTAATGAACCATCAATATTGCATTGAATGGAAATTAAACCAAAACCATATGACAAAAGTACAGAATCATCAAATTGGTCGCAATACCCAGCCCTATAATAAACAATAATATAATCATAAATAAAATGTTAATTAATTTTAATCATTTACATCCAGTAGTCCCTTTGACACATACAGTCTTTACTGGTAATTTACTGGTAAATTGCAGTTAACAGGTCATGTGTGAACAGAACCTTTCTGGTAAATCAGTGCTGCCAATTTACCCGTAAGAGAGGTTGTAAGATCAGTAATTTACCAGTAAGCGCTATGTGTGAACGAAAAATATAGATTACCAGCATTTAGAATGGACGACATAAGACCACGCTGACAGCTTCGGGCCAATCATAACGTTTTGATACAGATGACGTGTTTACCCCAGCACTGTTTCCACACACACGCTGCTTAAAAGTCGAGCACACCTGAAGTTAACATCCACACTTCTTTACCAAAGTTGTTTAAAACCGCTTACCATCTATCTGCCCAATTGCCGATGTCCTTAGCACGCCCTCTGTGAAGCCTAATGTGCAAACAGTACTGTTGTTTAAGAAGCAATTTTCGTTTGATGTCACCTAATGCAATGTTGTTTGGTCACGAGCAAACAACATAGTTGTATTTGCTTTTGTGAAGTCTTTTCTTAATTATAAACATTAACAAGTGACATGCCTGCCTCCTAAAAGGGATAGTTCACCCAAAAATGAAAATAATTTCATTAATGACGCACCCTCATGTCTTTCCAAACTGTTAAGACCTCCGTTCATCTTCGGACCACAGTTTAAGATGTTTTAGATTTTGTCAGAGCTTTCTGACTCTCCATTGAAAATCTAGTAACGGTATTATGTCCATGTCCAGAAAGGTCCTTAAAACATCATCAAAGTAGTCCATCAGTGGGTCAGTTAGAATGTGTTGATGCATCGAAAATACATTTTGGTCCAAAAATAACAAAACTTACGACTTTATTCAGCATTGTCTTCTCTTCCGCGTCTGTTGTGAAGCGCATGCGCGAGACTAAAGGCACATCACTGCAGTGACGTGGATGACTTGTTATCCTCAGACATGTTTGCAAAGTTTTTTTTAAACTTACAGCGTGCGTCTCCCTCAGACTGTAAATGAAGCCCGGGGCGCACCAGATAACACGTTAGCCACGTCGTACATCATCCACGTCACTGCAGTCACGTGACTTTATTTTCGCGCATGAACTTCACAACATACGCGGAAGAGAAGACAATGCTGAATAAAGTTGTAATTTTTGTTATTTTTGGACCAGAATGTATTTTCGATGCTTCAACACATTCTAACTGATGTCACATGGACTACTTTGATGATGTTTTTATTACCTTTCTGGACATGGACAGTATACCGTTACTAGATTTTCAATGGAGGGTCAGAAAGCTCTCGGACTAAATATAAAACATCTAAAACTGTGTTCTGAAGATGAACGGAGGTCTTACGAGTTTGGAACGACATGAGGGTGATTCATTAATAACAACATTTTCAATTTTGGGTGAACTATCCCTTTAAGTGTTCTTCACTTGAACTTTCTTGAACTTCTGCTTAATTGATGAAGAAATTAGAATAGTCCACACCCATAAAACTTTAGAGTCAATTGTTCAATTACCCTTAAAAGGAGTTAAGAGTTGTAATTCCTAAACCCTACCTCCAATATGGATTCAAATACCCTCAAAGTGTGCACTTTAAGTTTTGGTAAACAATTGAAATAGCAAAAATTGTGCATGTGTTCGGATATTGTGTGTATATGTATATAAAGATAAAATGTATATAGACATATCCTTTACTACATGTCTTGACATAGACATAGAAATGTATTTTATGATTTTGCTCTCAGTCCTCTGGAGAGATGTGTGTCTATTTTGCAGAGAGCAGACATATTTTTGCTCATGAAAAGCTTGTGCTGTGTGACATCATTGAAGGTTGCCCGTGGGAATGAAGTGATAGTGGTTTGGTGTGTATGCATGTCACATCACTGCGTTTTCAGTCAAATCAGTTTGCAGTCGAGCAATGCTACAGTACAGTAGTTCAGTAAATGAGCTTTAGCACATGTTGTGGTGAAATCATACATTTGGACAGATCATTTAGCAACTAGATGAGTACTCAAGCGCTTACTGACATGTTCCATTTCAGTAAAAAAGTACAATTTCAATGATGATTTTCTAATGCAAATCCATCCGAAGCATTTTAACATGAAAACATTGACATCGGTGTAGTTGTTAGGTAGATGAATTTCTAAAACTACTCATTTGACTTTCCTCATTTTCATACGATGTTTTCATCAGCCATTAATTAGTGACTCAATTTTCCAAACGTCATGATTAACATCACTGAGACTCCAGTGCTCGAAATCGGCTGTGCCCGATTCAATTAAAGCTGTTTTTCACAAGTGATATGAATGCTAATTAATCATTTAATATTCTGTAAGACCTGCTTGAATTTAAAGCTCACCACTCCGCAACGTCAATATGCAGGATGGGCGCCATGTTATACACTTGTTTCACAACTGGGTCCCGTCGTTGTTCCGAACTTGATGTAAAAATGCAAGTCGACTAATTAATAAAATATTGCTGAAGTCTCTTGGTGTTTGCTAGATGCTGCAATGGCAGACCCTTATATAATATTTTGGCTTGGTTCACAGACCTGAGTTTCCCCTGTGAACGTTTCTAATTAAATGAGTCAACAGTGAGTGTCAAGTATTTGTGTGTGTATTTAGGGGCCTGTGTGCAATTTTGGCTCTGGATCGATAAGTCAGACAGGGCTTTAAAACACAGTTCTCCCTATGGAGGCTTATGTTATGGAGCAAGCCATGATTTACCTTTCAGTCTGACTGTCTGCTTATAACTTGGCTCTGCCCACTCCTGTTTCTTTGTATGTGCATTTATATATTACTCATGGAGCGACCTTACAGATTTGCAGCAACAAGTATCATATCATTGTACTTGATGTAATAAGGCAGAGATGATCTGGATGAAAAATTGATCTTTCTGATCTGGCTCATACTGGGAAATCTCTTACTCTATAAGGAGTATGTTTTAATGGCGCTGCTATATATGGATGTTTCTTTATCTTTGGGTACTTGCTGGTCCTAGGGCAGTGTTTCTCAAACCTATTTTTGCCATTCTTCACTTTGGAGGTAGGAAAGGGTTCTGAGCCCCACCTGTCCCCAATCGCCCCAACAAAATGGTAATCAACTAGTCTTTACTGTAAGTTTAACTGTTGAAATGTATTTAATCACATCATATTTTAAAACATAACATTATATATGATACTGTAATAATTCAACTTTGCACTGCAATAATGCAAATGCAACTGTGTTTGCATTTCGTTTCTGACAAAGGTCATCATACTTTCTTTTCGGCTGGCTTTTTGGTTGATAAGGTCCACTGTTTGTCTTGGTTTTCTCAGCTGGTGCAGAATCTTTAAATTTCTTTAAATTCCTTGTCACAAACTTATCCATTGTTAACCTTTATACCCACTACCGCCTATACCGCCTCTTCACATTTAAGTTTTTATTCCGCTTCAATTACCATTCCGACGTTTGTGTGTATGGACAACAAATAAACAAATTAATAGAGATGGGCACAAAAATGACCAAATTTTCTCAGTTTGTCCCCACTTTTAATGGTTCTATTCTCCACCAGTGGGGCACGCCCCACACTTTGAGAAACGCTGTCCTGGGGGTTGATTTTTAATAAAATATGTTTCAGCTTTTTCTTATTGGTAAATGAAGGTCACATTAAACTGTCTTAGAAACTTTTTACCTTCATTGTGTACAGTATTATTGCTACTTCAATGTGCACATTATATATTGTGGTTAAATTCGTGTCTCAGACCCAAACTTTCAATCTTAAACTTTAAAACATCCAATTATAAAAGTGTTACATGTTTAAACCTTTAACTAAAACCTTCACTACCCAAAAAACGGCCCCAGGCTATCAGTTGGACAGTACCCTTTACAAAAGTCCTATATGTACCAAGTAAGTACAGATTTGTATACATTTGGTACCAATATCAGTACCTTTGAGGTAATATGCACTCTTTGGTACCAATATGTACATCTGAGGTACTATTATGAACTTTTTGAAAGGGTACCACCCCAGTGACAGCTATGGAGCATTTTTTGGCTATTTCTCACATTGTGTACTATTTTACAGAATTACGAGCGTCCCACTCTTCATTTTCAGCACAACATAAATTAAGTAAATGAAATAATGAAAGTACCCACTTTGAAAACTGACATTCAACCAACATCTTTACATGTCTGTTTTTGCATGTCCAATTTTGATGTGTGACGCCAGACGAGATCTTTTTTCTCAGTATTGACGTTCATTGGACCTCTGTATCAGCAAATTACAAATTACATCCAGGACTCACAGCATGCACTGCAGTGTAAATAAATTAACTTTTTTACTATTTTCTTTATCACCATTGTTGAGATTCATACCTCATTATTGATGTTTGTTTTCTAAATGGCACAACAATTTCTTTTTATGTAGAAATTGTCTTAAAATCTGCCAGAATTATAAACTGCTATGTGTGCTGGACCTCCTGTAGTATCACATCATTAAAAGTAAAATATACTTTCAGTTGATCAAACAATAAATCAAACTCACTATGATCTTAATCTTAAGCATCCCCGCCACTGTGATTGTTACATTATTGGTTGCTTTTTACCACTAGAAATATGTTTTAAACACAAAGTTGTAGCAGCCAGAGGAAAAGGTGTGTTTTCAAATATTTTATTTTCTAAAAGCCTATGGGGCTATCAATTTATTTAAGCTACATTTAAACAAAAGTTTTGTTTAAATGTAGCTTAAAAAAATGAATGGCAACCACTTACCTTAAAAAATTAAGTAAGTTGAATGAATAATTTTTTCAGTGTACTTTAGCTATATGGGCATCTACAGTAGAATATGTTTGGGGGTTTAAGAACTAATTAAATACTTTATTGTACTTTTTGATTAAATCTTTGAGATATTAAGAAGTTTATCATTCAAAAGAAACTTTAAATCCTGTGAAATGATGAAAACTACATTTGACTAAAATGAGTGTATGCCATTCTCTCCTATATTTCCGTATTTTGTCTGATTATAAATCACTGGATGAAGACGGAGTATAGCTGAAAGTGTTCTCATGCACGACTCTCTCATTGGTGATTTAGTCCTGGTAATTAGAGACCCAGGCTATCTCTCTCTCTCTCTTTTTCACTCTCTCGTTCTCTCTCTCTCTTCCCACCATGCTAGCTAGATTAAACTCAGGGGAATGACCTGCCCCAGATTTTACGCTGCATTGAACTCTTAACAAATTAGAGATGGGTTATCCATGGACAGCTTAATTGCAAGGAGCATATGGTGTATTAACTCATGATCAAGATTAAATTATACATTTCCGAGCGCAGATTTGTTCGCTTCGTACTCCACAGTTGCACTGCCCATACCCTCCTCTTCGATTTCCATCATGAGATGAGGTCAAAAGATCTGACCATGAGAAAATGTATGATTTACAGCATGTTGATAATTTGAGTGTCTTCATACAATGGATGTGTAACACGTACACAATGCATGCAAATTCATATAACCTGGTAATGAATATCTTTGACAAGCATGCTGTCATTAGAAAGGAAACTAAACTGTGGAATGTTTGAATTGAAAATTATAATTATACAACCGTTTAATCAGTCCAGTTATCTAAGCCTGTCCTCCTCCAAAGTAAAAAAACGATTCTCAAAGTTGTTTGACCATGAAGAAAATGTGACACATACAGTGGTTACATTTTAAATTTAAAGGAATAGTCCATTTTCTTAAAAGAAAAATCCAGATAATTTACTCACCACCATGTCATCCAAAATGTTGATGTCTTTCTTTGTTCAGTCGAGAAGAAGTTTTTTGAGGAAAACATTGCAGGATTTTTCTCATTTTAATGGACTTTAATAGAGCCCAACACTTAATACTTAACTCAACACTTAACAGTTTTTTTCAACAGAGTTTCAAAGGACTATAAACGATCCCAAATGAGGCATAAGGGTCTTATCTAGCAAAACGATTGTCATTTTTGACAAGACAAAATATGCACTTTTAAACCACAACTTTTCGTCAAGGTCCGGTCCAGTGCGACCTATGCGTAGTGACGTAGGGAGGTCACGTGTTAAATATATAAAACGCACATTTGCGGACCATTTTAAACAATAAACTGACACAAAGACATTAATTAGTATCATTTGAGATACAACAACTTCAGAACGGTCCTCTTTCAACACACTTGTAAACACTGGGGCGGAGTTTCGCGCTCGTCCTCTATGCCCTCTTGACGTCATGACGTATTGCGTGAGGTCACGTTGACGCTTTCAGGACCGGACCTAGACGAGAAATTGTGGTTTAAAAGTGTATATTTGTTGTTTCATGTCAAAAATGACAATTGTTTGGGGATTGTTTATAGTCCTTTGAAACTCCGTTAAAAAAAACTGTTAAGTGTTGAGTTAAGTATTAAGTGCTGGGCTCTATTAAAGTCCATTAAAATGAGAAAAATCCTGGAATGTTTTCCTCAAAAAACATAATTTTATTCTCGACTGAACAAAGAAAGACATCAACATTTTGGATGACATGGTGGTGAGTAAATTATCTGGATTTTTCTTTGAAGAAAATTGACTATTTCTTTAAGTGCCCTCTACAGTGTCGTTTTGGATGTCACCATGAAGTACATTGGTCAAACAGTGAATGGTAACTATACAAAATGGCAGAACGTTGCTATGGTTACCGGTTTGTCAATCATCGCATTTTGTGAGGGAGTCTTTTTCCTTACACACATGGAACGATCATTTAGGGATTCAATCCCACATTTAAATGTGGTTGTCACTCCCGAAACTTTGCACTTTGTATGAGGCCATCATGTTTGACCGTTGCTACCAATCAAAATTCGGGCTTGTTTAAGCAGTGTGTGAACTTTTTACATTGCCCTACCAAAATTTGCTTTTATGCATTTGGATAAGCATCCTACAGTGTATTTATTGTATACAGTGCATACGAGTACATGTTTTCCCAACCCATTATCTTTGTGCTGCTATTGCAAAACTCTACCAATTGAGCTATAAGAATCACAAATTATTATACAGATTAAACCCACAATTTATTAAAGAGTAACTAAACCCTAAACCAACTTCTTTTAGTTAATGATCTGTAAGAATGATGATTTATTAGTGCTGTTCATTGATTTTAGTACGTTTTTTGACTTTGGTTATAAAGTGTTTCAATACTACAATATATGGTGTAAAAACATCTGAGTGCTGCCCTCTTCAGGTTGAACGGTGGCTACTGCAGTTGAATTTTCCTATTGGTTGTTGGGTCCAAAAAATAACTTGTGACGTAAGCAGATTCAAGCTTACCACGCCCTTGTTACGATCTCACCACACACTTGGTACGAGCTTAGTTCGTCCCCTTTATCTTCGTTGGGGATCTGCCCACTTTTCTTGCATTTTTCAAATATTGCCAGTGGGTGGAGTCAGGCTCTGACCAGGAGTTTAGTTACGCTTTAAGGCCAAAATTTCTGTTGCATTGAAGCTCTAATTTAGTAAATGTTCCTATGAGTTGTATTTAAATGAAGTGACAAGTGTCCTATACTGTCATATAGGTTGGATGATGTGTCACTAGTTTGATAAGCTGAGTACCTCAATATTATCTTATATAGAAGTTTTTTTTAACCCCTAGGGTGTCAGCTGACATTGGCTTGACTTAGCACCCTCTTCTATATGTTACGTTATTACTACGCTCGCTAGTATGGTTTAATCTAAGCCGCTGTACTCTGTTGCTTATGCTGTCTACCAATCTGTGCTTTCTCCTGCTGTTATTAATTTATACCACAGGCTGTTTAAATACTCGATTCTGATTGGCTGGAAGGTGTGCATTAAAACAGTTTAATGCACAGGTAGTTCCAGTCAGTTTGATTACAGTTTCGAAATTAATCCGCTACTATAAACATTGGTTACCATAGTAACACAGTTAGACTTGCGTGAGAGACACATATGTTTATTTAGGTAGGCTAAATGGAGGATTTTTGCATATTGTTTAATTTGTATGGTGCATATGGCAATTTTGAAAAATGGGCCCAGGCATGAGACGAAATAGAAGACTTGGAGAAGACGTTGAATGACAAAAAGCGGCACAAAGAATTAACACTGGCAGAGATAAGATCGATAAGAGAGAAAGAGAGAGATGCGTGTGTGAGTTCCCTGTGTGCCTCTTTTCTTTAAAGTCTACGACAAAGATGAAGTAAATACGATAAAGACAACTAAATAGGCAGTTAACACTTTCAGTGACTATTGCGCCAAAGACAGAACAATTGTGATTTTGAGAACTACTGTGAACAGTGTTGCACTTTTGATGTGTCTCAGAGCAGGTAAAAACCGTCACATTACAAAATACAACATCATAAGTGATAAAGACTTTAAGTCAAGCAATGCCGTCTATACCTACTCTGAGACACATAAAATTTGCAACACTGTATTCGCGTCCAGCTGTAGACTAGCTCTCCGCTTCGCGTCGGGTGTTTTTTTGCCTCTACGTCGTGCATTAAAATCCTTTAATGCATGGCTAGCTGTGGATTATCCCTTACGTAAAGCTGCTTTGAAACAATTATACAATTGTGAAAAGTGCTATAAATAAATTTTAATTGAAATCTTAAAGAACTGTTCATACTGTTATACTGATCGTCTTCTGAGTGCTGATCTGAGGTTGCTGATTTGAGTTGAGCTTTCTTTTATAATAACTTTTCATGCTGATACGCAAGTGTGATATAGTCTAATTATAGACACTTAAAACTTTACAGGAAAAAGCAAAGCATTGAATAAATTATATTCTAAAAGTCTGCCCACTGCTTGCTTTCTAGCTAAGAAAATTACGACCTATTGATTTTTATTTTTCGCTCCATTATTTTTAATGTATGCTTTCTCTTTCCTTTTATTTGTTTTAATTTATTTTCATCCAAGCTTTTATGTCCTTTTATATTTATTGCACTTAAATTGACTTTTACATGTCTTAAAATTGATTTCTCTTTATTTTACCTTGAAAAGCACTTTAAATTACAATTTTATGAGATGTGCTACATGAATTAACTTGTTCCTTTGCTGTAAGTGTTTGTTGTGCATGGACTTATATGGATGGGCGGACGGACAGATAGATATGTTTGTGTGTGTGTGTGTGTTATAATAAGCTGCAGGACAGAAAGAGGATTACTGCTGCAAACACAAATATTGTTAATAAATTGTTTGTGACAGTTTTGCTTATGGTAGATCATCCGGACATAATGCACCTGAAACTCTGGTCACGTCTTTCCAGGTTAGTCCCTATTTGACAAGAGGGAGTTATGATTTATGAAAGGTTGTGATGCCTTTCCACTGCCGTTGTGTGGGTTTGGATCCCATAGACCCCCTCTAGAGAAATCATTTGTTTCACTCACTGCTTTCTTGCTGGATTCGCCGTCCATTTTTAAGGCTCCAATGCACATCATTAGCCTCCTGCTAATTACTAAAGTTCCCTACAAAGTGTGTGTTTAAGTTCAAGTAGCAAATAAAGGCCTGTGAAACATCAGAAGGAGGAAAACATTGATTTGCATATTATACAAATTTAAACCATAGGGGTTAATGACGATCGACATGCTCTGCAAATTTTGATTAGGAAAGGTAAAATAAAGTTTAGAGAGAGAGAGAGAGAGAGAGAGAGAGAGAGAGAGAGAGAGACCGAGAGGTAAACAAAGTGTCCTGCCAGTAGACCTGACGTTTCTCTTTTCTGTTATTCTTGTCTCACCAATAACAATTATCTTATAATTGTTGTTGTAATTATGATGACGTGTTTGGTGATGTGCCAGAGAAGCACTCTCCTGTGCCTCTGAGCATCTTTATTTTCTACTACAGGAGTGCTGGGCGGACGGGGAGGAGGATGTCAGTCTGAAAGGGGCTGCAAAGTTTTGTTTTTATTCCTAAAAATCTTCTTTCGAGATCTCATAAACGCACCTGCGTTCTTTTGTTTAACTGAAAACGTCTGTTGTCCAATTTTGGATTGCACCCAATATCCTCTCTAATCACACAATCTATTTCTATTCCTTCTTTTGACCTTAGCCTTAAAGCAAAGCTGGTTTTGATTTAGTGCCAAATGCTTATCAAACATACCTGAGAGAGAAATAGAAGTGTGTCATTTTAAAGGATAAAGAGAAGCAAGGAAAGCTTCTCTCAAAGGTATTGCAAATCACGAGAGCTGGGAGAGGAAAGCTTGCGGCTAAATCAGGGATTTTTTTGAACGTGACTTCCCCATGCGAATGACTTTCTCTACAGTATAAGCAAAGCCAGCAATAAAACAAGGTGACGCAGCAGCACAGCTTCATATAGTTTCTTCTCACTCTCAGTCTAATATATATGTATGTATGGATGTATATCCACCTCTTTTAGTGTCACATTAAAAAAAAACACAATAATACATCATTCAAATTTTGTTTAAAGTCTTTTGGGAAAGTAACAGTGTGTCAATCAAAAGAAAATGTTTTATTATTTGTTTCCGTCTCAAGCTGAGTTGTTTTTAATCTTCAGATTAATAGATTTCCATCTACAACAGCCCGTCTCATTCAACAGAGCATTCCCTTCTGATGGTTTCCTCTCTTTCTCTCTTCTCTTCGGCAAGCTCAGATCCAGAGGATCATCAGCCACCTCCTGTTGCTAGGCAACTCCATCGCAAAGATCCTCCCAGTAGAGTTTTGAAGGTAATAAAACAATGCCCCTAGATAAACAGGAGCCAAGGTTCGGAAAAGCCGCAAGGGTGGAGGACAACAGTAACAATCTGTAAATAACTTCTATAACTCGTGCCTCGGTCTATGCTCTACAGCCAATTAAAATAAGTATAAAGGACTAAAAATGTCAGATTAAAATAAAACTAAAACAAAAGGTCTGTACCCGAACTGTCAAAGTTAATACATTAACCAGTGTGATTAAATTAGTTTAAAACCTTTAATTTGTTCAATTTAAACTTGCATTCTGATCTGTGTGACTGAAAAAAAATATTATTGTATTATTTCATTATTGCGGATGGCATTGAGTTGAAAGAAAAAAAGATTCTGAGTTTTTTTTGTGAGATGAGTAGAGAGCGTTAAATCTACCATCTGGTGTCTTTATATGTACTGTGTGCACATATACTGTATCCATACAAATACCAAAACGAGCCTTTTTTCCTCGTAAAAGTAACAGAATGCATAAACCTGTAAACTACCAATGAGGTTAATAATGGTTTGCAATTTTAATTTCAGCTCCTTACAGAGAAAGCAGAATCAATCGCTTGACTACACTGAACACTTGAAAAAATGCTGGGATGTTTCAACCATCGTTGGGTTATAAAAATAACCCATTGCTGAGTTGTTATTACTCAACCATATGTTGAAATAACCCAGTAGGTTAATTATTAACCCAACAGTCAAGTTTATCCATATTTGACCTAACGATGGTAAAACTAAATGAAGGATGATGAAAATAATGTCTGATAGTACCTTTTTGCTTGATGTAGACTCTTATGGAACGACTGAAATTCCACAAGGGGGCGTATTTGTTCCTCAGACGTTGCACAATAAACGTGACATCCAAATATATTCATTATAAATCGTGATTGAAAAGTGAGATTCGAACGAATGTCCGTTAGTGAACTAATTGTATACACTATTTATATCGTAATTCGGTCAGAAACGTCAAGATTTTGAATTGAAAAATCGTTTTGGATTAAAAGGCTTGGATATTCAATTTCCTTGGACTTTTGGGGATTTATGAACAATTTGTTTTGGACAATTTCACCGAAGCGGATAAAGGGAAGATTTTGAAGGTAAATAAATATCCTAAATCGGCACTCCCGGTTCAGGTAACTAACAACTAGATTACAGTTTTATGACTGCTAAAATCATATTATGCTTTGTGTGTGCGCTAAATGGAATCCCAAAAGTCTAAGCTTTCCAACGATGTGCCGCATGACCATATATTTTTAAGATTTAATGCTTCAAAGTTACAATGATGTAATGCAGCCTCACGTGCAAGAGAGGGGGTGTGGCGTGTACAGCACAGTGTTCCTTATCAGGTTAAAGCAGAACTCCACCCTAAAACAACTTTATGCTTCAACACTATATTTCATCACATATATGTACTTAATTGTGCTTCCATCAAATGTACTAACTCCATATAAAAAATTATACTTAACTACTACAGTAACGTGATTTGACGCGTCTTTAAATCACCGGAAGAAAAATGCACTACTACATATTCTGAACGTTCTGAATGGGGGCGGGTCTTGAGGCAAGATGATTGACAGTAGATTATATCGTTCTTTGATTGACAGCAGCACAGGATGAGCTAACGTTAGCTTGCTTTGCTCGTGTTCATAATAATAACATGTTAATAACTTTCTACGTAGTATGTTTACTGTAGTTACACAAAACAAGCAACAACTAAGCCACATTTTGTTTTAGATATTTTGACCATTTTACATTACCAAAACTGGGCTGAAAAATAGTACTCGAAGTCCTCCTGATGAAAGTGCTGGCTGCATATTCAATTTTTCGAGTAGTGGTATGTCACCTGAGGGTCGCGTTGAGGTTAACAATAAAAACTCCCGGTGGCCTGAATTTGTTGTCCTTACATCAACATACTGCACAGGTTCCAGTCATCTATTATCGAGGGTTTTGGTAATTTCCCCTTCAGAAACGGTAATAGCAGAGATAGTCTTTGGTTGCGTTCGTCTGCTGGCTAACTTCAAGTTGACTTGAATTGATTTGAGAGCATGTTGAGTGATAAAAGAAGCTATTAGGCTTGTTTGACTTCATGCGGCGCCGCCAGAATCGACAGCCGGATGACGTCAAAGTACCACGAGAGCAATTCGCGAAATCATACGAAGAGTTTGCTTTTAAATAGCTCTCTCGAAACTTTGACGTCATCCGGCTGACGGTTCTTGCGGCGCCACATGAAGTCGAACAAGCCTGAAGGCTGCATCGATCAGTGGTTAGTAGGTGGAGCTAATGACTCTGTGCAGTGCATTCTGATTAAATGAGTCCATAAAAGAACGTTATAAAAATTCCACTTCAACACACTATCAATCTAATTTATCGAAATCAAGTAAAGTAAAATGCAAAATAGAAATAAATTACCCAGGCTAAAATGTCTAGGGTTCAATTCCGCTTTAATTAGCGGAAATATTTGGCCTTGAAGTGTAATATTCAGATGAATACAACAGAGATTTTATAATAGCAGATACACCCCGAGTTATCAAAGGACTTACATACCAGAATCCTACATAAAAGACAATATATTTAAAAAATGTATAATATTTCATAGACAAAGTATTATCAATCTTGTTGTTAAAACTCGACAAGAACTCTCAATACATCATACACATCATCATACATCAAGGCCATATTCAATTCTCTTTATATTCAATTCATTTTACCTGAATAAACAATTGGAAATAATACGAAGATATGCTTCGCAGTGTAAATTTCCTAAGAAGACGACGTACCAAAAACACTTGCAATGCGATGTTTCCGCCTATCAGAGGTTTGTTTCACTTCATTAGAGAACATTTTTCTGTGTTGTCTTTCTTCTGTAGAAGATTCAGCACCTCAAAACAGCTCATCTTTAGAGACTGTAATTATCTTCTGCTTCTGAGCTTTCCAGCACCATTTCTTTCTATATCTGACACAATGTAGAAGAAGAGTGCACTTCCAGATCTTTTTGACCACATACTAGTGACACTTCTGGTAAACATGCCACAGACCCAGAGCAACAGAAGAAAGTTTCAATGAACTTGAATGACCACTCATTCACAAAAGCACAGCTCTTGTCTCTATATTTCATCTCTCTTGTCAGCTTGAAAACTTTGGTCTGGAGTGTTGCTGTTCCCATAACCAACACACAAATCTCTCTTTCCCTATTTGGGGCATTAACACATCTTAAATTTCTGAGCTCACATTTAAAGATGATTAATGTAGAGTCAACCTGAATCAAGCAAAGCAAGCAGGTGCCCTGAAATTAAAACATGCCAGATGAAAACAAGTGAGAGAGGGTAAGATTGTTGTTGATGTTGGTAATGCATGGAGAAGAATGTTAATGGGGTATGTGTTTGTACCACCATGTCAACCATGTCATTGACTTTTTGTCTGACATTGTGGTGAAAACATATCTGCATTTGTTATAATCTTACTGTATCTATACACTTGTGTGATTTTTCCTGTAGTAGTGTCTTGTTTTTTGCATGGTCCGAGATCGCTTAGAGATTTCTTTCACTAGTGACCATAAAATTTATAGGAAAATGAAAGCTAAGATTGGAGCTGGATCAAGAGTGATTATGGAATGCTTTGAGCATTCCAATCCACCTAAAACGTATTCCATTCTTTGTTGCTTGGCAACATACAAAGCTTGATAATGTTTTTTTTTTATTTAAAACAATTTTCACAGTGCAAAATGTAATGGTCACTGTATCTGTAAAGACAAATAGTGGTCACTGGCTAACACTTTTAAATGCTTTGAATGTTACCTCATTGTTCTGATTTTCATCAAAATCTGTTTAAGTTGTATGTAAGTGGCAAAAGCAGGGAAAGCACTTGTATTCAAAAATGCTCAACAAGGTGTAATGCTCAACACATTTTGCTGCCAAAATGCAAGATGGAAAGGGACACGCATGGCGTGCCACCCCTTGGAAGGCTTTCCATCCGTCATGGTACAGGGGAACGGGGAGATGGTCTGTTAATATCGGTCAGGCTCTCTCCCAAAAGAGTTCAGCAAGAGCACATAGTCTGATATTAGCAGCTCTCCCAATCTGTCACTGCAATGAGATGGAAGAACATTGTGTGGATTGATGTCCTGTTCATGAGTCAGCCTGTACCAAGCCAAGCAGGAACTTTGGCTCCAGCATTAGAGGACATCATTTTGCACAACATTCAAGTGTTTGTAGTGCACTGAAGAAATTAGTTTCAATCGGTTGCAGCTTTTAACAGCACTACAGAGAGCTTACAAAAGCCTCAAGTAGGTTCAAATTGAGAACAAAAAGCATTCTTTTGATAATTTATGATAATTCAGCAGGTCGCTTGCTAAAACATAATCCATTACCGAGCACAAATGATCTCTGGCAGTCTTTGTAATTAGTATTATGTGTTATGTAAATAAAGTATTTTTCATGTTAGCGAAATGTGACTGAAGTTACAAAAAATTGTTGAAAATCGTGTGGAGCACCTCACCCTACATTTGCATGTTAAATGTTATCATCTCTACCTCTGCTTGACATTCTGCTTTTCTATATATGCATGACTGGCACAAATTGACATAAACGTCTAACATCTAAAAAACCTTATCACCTAGAACAAAACAATGCAAACAAAAGCAAAATAAAAGAAGTGTGCAAACTTCATTTTAAAGAGTTCACAAACATTTGAGAGTTTACAATTTAACCAGGTTTGTTTCTATAGGATATTTTTTCTGAATTATTTTATAACATTTTATAGCTTATTATTAATAATAACTTTTATTAAAAGGGGGGAACTAAAGCTATTTCATGCATTCAGATATAATAACACTGTTAAAGAGTTGGATTCCTCATGCTTAACATAGGCAAAGTGTAAAAAAGCAGTAGTATTTCTGTGCCGGATGCATTTCAACAGGGTTCGTACAAGTTTCGGAAAGCTTTTTTTCAAACATGAAAGATTCATTAGTGACAATCTTGCTCTATTTCTTTTATGGGCAATTTCAGTGCTGGAAGTACAGTGGAAGTCCTTATATGGGCACTTCACCCAGAATAGCACGCACACACACCAACCAAGAGCTGACACTAAATCATAAAAGAAGTTTATTGTTGTTTGTAAAATTTAAGCTTGTTTAGCATTAACCAATGTATATAGTTTGTTTATCTGGTGTAGCAGCGGAGTTGTGCAAGTGTGTTTGTTTAAAGCTGTATTTCATTAAAATGGGGCACTCCCAACTGGTCATCAGTCGCAGGCGGTAAGTAAAACTGCATCAAATTTCTGTGTTTTGTTGGCAATTGTCGCGTAAGTGCATATAATGTAAACAACATGAACATGTAGGGAATCATAAGTTATCCAGAGATAGTGGGATAATGTTTTGTGTGTTGTTTGAGGTGCCGGTACTCTCTTTTTTTTTACTGACTCGACTCCTATATTGAAGGGGTTTTATATTCAGCAGTCATCAGACGACATTTAAAAAAATAATAAATCAAATAATAAGTTTGTGAATTTGCTTGAGCTAGAAAGAGCTACTGAACATATAAACAAATAAAATGTGCAAAAGGATTTTGAAAAAATACCCTTAGAAAGAGCTACTGTAGAAAGAGCTATTATTGAACATAAAAAAAAATGTGCAAAAGGTAGATATGTGAGTAAAATTTTCAGCATGGTTAAATGCTAAAACTAGTTGTTCAGATAGAAAGAGCTTAAAAAAACTTTAAAATGACACCAAGACCATGATATATGGGTTAAAGAATATCAAAATACTGGCCATTGAAACTAGAAAGTTATCACTTTATTTTGTCCCATTGTTTTCCAATTTTGCGGATGGTAAACCTAATGTGCGCGTTGTTCAAAATTCATTGAATTTTCGTTCACTTGTAGTTTAGGAATTAAACTAAATGTCTATTACAATTTCAAGAATGTTTTTACTCTGCACATCGCCTGAGGAAATCCGAAGTTGCGTCGAGGGGAACCAAACTGACAGCCGCGACAACGGAGATTGTCACGTACCTACTAAATGGGTATTGGAAAAAGCTTGCGTCTGACCTGCAGTGATATCATTTTGGCTTGCTGTGATGTCAGCCAACGAGTCCTCTGATTCTGACCTTGTTCTTTTACTACTCAGAGTCTAAAACAAGGAGGGCATATTAAGTGTTCATTGTATTTTAGTTTTAACCGAGCAGCTATGGTTGCGCATTTCACACACAAACACCCACCTCCCCAGACCTGACTGACAGCAGCAAAAGTGACGCATGCGTTTTAACTTGTAAACTCAAGGGTGTATGGGTAATGTAGTCTCTGCTCTCGGTGGGACGAATTAGGAAGCGTACATTGTGAAGAGCGCTCTGAAAAGCGGCAGCACAGCCAAATGATTAAATTAAACAGATGTGCAAATGAGCGTTCCGGTACACCAAAAGCACGTTCTGGGCGCACGGAGAGGTGGTGGTACGCTCAAGAGCTATATTTGGAAGTGGCGGTACTGAGTACCGGCGCGTTCCAGCCCACTTAAAGCACTGAATCTGATCATACTAAAGACTCTTCGGAGATTTAAAGAATGCAATACACCTCTATAGGTACTCAAGATTAACATAAGATAAGCAGAAACAGTGTGTGCTATGTGAGATTTAACGTATTTTAAGACATGATTGTACAATCTGACAATTCGACCCTGATTATGATACCATCATGATACCGTCTAATAACCTGAGATGTTTTTATTTTTGGTCAAATACATAAAGAATTCATTTTTGGTATTTAGATATCATAAATACATGCAAAGGCAAAATATCTGAAAACAAAACAAATTAAGCCTGGACACTTTATATGTTGCATTGTTACAATTATTGATTACTGAATATAAAAAATAGTGCTGGGCATAGATTAATCTAGATCTCATACAAAATAAAAGTATTTTTTGCATAATATATGAGTTTGTGCTGTGTGTAATTATATATATATATAAACACACACACATTCATATATGTATTTGAGAAACATTTACATGTGTATATATATTTATTTATAGTTATATATTCTTTATTATATATAATAAAAATGATATATAAACAAAAACATTTCTTAAATGTATATGTGTGTGTTTAAATATACACATTATTTACACAGAGCACAAACTCATATATTATGCAAAAAAATACTTTAATTTTGTATGAGATTAATCTAGATTAATTTATGCTTGTTAACATGGATTTTTCATTGGGATCGTAAAAATATATATTGTCAAATGTATGCACACGCACAGGAATATAATATTTATACATCATATATATATGCACCTGACTCTCTTTTAGACTTGTCATTCCATATGACTGTAATGTAGTGTGCTTTAAAACTTCATAATGAAATATTGGAGCTTGATACATGAATCAACAGCATACTGTAGCTTCTTCAGGAGGACATTTGGAGAAAAATGAGATATCAACACCACAGCCTAGCATCACCTATTATTGTCTTCCCTTTTCACATCACAGTAATGTGGAGAAATAACAAACACACACTACTGCCTCTTTTATAACTTACATTTGCATCTATACACTTGGCATGTGTTTTTACTGAATGTGACTTACAGTGCATTCAAGCTGCATTATACATTTATCATTTTATACGTTTCCTAAAAATTTAACCCATGCATTTTCCTGTTAAACCTCCCCAATGTTGTTAGCATCATGCTTTAACAGATAACCTGAAAAAAGTTCAGCCAAAATATTTAATAAACAAAGACAATGAATCTAGTTTTCTTTAAATGAAAATGTTTTACACGTTTGCCTGTGAACTCGAGCAGGTTTGTTAAAGCAATGACCTCGCTGAAGCCAAGGACTTTGGTCCACCTCCTGGAGTAAGATGGATTCAGCAACCTAGAATGGGGCCTGGATTATCTCTGCCGAACAGCAGCGGATGAGAAAGAAAGGATACGGGCTCTCCCGCTTCTCGGGGAGGTTGAAAAATGAGTGAGCAAGATACTATTTCTCCTTTAATTCGCGAGGGGTGGCCTGGCTCGGCCTGCGATAAGCTGCCAGTGATCAACTTCCTTTGAGTTCGGATGTGACCGTGTGACCTGCCCCCACCCACGGCGGTGCATGCGTAAACACTCGCGCACAGTTATCGTTCCTTTAGCCAAATTCTCCCGTCCAGCTCCATGCTACCTTAAGCCCTCTGTTTGAAAACCAGCAAGTATGGGATCTGACTCGCTCTGACTGCTGTGTGTTTATTTTGGATAAGAAGTGTTGAAGAAAGAGGGCCGACGAAGATGAAAGCATACACTCATGCGGCTAGGGCATATGTTCGGTGTTATGATTTATGAAATGGAAGCGCTTCATACCCAGCTGGACATGCTGCTAGCTGGACAGAGGTTCCACTTTTTTCTCGCATTGTTTGGAGGCACATTCATTAGTTTTATTTATTTGCTTGGTTTCTCATTTGCTTACTGAAGGGGGAAAACTTTTATTTGCATGCAGTTTTCACATTCTTTAGTGCCCAGTTCACTAAAGGAGTTATGCAAATAAAGGTAACGCGTAAACATGTCCAAACATCTGTGCCGAATGCTATTGCCATGGCTTGCAGGCTGGTTTTGAGTGATATTTTATGGAGGGTTTCCATAATCTGGCATACTATACTGGTACAGTACAGCATATCTTAAGTTTTGGTGCCATAGAATAAAAAACTGTATTTACCTAGGCATAGATAAATAATAAGAGCTCTGTACATGGTAATGACATTTAGTGAGCCTCAAACACGTTTGCGTAAACTTTGTGCACGCAAAAGACTGCCGGAAAACAGGCCAATCTCAACATACAAAATTAAATTACACATTAAATTAATTACAATGATGTTAAATTGCTAAAGACAAAGTCATGACTGATGAGTTAGCGCTACATGCTAATTAATGCTATATGCTAGCGTTTAAGTTCCATTATTGACTTTACAGTTACGTTTTGCAGGACCATACAAGAAAACATCCATAAACAATCTCCAAACAATAAGTTGTTACTCAAAAATCTGTATTTTTATCTGATACAGGCTCAAACATATACAGTCTGTTTATGTGAGCTACTGACATGAGCCTCAAAGCAGAGCAGAGCTCAACATTATTATTCATGACCCTTCCAAATAGGGCAAAAATTGACCATTTCCTTCAAAGAACAAATCCTAGGTTTAAAAACGTTTTTGGATCATTTTTAATAAAAGTTACATAATAAAGTTACATAACTTCCATATAAATATCAAAGAACAATTTAACATTTCACTGCATTCTTTGGCACCTTTAAGGTGTCCATGTTACAGTGTAATGATACATTTAAGTACTGAGTAATATTAATGAACAACATACAGTACTTAGAGTTAGTGTTAAGGGTTATTTATAGTATGCACCTTTTTTTTTAATAAGGATGGCCTTTAAATATTTCGCCATTCTTGGGAAAACCTAAGTAATATGTCAAAATGCAAATAATTTGGGAATTTACTTAATTAAATCCTAATACTGTGCACTATTTTCTTATCAGGATAACCACACTCACCAACACAAAACTTGCTGCTTACTTTTAAGATACAAACTTTCTAATTAAGTTGTATAATTTATTTATCTCACTTTGTTTATCAGATGAGGACAATTGTTCATCTTGACATAACGCAGCTATATATGCAATCTATCACAGCAAATAACCCTAATTGCCTTATTCCTGTGGGAGTGAGAAACTAATTACGAGAAAAAAGCTAAATCTGACAATAAAATGCCATAACAATTTATTAGTGACATATTTTTTTCTGGGTATTAACTTAAACAAGACCACTAATATCTGTTTAAAGTTCTTATTGTATTATTATTGTTCTTATTGTCACAGTATCATTGACAACTTCTTAAATATGGGCTATGTAAAGGTGGGTTATGAGGAAGAGATGGGGTGGACTTTAGACTTCAGGCAAAATTGATATTATTTAAATATTGTTATAATTTATAATTTTGATGTTTTATATGTGACACTGGTCACAAAAATATTCCAAAAACACACATTGCACATGTGAAATTCATGTGACTCTTCTGTAAAGGCGCGAAACTTCCGGTCTCCGTTTGTTTGAAGGTCTGGCTAGTAATAACAAATGTTTTACCCCTAAAGACAAGGGGAGACATCGTGGATCACCGCTATGTGAAGGGAGGTTTGGCAGCCGACATTATAGATGTCACAGGGTGACTTTTATAGAGCGGAACCGAAATTGGCGAAACTTGGTTCCGCTCGAAGATGGTTTCCGCCCAGGCCGCCTTCGAAGACACACTCCTACACTTCCTGGTTTCCAGGGTAACGTAATCGGGACCTTACGAGCCACAGGTGAAACAAATTAAATAAGTAAATTATGATTGAAGGCGGCGTGAGGACGAGATGTATAAAAGGCTCTGCAGAAACACGAAGAGGGGCGCTGCACTCGAGAGAGCGATTGACACGGGGAAAGCTCCTTTGCCAAAGGCAGAATAAAGACACGCACCTTTTGAAGAGCCGAAGGCTGTGTTGATCCGGGCTGCGCTAGGAAGCGCGCGGAAAGAAGACAGAGCCACAGGAGGCGAAAGAAAGGCAGCTGTGGATCTTTTAAAGGAGCACCCCGAAAAGTGCTTTTGGAGCGTTGTGATTGTTGTTGCTGTGTTGTGGTCACTCGATGCGCTACTGGTGGCGGTCCGACTCTCTTCCTCAGGCTGAAGCCATACGTTTGGGAGAACGCTGTGGACCTTAAGGGTTGAAAAGCGAACGGAAACTATATGAATAAGGACACACCAAGCGGAGAAGAAACGGAGTGTGCGTGAGCACCAACCTGCAAATGTACCGTGAAAACGCTGAAAGAGACGTTGCCCGTTGTGTTGACCAGAGCAAAGGGCAGTGAGACAAACAGTTCACGGGACCCGCGAGCAACAGTATTTTTGTGCAGACACTGTGTACATTAACTTGTCTTTCTAGTGGATACCTCCGGGAGAAGGAGGGCGGCCCTACCCCTAAAAAGATAGCGTGGTGGGTGAGCCGGGGGAGCCTTGGATTGAAGCCAGCCACAGTGACGAAACTACCACTGAGACCGCGATATCCATCGCTCATCGGACTTGGGCAAGGTGGATGAAGACGGGCGTCCTTTGTGTGCACTTCAGTGTGATGGGTGAGTCTTTGTGCGGTCAGAACTTTCACTTTAACGTGGTGCTGTGTATTTTGCTGTGCATTGCTGTGTGTGTCTCGTCAGACAAACCCCCGCCTTCATACATTTTGTCCGGGAGGACGAAGAGGCTGTCGGCCTTGGTGGAAATTAATATACTGTATGTTGTGAGTGTGCTTCTGGTTCAAAGTGACGGAGTGGTGTCCCGGAACGAGCCCCTGTGTAGACATTCGGGGTTTGCTGAAGAGCGGCGGTGAAGAGCTGGAGACTAGTGGATGTGTGAGTACTACTAGGAACTGTTATTGTGGATACCTTGACCTGTGTATTACCTACCGTTGCAGAGAGTGTGGTGTAGGAATACCGCCCGTCCCGAGGTCCCTACGAAAGGGCGCCCCTGTCCGGTGTGAGATTGCCTGACGGCAACAGGAGAGGGCAGCGCTCGGCCTTGGTGCGACGGTGCGACGTTTACACCCCTCTGTGACCAACGCTCTCGTCGTGAGGGTCCGTCCCCGATGCTACGTGGAAACTATACACCCCACCAGACTCAGTGAGAGGAGACCAAATGCCGTAAGTCCACCGTTCCCACTGCATTCAAGTTTAAACACCCCCCCAAGTTTGCCATTAACAGAAACGGAGGACAAGCTACCCAGAGAGAGAACGAACCGTGTGGAACCTTATACTTACCGTAGGCTGTGTTCAGCGAAGAGGTGAGAGTACACCAAGTGAAACTAACTGTGTCTTGTGTCCCAGCTGCTGCCTGTGGAAAGAGAGAAAGAGAGTGAACACCAGAGAAAACGAGCTGTGTGGAACCTCATACTTACCGTAGGCTGTATGCAGCGAAGAGGTGAGAAAGCCAAGTTGAACTAACTGTGTCTTGTGTCCCAGCTGCTGCCTGTGAAGAAAGGGAGAGGATGAGCGACATGAGAATGAACTGTGTGGAAACCCAGCCTGTGAAGAACGAGAGCCTTGAAGAGGCCGTTATTTTAAGTTCCCCCTCTCCCCTCCCCTATTTACTATTTTAAGTAAATTAAATAAAGTACATTTTAATATTATGCTTACCTTGTGTGTCTGGTCATTGGGGTGGCTTTGGGAACCTCCTCGAGGTTGACCTTATTAACATCTGGGTCCACCCCTACCTGTGACAGATTCATTCATTTTTTACAGTAACGTTAGCTCCGTGTAGTTTTTACATTTTAGCACATGATTTTAGAGATATCTGTCTTTCCCCATTCAATTAAATACTTTAGTCTTGCATGACTGAAATAGCTGCTCAAAGGCATTGCAAACGTGGGTGCCTTGTGGCTTCTCGATGTCCTTAAGGACTTTGCTTTTATGCCGCATTACACAGAATTTGGAGTTGACCCAGAGCCTCCTCAGAGACAGAATTTTTATAATAATAGCAAATAAATGCTATTAAATAGCTTTCAAACAGTGGATTTTAAGGCTGTGGTATACCTGTATTATGTTTACATGGTCAGTTTAACCCTAGCCATTTACTTTTTCACTCTTCCCTATCTTCAACCTCTAAAATAACTCGCTGACATTTCAAACTATTAAAGTTTGTGCCATTGAATTTCTTGGACTTATTCCTTCAGTTCAAGTTCACCTTTTCTTTCATTTCCCTTCTTCTCTAGCCGTATTGTTTAGTCTGGGACCATGGCAGTTGATTTCAGGCATAATAGAGAACAGGAGCTACTAAAAGGGCTCTAATTTTGGGGAATTGCGGCAGCTTTGTGCGTAACTGGGTAGCCATCTTCTCTAATCACTCTGACATTTCACATTCTATATTTGTTGCTTGGGTTTTTCTACACTTTGAAGGTCACAACTAAATTATCTTAAAGCATGCAAATTGGTCTGTCCCTTCCTCTGATTTTAAAACCTTAAGTGTCTGCTTCCATTTGGTTTGAATCTTTAGTTGTTTTTTCTCCCATTCAGCTAAAGGTAAAGCTGAGAGGATCAGTGGCGGCTCGTGACTTCTCATCCAAGGGGCGCAAATTCAAAATAAGTGTTTGGAGTGTCATGTGTGTTGCTTGCATTTTTAAAATATGTGTTTGTTGCATCATGTGAACCATGTGCATCACGTGTTTTGTCAAAATAAGTGCCTGCTGCACACGCGTCAAACCGTTTATGATAAAAGAGACGCTCATGTTCACAAAATACACACAAGACACTCCCTTAACACTAAACTCTGATTACACATGAGATTATGCGAGTATCTGGCAAACACGAGCGTCTCTTTTATCATAAACCCTTTAGAGGCATCTGCAGCAGGCACTTATTTTGACAAAACACGTGATGCACACAGGATCTCTCAACGCGCAGAACACATATTTTGAAATAAGAAACCACACACATGACGGGCTACATACATGCTGTTATAACTTGAGTCTGTGTATATATGCAGATGTGTTGTTTGCATTCAGCTATACAATTTGAAGACCACAAAAGCTAAACTGTTCATCTTGACCTTGGACTTTTCCGAAAAAAGATTTGTGGTCGGATTAAACTTTTGGATGTATAGCCCCGATATTGTTCTGTATAGTTCAGACAGCCATCATTTCAGTAATGTCACTGACTGGGCCATGTGTGCTTGAATATTTTATTGAAGACAGATGAATTTCTAATCTTAGCTCCAAGCTGCAGCATTTTGTGACAGATCCATTTCCTGTCTGTCTGGTGCTTTTTTCCACTCGGGCATACGACACCACGCGCACAAACACACAGCGAAGCTCATGAAAAATAATAGCTTATGCTAGATTACATTTTATGTAATACTTCCTCCGCACACAGAGAAGGATGATATTCTGAAATCTGTATTAATGGTCATGTCTCATAATAGGAGCTTTTCATTTTTCACTAATTATGGTCCAATTACACGCTTCACTGTTCATCAATAACCAATCTAACAGATCACAGGAGAACCACATATGTAATTAGACATGCACAGGAATACAATTCATAACAATTAAAACATTTGTGTTGCCATGGTAAAATTTTTATAGTTTATAGTTTAGACATTTTCATTGAGTCTTTAAAATCATAACTTGAAGATGAAATCAAAATGAATCATATTCAGAGAGCAGCTAACAGAATTACCAACTAAAACGTCAAAGAGAACATTGTCTTTTCATCAACAATTGTTAGAACGGTGAATTTAGTGCTCCCTTTCTCTCCTTGTGATTATCACCTTGCATCTATATTATATTATAATGGATGAGATGAGAGAACAAGTATAATGAGGTCTGAGACCATTATGGCTTACAAAAATCTCTCCAGAGACATTTTGTCCTTACTTGTGGACAGTTCAACTGATGACACACATTTTCAATGAGGTTTAGGTTAGAAAACTGAAATGGGGATTGCAAAATCTTGGTTTTAGGGTGAGTAAAGCATTTATGTGGTGACTTGAAGGTATGCACTGGATTTTGAAAGGCACAACGATGACCCGGTCTTAGCCTACTGGCAGAGGTAGACAGATTTTGATCTTAAATCCACGTCTGTGGTGCTCTATATCCCAGTTAGATTATCAGGGCCTTTGGAAGATAAAAGCCCCACAACATCACAGATTCACCACAATACTTCACAGTAGGGATTGGGTTCTTCTCTGCATGATCTTCGCTTCTTTTCCTCTAAACCCAGTTTTTGGTGTTTGTAGCCATAAGACTATTTTTATCCAACCTATTCTCCAACGCATACGATTTCTTTGGTCATTTGTCCATTTTACCAAATACGACCAATAGCAGGTGAAACTTAATATATTTGGGTATAAAATTATATTTGGGGGTATAATTTTGCTATGATGACATGTACTGGGATCAGATTTTTTATTTAAACCAACAGGATTAATTGTATTTCATTACACATTACACTATTCAGGCATTTAGGGCAAATAACGTACCCATTTATTTATTATATGATATAAACACAGCATACAAAACAGTCACAACTTTTTAAAAATGTACTTAAAATATCTCATTTTTGCAAATATCTAATCAACCAATCACATGGCAGTTGCTTCAATGCATTTAGGGGTGTGGTCCTGGTAAAGACAATCCCCTGAACTCCAAACTGAATGTCAGAATGGGAAAGAAACGTGATTTAAGCAATTTTGAGCGTGGCATGGTTGTTGGTGCCAGACGGGCCGGTCTGAGTATTTCACAATCTGCTCATTTACTGGGATTTTTGCACAACAATTTCTAGGGTTTACAAAGAATGGTGTGAAAAGGAAAAAAACATCCAGTTTGCGGCAGTCCTGTGGGCGAAAATGCCTTTTAGATGCTAGAGGTCAGAGGAGAATGGGCCGACTGATTTAAGCTGATAGAAGAGCAACTTTGCAGCAAAGCATTTGTGAAGCCACAACACGCACAACCTTGAGGCGGATGGGCTACAACAGCAGAAGACCCCACTGTATAAAAATGTGTACTATAATGTAAACAATGTTAACTACAAATCGGCTGCCAAACCTCCCTTCACGTAGCGGTGATCCACGATGGCCGTCTCCCCTTGTCTTTAGGAAACCAACAAATGTGTTATTTTCAACTAGGTATTTGTTCCAGAGTAAAGTTCAGACAAGACGTGTAACCGCGACAACACATGTGCATCTGATGAAACCGTCTACGTTTATAAAGTGTGCACCTGTAAGTTACTTTTGTAAGTATGTGACAAATAGCTTGCCAAAAAATGGTTTAGTTGGAGAACCTGCAGCCTGCATTTCTTTTCCAGATCAGGTCATCATGACTCTTGTTGTAAAAAACCTCTCAATTATAGTCTAAATAGTGCAGATGGGAACTTCTTGGCCTTATTTCATTTGTATATTATATCTTCTGTGGTGATAGATGACTAATAAGGTTTTGAAATGGGCCATGCCAGAATAATACCAGAATATTTTTTGTTTAATTAATTGTATATTTCTATATTATTTTGAACAATGATTTTGTGATATTTATTAGCTTAATTATGAATTTAATAGACAAACATAATGAGTATTTGAAGAGTTTGGTTCCAAAACGAGATAACTTTGATAAATTTGATAAATTTGTGGTCAAACATGCTTATTATTATGTTGTCATGTTTTTATTGTTTTAATTGTGCTACTTAGTTGTATTGTTTTAGATCAATACAAACCAATTGCTGGTTTGTTTGATATTAATTGAAATGCACAATCAAAAAACTAGATTAAAAAAGTGTTATCTCGTTTTGGTACCAAATTCTTCATTTACCCTGTACTGTATGTCAGAACTGTTAGAAGCAAATATTGATAATGCATTTTATTTATAATGGGCTTTTCTTAAACCCAACACACTAGTAAAAACTGTAAGAGCTCACCAAATATATGTGGCCCTGCCTGAAATCCAGACTAAAGTCTCATAATCTAATCATAAGGTTAGGAGCATAAAAGTTTGATTTTTTTCATTGATTTTACTTCAGTTTAAATCTAATACATGACCTTAGTCAATATTAAAAGGTATCAATGTTATATTTTCACAGAATGTTTTTTTACATTATGTAGGAGGTTTTTGAGTAGAAAACACAAAATCAGCTTTTTACAGACAGGGTTGATGCGGTATTACAGTCATTAAGGCTGCAACAGGAAATTTTTTTGATAACTGTCCTGGGGTGACAACGTGACATGAAAATTATTAATGGCATCTAAATGAACCTTCATAGACCTTTCAGATGAGTGATCTTATAGTAGTATTACAACAGCACAGATTCTCAGGAGAGATCCATGTTAAATTGCAATGGCACCTTCACTTAAGATACGATTTCTGATCATGACTCAGATCATTTCCTTTTGAATTGTCTTTAATTTTCTTATGACTACAAATCATCAATAAATCTCTAATCCCTAGTGAGTGAGTCATGCATAGAAATAAATAGCGTGCATAACAATTCTGACCACTACAAAAGGTTACCAGAGGTCCGGCTGATGATAATGATGGGGTTTACTTTTGAGTGGGCTGACCCTTTTACAACGGCATGCAGAATTTTATAAGGGGGTGTAACAATTGCTTTCTTGCAAATGCCAGGAGTTCACAGATACAACATTGCATCAGTTTAAATCCATTATCTCAATAATTTGACGGTGGAGGAATCCATAATAGGGCTTGTAATGGAATGTTTTGGTTGGCTTTTTGATTTGTATTTAATTGTGTGTGTTGGGGTGAGAGAAGGTGAATCTGTTAATGGAAAGTGCTTAAAAGAATATATGAAAGCCAATAATTGAAACCATCAATATAGATGTTTTATGGATAAAAACAAATATGACATGTTCTTATTGATGTGTTACATTTTTTCAATATTAAAACACATTCTGCTATCCCAGCATATACAGAGACGACTATGGATTGAGTAAGCTATAGATACCCTTGAAGATATACTTGGGCAATATTGGCACAGCCACAATAAAATCTTTGGATTTATTTTAAATAAAAAAAATATCTTTTTGGTCACCTTTTTAAATATTCGATTATTTCGCCGACATTGATTTTTTTTGACCTGATGGTAGGGGTTCTACCAGACCACTCACAGCACTTGCAGTCTGCGTAAAACTGATGCGTTGAATTTTGGCTAAACCGAGTTACGTCTCTGCATAGGCTATGACGTACAATCGATACAGAAGGATAAAGATGGCTTTTTTGCCTCGTCACATCCCCATAAATAAGGTTCAGCTTCTCCAAACCAGAAATCTGTATTCAGAGAATTCTGTGTAAAAAGGATCTCGCCTCTGTTCATAGGATCGCTTGCTAGTGTCACGTCTGGTACCATTGGTAAGGGTTTGACCTTATGTGGCAATGGGCATAACAATTAGCCTATGACATCATACCGATGTGCAGTGACACATGTGATAGTTTGCATGCAGAAGTTTAACAAATGTTTAACACACTTTGTTGTGGTTTCTATCCAGCCACATTGCAGGCTTACATTATAATATAATGGTAATAAAACTTTATTTCATTACGTCATCCATGAACATGATATTGTGAGTCCTGTTGGATCAGTTCCAACTTGATCTCACGAATTTCCATGTTATAATCACGGAATATTTTGCTCATTTATCCGTGTCATTGTCACGGATCTCTGCATTTTTCCGCTTCTGTACCACAGACTTTCTTTTCCATGTCAGTTTCACGTATTGGTTACTCAATAGTACCATTTTCGCGTGGGTTTGGGGTTAACTCAACTCTAACGTCAGGCGACAATTGTTTAAAAATCCAGAAAAAATATTTTAAACGAATAGTTAAAGTGACATCCTAACCCAAATCTTAAATCTCACCCCAAACCCATGCAAAAATGGTTTTAAATAGGAAAAACAATTGGGTAACCAATACGTGAAACTGACACGGAAAAGACAGTCGGTGGTACGGACACCGAAAAATGCGGAGATTCGTGATAATGGCACGGATTAATGACCGAAATATTCTGTGACTAACGGAACTTTGTGAGATCATGTTGATCAGTTCCTATCAAAATTTATGGTGAAGACAACAACTCCCATCATTCCACGCTCTTTAACTCTTTCGCTGCCAGCGTTTTTAAAAAAAGTTGCCAGCCAGCGGTAGCGTTTTTCATGATTTTCACAAAAGTTCTTCTTTAAATATATCAACATACAATATACCAAATGAAAGAACAGACCCTCTGCTTTCAAACAACAACAACAACAACAAAAAAAAGTTTCATCCTACCTTCAGTAGTTCTTTTGTAATCACTTCTTAAATATGGGTAGGTTTCTGCAAAACACCACATTTTGAGCAAAAAGCTTAGATAATTCTATTTTTGTGATGGACTTTTCATAGAGATCCCATTCAGAGCGATCTTTAAAACAGACACGGACATGCAGTCGCTTGCCATAGGGCAATACTTCCGGGTTTAAAAAGTTGTGGAAGGGTGCCACTTGGTGGATAATAGCGGTACTGCAGAAAGCCGGAAATACTTGTTATTGGCAGGGAAGCGTTTTCTCTTAATTGACGAGATAACTCGTCAATGGCGGCGAAAGAGTTAACAGCATCATTAAGTTTGGTCGTGTGACGTGAGATTTGTGTTGAGATGTCCACAAACTGAAGATATTTGTCTTTTGGCTTTGAGGGCTGTCATAAAAATAATACCATTTAAATAAAATGTTTCCCCCTACATAAATCAAGTTGTGTCAAATGATGTTTGGTCATGACAGTTATATTACGAGAATGTTAGGCTCTTGAGATCTCAAACACGTTAGCCGGCTAAATTGTAGTATGATGTTTTCTGTAATCTTTACTGAAGCATAAAATAACACATAAACTAAGCATATTTACTGCAAACAACCCCTTCATCCCAACCCTCTTCATATACCCATTTAGGAAAATGTAATCCTGGTAATGGGACAGAGTTTTCTGACAGAGGTAAACAACATATGCTCCCTGCAGTTACATACTTAAAGAGTTTGGTCGCCTCCTCTTTGAATCAAATTAAACAAAGCAAATGAACCACATAAATGAGGTAACAATGTGGAAAAGGGGATCCAGATTAGCTTAAATGTTCGGGAAAATGAATTAGTGATGGAAGGTCATTGGAAAGTTTCTTTTTAACTTTTTGAAAACACTTGCCATGATGGAAGGCCACACGGTAAATCACTCATTGTGATAAAGTAAAGAAGGGGTGGTTCTAGGATTTCATTAGGCAAATGAAGTGAGGGCTTTGAGAAAACCGCGTTACTTTCGCCCCGGTTTGTGGGTATACGTTTGTGGAACCCACATAGTGATAAAAATCTTATTCAAATCTTTTATTCGCTTTGAATAAAAGTGTTAGTCAAATGATTAAATGTAAAAATGTAAATATACACACATGGTTTACCACACTCTTTATCTTTATAGTAATTTCATAGTAAACAGACATACAGTCTTCTCATAAACACAACACTAATGCTTTTTTGTATCAACGTAGAAAAAGCTTTTCCTATATGCCAGTCAAGCTCAGCATGTCTCCCCTCGAGGCACCCTGAATAGTGTATACTTTTTTAGTCAAAATGCTTTCATGCAGACAATGTTTACTGACTTATGTTGTTTTTTAAAGAGGTGGTGAAGGTTTTGGATGGCGGTTGAAAGGTGATACTGCAGGTGAAAATCTCTCTCAAGCAAAGACAAAACCGAAATAAAGAGAAACAACAGTTACAATAACGCTTTTGTCACCTGTCAGTAACAATTCTCAAAAAGGCGGGTAAATGTTATGTGGAACTTGACATGTGAAAAATGCTATAATACTCCATGCCGTTAAACTGCTAAGATAAATCAACTTATTATGCTCCTGTTGAAGGGCATATAGAATGATGTAAAAGTCAATATTCTTGACCCTTTAGCCATCATTAGTGCAAACATGTATTTGTAATTACGAACCAACATCCCCTATGACCCATAACACATAAAATATGTATGTCTACTGTACATGCTACAGAGGAGCCCTACGGGTAGAAAAATTAAAACTTGTAAACGGTGAAGGTGGCTATATGCAGTGTGTAAAAACGAGGGGGATGTGTTACATGCATAAATACCCTGGACACAGCCTATTCATCAGGCCCATATGCAGAGTTCGCCTGTGACCTAGATAAGTTTGAATGCAAACGGATGAAATATGTCCTCTATTGGGGCTGGAAAGCAGCAAGCTGAGGGAGGAAGGCCATGAAAAGACCCCAAGCTGATCTGTCACTGTCAGGATATACTATAGAGATCTCAGAACACCTGGGTAATATCTTTATGACATAGCACAGTGTTAGATACGTTGGTGTCTCTAGTAAACACAATGGGGGGCATGATGAGGCCTGGGAGTATAACCAATGGAGATGAATTAATGAAAGGTTTTGCTTTTAACTTTAGAATCCCATAGTGAAACTATTTACAAGTTTAAGGGGGGTGGGGGGCAGTTGGATGTACTGTATGATGGAGTATTTCTGTGCTGTATGCATTTTTTAAAAGTTTTTTATTTATATTAAAGTGTCATACATAGCAACCTTGCCTTATTTATTTTATGGGCAATTTCAGTAGAGGAAGTACAGTGGAAGTCCTTATATGGGCATTTTGGATGTAGTTTGTTTATCCGGTGTAGCAGCAGAGTTGTGCGCGTGTGTGTTTGTTCAATGCTGGATTTCATTAACTCATTCCCCGCCAGCCATTTTTTTGAAAAGTTGCCCGCCAGCATTTTTTTGTGATTTTCACAAAAGTTTCGCAAAATGCTTTCCATGTATAAATATACAAATATATCAAATTAAAGAACAAACACTCTGCTTTCAAAACAATAAACAAACAAGTTCGAGATCAGATTCAGAACGATAATCAAAACATACATAGAGTTTAAAATTAGTAAATAACGTTTTAGCTTCAGTTTTTTTCATAAATTGGGATAATCGCGGTATTGTAGATTAACATAAAAATTCTTCAGAAACACGTTTTTATGCAAATGTTTTCTCTTAATTTATGAGATAACTCGTCAATGGCAGGGAAAGAGTTAAAATAGGGCAGTCCCAACCGGGTCATGAGTCGCAGGCGGTAAGTAAAACTGCATGAAATGTCTGTGTTTTGTTGGCAATCGGCACGTAAGTGCATAAAATGTAAACTACAGTACACAAACATGTAGTGAATTATAAGTTATCCAGAGTGTTACAGCCACTGCCATAACATAAAAAGGGATGACACGAAGGCTCATTTAAATTAGGGGAATTTATTAAAATAATATCAAAAATAATAACAATGTAGGAGAAATTAGTCAGGAACAAAAATTGGGGAAACACACAAGAGCAAATCCGTGTCCGGACGGCCGCTCAACCTCCGCCCCTGGAATGCGAGATCTGAGGTCGCTATATAGCACTTCTGATGGCCCACAGGTGTACACAATCTGGTTAAACAGAAACAAAAAACACGTTCCTGCCCCCTAGAGGGCAGACAACTACATGCATACACATTACATGTAACACCTTCATCCCCAAAAGTAACCCATCACCAAGAAAAATGCTTCTGCATCTAAACCAAGTTTCCAACAAGAAAAAAAACACCTTACCCACATGTCTATCCCATCCGGGACAGTGCATCAGCCACCACGTTGTCTCGGCCTCTGACATGTTTAATGTCGAGGTCATATGGCTGCAGATATAAACTCCAGCGCATAAGACGCTGATTAAAATTGCGCATAGTATTCAAAAAGGTAAGTGGATTATGATCACAATACACGACGATTGATTGGCAGCTGGACAAATACACCTCAAAGTGTTGAATCGCTAACACCAACGCCAAAGCCTCCTTTTCAATAGTAGAATACTTCCGCTGCGCAAAGTTAAACTTTTTGGAGAAGTAACAGACTGGGTGTTCCACGTCGTCAGCACCCCTCTGCTGGAGGACAGCTCCCGAACCGACATCGCTAGCATCCACCACCACGCTGAACTTACGTGAATGGTCAGGTGCTGCCAACACTGGAGATGAAATCAACAAAGATTTAACATTTTCAAATGCACTCTGGCATGCCTCAGACCACTCAAACCGAACCTTAGGACTCAGCAAATCAGTTAGCGAAGAAACCACAGTTGCAAAATTTCTGCAAAACGATCGGTAATAACCGACCATTCCCAGGAAGCGTCTCAATTGCTTACGGTCTGTCGGAGGTGGAAAATCACAAATAGCCGCAACCTTTGCCATCACCGGGCGTACTTGACCCCTGCCAATCACTTTTCCCAAGTACACAATGGTGGCTTTACCAAATTCACATTTACTCAAGTTAACTGTGAGTTTCGCGTCAGCCAACCGACGAAAAACTTGGCGAAGTAAAATCATGTGTTCATCCCACGAGGGACTGTATAAGACCAAATCGTCTAAATAAGCTTCACATCCCGATATACCAGTCAAAACAATATTGACCAGCCGCTGAAAGGTACTTGGTGCATTTTTCATGCCGAAGGCCATAACCCTGTAGTTCAAAAAGGCATCTGGAGTAACAAATGCCGAAATTTCCTTAGCACGTTCCGTTAACGGCACCTGCCAGTATCCTTTCAACAGGTCAAGTTTCGAAACGTAGACAGCCGAACCAACGCGATCGACGCAGTCATCTACCCTAGGTAAAGGATAACAGTCAGTTTTCGTGACAGCATTTACACGTCGGTAGTCAGTGCAAAATCGAAAAGTACCGTCCGATTTATTCACCAGCAAACATGGCGAGCTCCATGAACTGGAGCTAGGCTCAGCGATGTTATTTTCCAGCATATACTCCACTTCCTTTTGCAAATGCATTCTTTTAGACGGATTAACACGATATGGATGCTGTTTTATAGGTGGAGTACAACCCACATCGATATCATGTTCAACAAGTGTCGTCTGACCGGGAATGTCTTTAAACAGCACTGAGAACGCATTCACTAATTCCATGACATCAGCTTTTTCAGCTGGAGACAAATGCGGTAACTGACTAAATAATGTTAAGAGCATCTCTGAATTTTTCAATCTACCCTCAACTATACACCTAGAAGGTCCTTCGTCTGCCTCATCCACCTGTTCGGATGCAAAGAGCCCAACCACAGAAATTTTAGACTCTGAAACACCAGGTAAATCACTTTTTGGAGTTTCAACATTACCATTTCTGTCATGATAGGCCTTAATCATATTTACATGACAGACTCTCGATTTTTGTCGACGATCCGGAGTAAGAATGACATAATCTCGATCTGATAACTTCTTTTTAATAACATAAGGACCAGTATAACGAGCTTGCAGTGACCCACCGGGCACCGGTAAAAACACCAAAACTTTGTCACCTGCACTGAAACTCCGCTCTCTGGCTTTCTTGTCAAACCAGGTTTTCATCTTCTCCTGCGCCTTCTCAATGTTTTGCTTGGCTAATTCACGAACCCGTTGTAAACGTGTATAGAATTGTGAAACATACTCTGGAAGCGTGCTGCTTTTTGAATCGGAGAGCCATTTCTCTTTTAACACCGTTAAAGGACCACGCGGGTTGTGGCCAAAAACCAGTTCTGCGGGACTAAACCCCAGTGATTCTTGTACGACTTCGCGCGAAGCAAAAAGCAACCAAGGAATTCCTTCCTCCCAATCCCTCTTAAGCTCAAAACAGTAAGATCGCAACATAGACTTTAACGTCTGGTGAAATCTCTCCAGTGCACCCTGACTCTCAGGATGATAGGCAGTGGAGAGATTATGCTTGATACCAAGCCGTTTAAGCACTTGTGAAAATGTACGGGACGTAAAGTTCGTTCCCTGATCACTTTGTATTAGTTTCGGTAAACCAAAAACTGAAAAAAACTTAATGAGTGCCTTAGTGATGGCTCTCGTAGTGATGGAGCGCAAAGGGACTGCTTCAGGAAAACGCGTAGTCGCGCACATAATAGTTAACAGGTATTTATACCCCGACTTTGAACGTGGAAAAGGTCCAACGCAGTCAATTATTACATGCTCAAAGGGCTCCGAAACCATAGGAATGGGAAAAAGCGGTGCAGGTGGAATAATTTGATTAGGCTTTCCCACCATTTGGCAAACATGACAAGTCCGACAAAAATGTGAAACGTCTTTTTTAAGACCGGGCCAATAAAAATTTCTCAAAATCCAGTCATACGTTTTCAGGACACCTAGATGGCCAGCCAGACCGTTATGTGCAACCTTTAAAATCATGTCACGATAACCTACTGGAACTACAATTTGAGTGACTGTATTCCAGTCATCAGGAGATTTAGGACACACCCATTTTCTCAACAAGATATCATTCTTGAGAAAATATGCTTGGGGCGCACTCATGTGCTCCTGCTCCGGTTGAACTAATTCAAACAACGGGGCAAGAGTTAAATCTGATTTCTGCGCCACTATTAATTTATCGGGACACAGGGATAAATCAACACGACCTTCACCAGCAGTCTTTTCAGCACTCGCAGGATTCAAACTCGTTTTTTCCTGCAAAGAAACGGATAGCAGTTTAGTTAGATCAGGATTTGCAAAAAACGTGTCAGATAAATCCACTTCTGCTGACGCGGAACAATCAACAGACTTTGCCATAGAACGAGTAACTGCACACGCAGTGAAAACATCAGGATACTTAAGCGCACAATCATCAGTGCTAGCAACGAGCGGTACAGAGACGACTTCGGGTGGTACACTAACACAGCTCCACACACTACTTCCAGCTAAATCATTCCCTAATATGAATGTTACATCGGGAACTGGAAGAGATGAGCGAACACCCACTACCACATCACCCGTCACCAGTTCAGACTGCAAATGAATTTTATGTAACGGAACCTCCATTACTCCCATTTCAATACCCCGCACTAAAGCAGCACTACCCGTGGCAGTCTCTTCAGACAACGGCAGCACGTCATTCAGGATAAATGAAAGACTAGCACCCGTATCCCGAAGAATACGAACGGACACAGGCTTAGCCAAGCTGGGAATTAACACTGTCCCATTATGCAGAAAAGGTCCATAACCAGTTTTATTAAGACGAGCATTGCAATCAGACTCGGACGTTATGTAGGCATTTTTCGGAGAGGAATCAACTGAGATCAAGCCAACAGATTCAGTAAGCCTGTTTGATTTCTTTTTAAGAACTGGGCAGTTTGCAATTAAATGACCAGCGGTCTTACAATAAAAACAAACCCTATCACCAGTCACAACTGTAGGCTTACTATTGAAAGATTTACGAGGCGACATAACGGGTGGATCAAGAGGAGCTTTATCTCGCGGTTTCTCCTTGAATATGACTTTGTGTGTTAAAACAAAGTCATCGGCCAAAGTAGCGGCCTTATAAAGCGTATCTGCTTTTTGCTCATTTATATAAGTAGCGAGAGCTGAAGGTACACAACTTTTAAATTCTTCCATAAGAATTAATTGTCTAACCTGCTCTCTACTCTCGGCTTTCTGAGATGCGCACCACCGATCAAACAAGATTTCCTTTTCACGCGCAAACTCAACATAGGTCTGATTTGTAAGTTTCGCGTAATGTCTAAAACGCTGTCTATATGCCTCCGGAACTAACTCGTAGGCTTTTAATATAGCAGCTTTAACGATCTTATAGTCAGTAGAATCTTCCATAGACAGTGAAGCATATACCTCCTGCGCCTTACCGGTGATTGCGCATTGCAAGAGCAATGCCCAGACATTTTCAGGCCACTTTAAGGAAGTTGCAACCCTCTCAAAATGACAGAAGTATTTTTCAACATCCTTTTCGCAAAACGGAGGAACCATCCTCCTGTTTCGACCGACATCAAAATCATCAGAGGCACCGCGAGCTGCCTTAGAATTAAACTCCAATTCCATCCGTTTAATAGCAAACTGATGTTCAAGTTCACGCTTTCGCAGCTCTAATCTAGTGTTTTCTAAGGCTAATTCCTTTTCCTTAATTGCCAGTTCTCTTAATCGAATACTATTTTCAGTTACAGAAGGCTCACTCACTTCCTCCGCAACACTAGCATTTACCAACGACATTTGTAAAATGCCCAAATCAACCAAACCTGCCCGAAGAAATCTCTGCAAATTTTCTTTCAAAGTTTTATATCTAGGAGCAACCTCAATTTTATAAAACTCCGCAATTTGCAATAACTGCTCTTTTGTACAAGATAACAGCAGTTCATCAGATGGAGACTCCCGAAATACATCGACTACGGAAGGCATTCCCAACACTCTTACTCACAAAAACAACAAAATAATGGCTTCAAAATTAAACCATTAAATTGTTTACACAAACCCCTAAAATTTTCCTGACTAACTAAACGAACAAACTATATTTGGTCGCTACACGAAATTCACAAATTGTGAGAATTACGAACGAAATTTCCGTGTGAAATAACCATAAGCGATCCCCAACACAAACGTATTTACCCTATTTACATTAAGCTAAATTCCCTAGTCTTCAGTGGCGTTAGGGGCTCGAGGCGGCTTTAAACGCTGAAATCATGAACACCTGTGCACTGATCCCATTAACAAGATCAGCTGCAGGTGAACTGAAGCGTGCCCCCACTCCGAATAACCACTAAAAATAACAAAGGCAAAATAACAAAGTGGCAGGTCCAAAACCTACCCGACGACTAAAATAATAGGGTAAATACTTACATGGGATCTCAGTAGTCATTCACAACCGGAAAACAAAAAAAATCCGAACTATTCACGAAGAAACGGCTACACTTTTCCTCCCACACTGAACAATCGAATAATATAGGTTGGACGAGCCCCCAATTAAGTTACAGCCACTGCCATAACATAAAAAGGGATGACACGAAGGCTCATTTAAATTAGGGGAATTTATTAAAATAATATCAAAAATAATAACAATGTAGGAGAAATTAGTCAGGAACAAAAATTGGGGAAACACACAAGAGCAAATCCGTGTCCGGACGGCCGCTCAACCTCCGCCCCTGGAATGCGAGATCTGAGGTCGCTATATAGCACTTCTGATGGCCCACAGGTGTACACAATCTGGTTAAACAGAAACAAAAAACACGTTCCTGCCCCCTAGAGGGCAGACAACTACATGCATACACATTACATGTAACACAGAGATAGTGGGATAATTTTTTTGTGAGTTGCTTGCTCGTGACTCGCTCCGCCCACGGTGCACCTCCAGAAACTTGGGTTTATCAGTACAGCTAATTTGTCTTTTATAAATCTGATAAAATTAAAGACTCTTTGGATATATAAAGGATGTCATACTACTCTATAGGTACTCAAGATTAACATAAGATAAGCAGAAGCAGCGTGTGTTATGCAAGCTTTAAAGAATAAAAATCTGTGTATACCATCGTGGAAATTGTTTGGTTTGTTTTCAATATGTTGCGCTACCAGAAACGGTACAGTAAGTTCTGCTGCCAACCGCCTCTCTCATCTTCCTCATTCATTTTTCACTCCTTTGTGAAACCCTCACTATTCATCTACACAAATGTACTTGCAAATTTTTCTTGGCTTGGCTCTGTGCGCTATAGAACCCAACCTGGGTTGAGACGTTTGTTCTTTGTTTGTTTATTCTGATATATTTTATTACATCAGTGAAATGTTGCAGCATGGAAGGGGTTTTTTAGAGAGATAAAGCCAAACAAGAAATGCTCCACTCTGCTAAACAAGCTGCCCCAGATGCTGTTTGCTAATGTGTATGTTTGTGTGTAAGAAAAAAAAACAGCGAGAGAAAGCAAAGCGAGCGAGGTGAATCATTCATTAGTGAACAATCGAGGACATTTCAGTTTATGTCTGTGTGTGCTTCTGAATAAGCCCTATGGAAATAAGTCACTTTACCCCATAGGTACCTTGTCGCTCAGGCTCAAGCATCTTATACAGCAGCATAATAAAGGTACATGGGCAGAAGGCGGGGCAGTTTATCTGCACTGTACACAGAAAGAGTATTGGCATGAACTGGCTTGGAAGTCAGGAGAGTAATGACAAAGTCTATAGATATTTTCAAGATGGTGAAATTATTATGAATCAAGGAAGGACCACAAGGCTCATGGTCGCGCTAGCAAAGCAAGTACCAACTTCTAGCCAAAGGAGCTAATGGTTAGAAACCTTTGATTCTCTTTACAGTCCGAAACAAAATTAAAAAATTTGAATGTTTAATTTTAGGTAAGAAATATGTTTTTTGGTGACCTTAGGGGCTGTTTACATTTGGCGTCTTTTGCGCATGCCAGTAAGTTATTTTAAATGTAGATGCGCGGCAAGCATGCTCAAACAGGTGTTTCAGCAAGTTGAAAATTGCTCAAATTGCTCATGTGACAAGAACCTACCAATCAGCTTCAGCCTTTACCTATCAGTATTGTATCACGTAATGTGTAAAGGGCTCATTATGGTTGTGCGTACGTCCCACTGTGTAGCCATAGGATACGCGTCAGTTTTCATGTAAACTTCTGCATCCTTGTCCGCATCTGTGCAAACACAAATGCAGACCATTGGTAGGCAGTATCTACACATGTAACCACAGTAGCAGGGCGACCGTCAATGAAGAAATAGCTTTGCCAGTTTAACCCACAAACGAAGAAGAAACTGCAACTTGTTTTGTATGTTTTGAGAAGACCAGCAGTGATGGAAGTAAATAAACAGCGACTTTTGTTGCAGTTTTAGCTAAATCACTCCTGAACTTGGCCCATCTTTGTTCCCACTGTCACAAATGGAAATTCCTTATGACACAGCTTTTTTACTTGACGGGAGGGGTTCTAGTGGACCAATCACAGCGCTTGCGGTCCGTGTAGAACTGACACGCTGTTAAAAATTTGGCGAGGTGCACGTCAGGCACCATCTTAAAAAGTGTGTGATGCGCTATGATTTTAGAATCGTGTAGTGTGAGCATGTTTAACTTTAACGATACATTCACACAGGGCGTAAGCGTTAATGCTTCCCATTCACTTTTAATGGGTGACGTCATGCGTTGCCGAACTGAATTGTGGATCCGTCGGCGCAGCGTCAGTGCCGTTGCTCGCGACACGAGTTTTAAAGTGCTTTTAAAGTGGGAATGCGTGCACCAGCCAATCAGATCGCCTTATGCAAACAACCTAGGCAGAGCCAATTACGTTTATAGAAGATTGGAGTATGTGTGGCGGCCACTGTGATTGGCTGTTGGCCACGCTTCAGACAAGCCTTCCATCAAGCGTTAATGCTTTCGTCCCGTGTGAATGTACTGAAGTCTTTTAAGATTCTCCTTATGTGTGCTGCAACCAGATTTTATAATCAGCCAGGATTTAAAAAATCCTGCAGTGTGGGCCTGGCCTTATCTCACAATTAAATTTTGTGAACACGAATTTAGCAACTAGCAATAGCCTTTGACATTGCGACACCGGTGAATATTTATTAGCAGCACTGCACTTTCAATGTAGCTGTAAAAAGCTATAATCCAATAAAATATTAAGCATTTGTAATTAAGCAAAACAAACATAAACACACAATAGAATGTACACAATAAACAAATAAAAAAATCAGTGCATACATTAAAGAACAAATAATGAAGATAAAAGATGGTCTTTTGATCTTTTACCAACTCTAATTCATGTGCAGAACTTTTTATTTTATTTATTTACTTGTTATATTTATTTTATCTCAAGCACAATAAGGATAAAAAAATAATCACAAACAAAATCACAGAAAATAAGGCTTTGTCTTTATACATTTATACTTTATTTAGTCATCCTTTGATGACTTATAAGACTTGACAGCATGTCTGCTAACTCAATATAGTGCACATATGCGTTCTGGGTACAAAGCGAACGTTTCAATGCACTTGAATGATTTCCTAGATATAGCCTTTTCAACAATTAAAAATAAATGACAAGGTCCCCTTTGAGGTAAAACATACGGTTTAAAACTCATTCTTCCTTCCGTCATATTATTCATGCTTTGCAAACTGAGTAATTTGTTATTTATGTAAATTTAAATTGACACAGGTCAGGCATTAACCATGTTGCAAGTTTGCACTCCACTGCTGCACCACAAATCCGACCACTTGCGAGAACTTCTGCCTACAAAACAGGCAATAAAATGGCAACAGCTTGTTTATATTTGTTCCAAGCCTGCACCTTCTCGTGCTATTATCTTTGACAGCATAGCAGGTCACAGCACAAGCTTGAAAGACACAACCCACGCATTGTTGAGAAATCCACTCATTTTTGTCTCTTAACTGCAGTAATTGTAACTGTAATTTACTCAATCGCAAAACCCTCACAAAAGTCCCTATTTAATGAATATTTTTTTATTTGTTCACATACACTGATACATGGATCAGTTCTTGCAAGGTCAGTCTTATAGTTTTATGCAGGGTGAGTTCATTTGAAATGCGTTTTAAATCATTTCGCATCATTCGTTGAATCCCCTCAATGTGTCCCTCTTAGCGCAAAGCCTACGGCACCCTGTTGCCATGACAACCCTTATTATTTCTTAATTCGAGGAATAAGCTTAGGTGTAAAGTGTAGTTTTATTGTTTTGTTCTCCCATGAGCTGACACATTCTCGCTCGATTTAAATCCTTTTGAATATACATAATCTGCATATGACAGGTGTATTGATGCGGACCTTTCTGGAAAAGGATGAGAGAAGAGGAAAGCATTGATTGAGAATGAGGGGCTGAATGCGAAACTAAAATTGATCAGCGCTGTTGGCTTACATAAAAAGCAGTGAATCTGTAAAATCTTCTTTGAATAAATGATAAAGTGGGAGAGAAGAGTGTAAGGAGTTGATGAATAATACTTTTTAAGTTTACATTTTATCCTGAAATCAATTTTGAATAATTTGTATTAAAAATACAGTAAGTTATTTTTCATAATTTAAATATTTAAACGGAGAAAAGTAATTTCTGACTTTACACAGCAACAAGAAGAAAATATAGCTGCAAGCAGCGATACCGGGGTCAAGCCAAACATGGCAAAAAATGATTCATACGTGATGACTGTCATGATTTAAGATCTAAGTTTGCATTAGTTTTATGAAAAAAATTGCATTTTTTTCATAAAACTAGATGAAAAAAAAGTAGGTTTTACGAAAAATTCAAAATGGCGGAAAGATGTGCATGACACAAATGACATCAATGTGTGCATTTGAATCATCATGAGCCAAGGATTCAGAGGAAACAAGAATTTAGTTTCTAGGACTCACGGGTCAGAAGTTGTGAGCATGAACATAAGTGCATTTTTGGACTGTTGGTGGCGCTAGAGGGTTTGCTATAGTAACTTCTGAGACTGTCCTCTACATGTGTGCCAAATTTCATAACTTTCCTATGTACGGTTCTATGGGCTGCCATTGACTTCAATGGCGGAAGAACAAGAAGAAGAATAATATATAAATATAGCTGCAAGCAGCGATACCGGGGTCAAGCCAAACATGGCAAAAAATGATTCATACGTGATGACTGTCATGATTTAAGATCTAAGTTTGCATTAGTTTTATGAAAAAAATAGCAATTTTTTCGTATCTTGAGACCACTAGGTGGCGCTGTGCCGAAACAATAGATGGTGCCTCAGGTGATGACTGTGATGACACATACCAAATTTAGTGTAAATACGATAAAGCGATACGGAGATATAGCCTTAAATGACTTGACCACTAGGGGGCACTGACCAAACAATAAATTGTGACTCAGGTCCTGATTGTGATGACTCCCACCAAATTTGGTGTAAATACGATAAAGAGATGCAGAGATATAGCTTCAAATCTCTTGACCACTAGGGGGTGCCGAAAAGTTTACAAGTCCTCCTAGAACATGTTGCTGATGAACCATACCAAGTTTCATAACAATACGCAATTGCGTTTCTGAAATACTTGAACTTAAAGAAAAAATTCAAAATGGCCGACACACAAAATGGCCGACCAAAAACCATTTGGTATCGTTTGACTCGGCATGCCTCAAGAAATCTAACAAGACCAACTTCATGATTTTAGACTCAAGTTTGAAGTAGTTATAAGCGAAAATAGGCATTTTTCGAATCTCGTGACCACTAGGTGGCGCTGTGACGAAACGTTGCAGGCACCCTCAGGTCATGACTGTTATGACATATACCAAGTTTCGTGTCGATACACAAAAGTTTTGCGAAGATACGGCCTCACGTCCGTTTTGGCGTGCTCGCCGCCATATATGTTGTCAATTTATACGAGAACGCATTGGTCTATCAAAAAGCTTTTGATAACTTTTTGTCTTGGGTGTCTCTAGATGCTACATACCAAAGGACATGCAAATCGGACAAACGGTCTAGGAGGAGTTCGAAAAAGTAGGTTTTGCGAGAAATTCAAAATGGCGGAAAGATGTGCATGACACAAATGACATCAATGTGTGCAATTGAATCATCATGAGCCAAGGATTCAGAGGAAACAAGAATTTAGTTTCTAGGTCTCACGGGTCAGAAGTTGTGAGCATGAACATTAGTGGATTTTTGGACTGTTGGTGGCGCTAGAGGGTTTGAGTCAGACACACCAATGTTGCTATAGTAACTTCTGAGACTGTCCTCTACATGTGTGCCAAATTTCATAACTTTCCTACGGACGTTTCTATGGGCTGTCATTGACTTCAATGGCGGAAGAGGAAGAATAATAATAATAATAATAATAAATATAGCTGCAAGCAGCGATACCGGGGTCAAGCCAAACATGGCAAAAAATTATTCATACGTGATGACTGTCATGATTTAAGATCTAAGTTTGCATTAGATTTATGAAAAAATAGCATTTTTTGTATCTTGAGACCACTAGGTGGCGCTTTGCCGAAACAATAGATGGTGCCTCAGGTCATGACTGTGATGACACATACCAAATTTAGTGTAAATACAATAAAGCGATACGGAGATATAGCCTTAAATGACTTGACCACTAGGGGGCACTGACCAAACAATAAATTGTGACTCAGGTCTTGATTGTGATGACACCCACCAAATTTGGTGTAAATACAATAAAGAGATGCAGAGATATAGCCTTAAATGACTTGACCACTAGGGGGCACTGACCAAAAAATAAATTGTGACTCAGGTCTTGATTGTGATGACACCCACCAAATTTGGTGTAAATACGATAAAGAGATGCAGAGATATAGCTTCAAATCTCTTGACCACTAGGGGGCACCGAAAAGTTTACAAGTCCTCCCAGAACATGTTGCTGATGAACCATATTAAGTTTCATAACAATACACAATTGCGTTTCTGAAATACTTGAACTTAAAGAAAAATTCAAAATGGCCGACACACAAAATGGCCGACCAAAAACCATTTGGTAACGTTTGACTCGGCATGCCTCACGAAATCTAAGAAGACCAGTCTCATAATTTTACATTCAAATTTGCAGTAGTTATGAGCAAAAATAGAAATTTTTTATATCTCGTGACCAGTAGGGGGCAGTGTGACGAAATGGTGCATGCACCCTCAGGTCATCACTGTTATGACATATACCAAGTCTCATATTAATACGCAAAAGTTTTGCGAAGATACAGGCTCAAACACATTTTGGCGTGCTCGCCCTCGCATTCTTTGATGCGTTATATGACAACGGATAGGTCTACCAAAAATCTTTTGATAACTTTTTGTCTAGAGTGTCTCTAGATGATGCATACCAAAAATCAAGCCAATCACACGAGCGCTCTAGGAGGAGTTCGAAAAAGTAGGTGTTCAATATAATTCAAAATGGCCGACAGGAAGTAGTTTTGACTCAGACATATTTGGTACAGTCGGACTCAGCATGAACCAAGGAATCAATAGAGTGAAGTCTTATGTCATAGTGGCAATTTAATCAAATGATATAAATATTTTAAAAAAATGTTTTACATATCCTGACCACTAGGTGGCGCCGTCCTAAAGATTTATAGGTGCGCTCAGAACATGTCACTGATGAACCATGCCAAATTTCGTAGCAATACGCCATTCTGTTTGTGAAATACTGAACTTAATGAGAAAATTCAAAATGGCCGACAACCAAAATGGCCGACCGAAAACCGTTTGGTATCGTTTGACTCGGCATGCCTCAAGGAATCTAACAAGACCACCTTCATGATTTTAGACTCAAGTTTGAAGTAGTTATAAGCGAAAATAGGCATTTTTCGAATCTCGTGACCACTAGGTGGCGCTGTGACGAAACGTTGCAGGCACCCTCAGGTCATGACTGTAATGACATAAACCAAGTTTCGTGTCGATACAATAAAGTTTTGCGAAGATACAGCCTCACGTCCGTTTTGGCGTGCTCGCCACCATATATGTTGTCAATTTATACGAGAACGCATTAGTCTATCAAAAAGCTTTTGATAACTTTTTGTCTGGGGTGTCTCTAGATGCTACATACCAAAGGACATGCAAATCGGACGAACGCTCTAGGAGGAGTTCGAAAAAGTAGGTTTTACGGAAAATTCAAAATGGCGGAAAGATTTGCATGACACAAATGACATCAATGTGTGCAATTGAATCATCATGAGCAAAGGATTCAGAGGAAACAAGAATTTAGTTTCTAGGACTTACGGGTCAGAAGTTATGAGCATGAACATAAGTGGATTTTTGGACTGTTGGTGGCGCTAGAGGGTTTGAGTCAGACACACCAATGTTGCTATAGTAACTTCTGAGACTGTCCTCTACATGTGTGCCAAATTTCATAACTTTCCTACGTACGGTTCTATGGGCTGCCATTGACTTCAATGGCGGAAGAGGAAGAATAATAATAATAATAATAATAATAAGAAAACTAACAATAACAATAGGGTTCTACGCCCCTTCGGGGCTTGACCCCTAATAAGAAAACTAACAATAACAATAGGGTTCTACGCCCCTTCGGGGCTTGACCCCTAAATATAGCTGCAAGCAGCGATACCGGGGTCAAGCCAAACATGGCAAAAATAATTCATACGTGATGACTGTCATGATTTAAGATCTAAGTTTGCATTAGTTTTAGGAAAAAATAGCAATTTTTTGTATCTTTTGACCACTAGGAGGCACTGTGCCGAAACAAGAGATGGTGCCTCAGGCCATGACTGTGATGACACATACCAAATTTAGTGTAAATACGATAAAGCGATACGGAGATATAGCCTTAAATGACTTGACCACTAGGGGCACTGACCAAAACAATAGATGGTGACTCAGGTCATGATTGTGATGACACATACCAAATTTAGTGTAAATACGATAAAGCGATACGGAGATATAGCCTTAAATGACTTGACCACTAGGGGGCACTGACCAAAACAATAGATTGTGACTCAGGTCATGATTGTGATGACACCCACCAAATTTGGTGTAAATGCGATAAAGAGATGCAGAGATATAGCTTCAAATCTCTTGACCACTAGGGGGCGCCGAAAAGTTTACAAGCCCTCTCAGAACATGTTGCTGATGAACCATACCAAGTTTCATAACAATACGCAATTGCGTTTCTGAAATACTTGAACTTAAAGAAAAATTCAAAATGGCCGACACACAAAATGGCCGACCAAAAACCATTTGGTATCGTTTGACTTGCCATGCCTCACGAAATCTAACAAGACCTGTCTCATAATTTTACATTCAAATTTGCAGTAGTTATAAGCAAAAATAGACATTTTTTATATCTCGTGACCAGTAGGGGGCAGTGTGACGAAATGGTGCATGCACCCTCAAGTCATCACTGTTATGACATATACCAAGTCTCATATTAATACGCAAAAGTTTTGCGAAGATACAGGCTCAAACACATTTTGGCGTGCTCGCCCTCGCATTCTTTGATGCGTTATACGACAACGGATAGGTCTACCGAAAAGCTTTTGATAACTTTTTGTCTGGAGTGTCTCTAGATGATGCATACCAAAAATCAAGCCAATCACACAAGCGCTCTAGGAGAAGTTCGAAAAAGTAGGTGTTTAATATAATTCAAAATGGCCGACAGGAAGTAGGTTTGACTCAGACATATTTGGTAAAGTCGGACTCAGCATGAGCCAAGGAATCAATAGAGTGAAGTCTTATGTCAGTGTGGCAATTTAATCAAATGATATAAAGATTTTAAACAATTTCTTTACATATCCTGACCACTAGGTGGCGCCGTCCTAAAGATTTATAGGTGCGCTCAGAACATGTCACTGATGAACCATGCCAAATTTCGTAGCGATACGCCATTCTGTTTGTGAAATACTAAACTTAATGAGAAAATTCAAAATGGCCGACACACAAAATGGCTGACCGAAAACCGTTTGGTATCGTTTGACTCGGCATGCCTCAAGGAATCTATCAAGACCACCTTCATGATTTTAGACTCAAGTTTGAAGTAGTTATAAGCGAAAATAGGCATTTTTTGAATCTCGTGACCACTAGGTGGCGCTGTGACAAAACGTTGCAGGCACCCTCAGGTCATGACTGTAATGACATATACCAAGTTTCGTGTCAATACACCAAAGTGTTGTGAAGATACAGCCTCACGTCCGTTTTGGCGTGCTCGCCGCCATATATGTTGTCAATTTATACGAGAACGCATTGGTCTATCAAAAAGCTTTTGATAACTTTTTGTCTGGGGTGCCTCAAGATGCTACATACCAAAGGACATGCAAATCGGACAAACGGTCTAGGAGGAGTTCGAAAAAGTAGGTTTTACGGAAAATTCAAAATGGCGGAAAGATGTGCATGACACAAATGACATCAATGTGTGCAATTGAATCATCATGAGCCAAGGATTCAGAGGAAACAAGAATTTAGTTTCTAGGACTCACAGGTCAGAAGTTATGAGCATGAACATAAGTGGATTTTTGGACTGTTGGTGGCGCTAGAGGCTTTGAGTCAGACACACCAATGTTGCTATAGTAACTTCTGAGACTGTCCTCTACATGTGTGCCAAATTTCATAACTTTCCTACGTACGGTTCTAGGGGCTGCCTTTGACTTCAATGGAGGAAGAAGGAAGAAGAATAATAATAAGAAAACTAACAGATACAATAGGTGTCTACGCCACTTCGTGGCTTGACCCCTAAATATAGCTGCAAGCAGCGATACCGGGGTCAAGCCAAACATGGCATAAAATGATTCATACGTGATGACTGTCATGATTTAAGATCTAAGTTTGCATTAGTTTTATGAAAAAAAGAGCAATTTTTTGTATCTTGAGACCACTAGGTGGCGCGGTGCAGAAACAATAGATGGTGCCTCAGGTCATGACTGTGATGACACATACCAAATTTAGTGAAAATACGATAAAGCAATACAGAGATATAGCCTTAAATGACTTGACCACTAGGAGGCACTGACCAAACAATAAATTGTGACTCAGGTCTTGATTGTGATGACACCCACCAAATTTGGTGTAAATACAATAAAGAGATGCAGAGATATAGCCTTAAATGACTTGACCACTAGGGGGCACTAACCAAACAATAAATTGTGACTCAGGTCTTGATTGTGATGACACCCACCAAATTTGGTGTAAATACGATAAAGAGATGCAGAGATATAGCTTCAAATCTCTTGACCACTAGGGGGCACCGAAAAGTTTACAAGTCCTCCCAGAACATGTAGGTAATGAACCATACCAAGTTTCATAACAATACACAGTTGCGTTTCTGAAATACTTGAACTTAAAGAAAAATTCAAAATGGCCGACACACAAAATGGCCGACCAAAAACCATTTGGTATCGTTTGACTCGCCATGCCTCACGAAATCTAACAAGACCAGTCTCATAATTTTACATTCAAATTTGCAGTAGTTATAAGCAAAAATAGACATTTTTTATATCTCGTGACCAGTAGGGGGCAGTGTGACGAAATGGTGCATGCACCCTCAGGTCATCACTGTTATGACATATACCAAGTCTCATATTAATACGCAAAAGTTTTGCGAAGATACAGGCTCAAACACATTTTGGCGTGCTCGCCCTCGCATTCTTTGATGCGTTATACGACAACGGATAGGTCTACCGAAAATCTTTTGATAACTTTTTGTCTAGAGTGTCTCTAGATGATGCATACCAAAAATCAAGCCAATCACACGAGCGCTCTAGGAGGAGTTCGAAAAAGTAGGTGTTCAATATAATTCAAAATGGCCGACAGGAAGTAGGTTTGACTCAGACATATTTGATACCGTCGGACTCAGCATCAGCCAAGGAATCAATAGAGTGAAGTCTTATGTCATAGTGGCAATTTAATCAAATGATATAAAGATTTTAAACAATTTATTTACATATCCTGACCACTAGGTGGCGCCGTCCTAAAGATTTATAGGTGCGCTCAGAACATGTCAGCGATGAACCATGCCAAATTTCGTAGCGATACGCCATTTGGTTTGTGAAATACTGAACTTAATGAGAAAATTCAAAATGGCCGACACCCAAAATGGCCGACCGAAAACGGTTTGGTAACGTTTGACTCGGCATGCCTCAAGGAATTTAACAAGACCTCCTTCATGATTTTAGACTCAAGTTTGAAGTAGTTATAAGCGAAAATAGGCATTTTTCGAATCTCATGACCACTAGGTGGCGCTGTGACGAAACGTTGCAGGCACCCTCAGGTCATGACTGTTATGACATATACCAAGTTTCGTGTCGATACATTAAAGTTTTGCGAAGATACGGCCTCACGTCCGTTTTTGCGTGCTCGCCGCCTTGTATGTTGTCACTGTATACGAGAACGCATTGGTCTATCAAAAAGCTTTTGATAACTTTTTGTCAGGGGTGTCTCTAGATGCTATATACCAAAGGACATGCAAATCGGACGAACGCTCTAGGAGGAGTTCGAAAAAGTAGGTTTTATGGAAAATTCAAAATGGCGGAAAGATGTGCATGACACAAATGGCATCAATGTGTGCATTTGAATCATCATGAGCAAAGGATTCAGAGGAAACAAGAATTTAGTTTCTAGGACTCACGGGTCAGAAGTTATGAGCATGAACATAAGTGGATTTTTGGACTGTTGGTGGCGCTAGAGGGTTTGAGTCAGACACACCAATGTTGCTATAGTAACTTCTGAGACTGTCCTCTACATGTGTGCCAAATTTCATAACTTTCCTACGTACGGTTCTATGGGCTGCCATTGACTTCAATGGCGGAAGAGGAAACATAATAATAATAAGAAAACTAACAATAACAATAGGGTTCTACGCCCCTTCGGGGCTTGACCCCTAATAATAATAATAATAATAATAAGAAAACTAACAATAACAATAGGGTTCTACGCCCCTTCGGGGCTTGACCCCTAATAAATATAGCTGCAAGCAGCGATACCGGGGTCAAGCCAAACATGGCAAAAAATGATTCATACGTGATGACTGTCATGATTTAAGATCTAAGTTTGCATTAGTTTTATGAAAAAAATAGCAATTTTTTTGTATCTTGAGACCACTAGGTGGCGCTTTGCCGAAACAATAGATGGTGCCTCAGGTCATGACTGTAATGACACATACCAAATTTAGTGTAAATACAATAAAGCAATACAGAGATATAGCCTTTAATGACTTGACCACTAGGGGGCACTGACCAAACAATAAATTGTGACTCAGGTCTTGATTGTGATGACACCCACCAAATTTGGTGTAAATACGATAAAGAGATGCAGAGATATAGCTTCAAATCTCTTGACCACTAGGGGGCGCCGAAAAGTTTACAAGTCCTCCCAGAACATGTTGCTGATGAACCATACCAAGTTTCATAACAATACGCAATTGCGTTTCTGAAATACTTGAACTTAAAGAAAAAATTCAAAATGGCCGACACACAAAATGGCAGACCAAAAACCATTTGGTATCGTTTGACTCGGCATGCCTCACGAAATCTTACAAAACTAGTCTTATAATTTTACATTCAAGTTTGCAGTAGTTATAAGCAAAAATAGACATATTTTATATCTCGTGACCAGTAGGGGGCAGTGTGACGAAATGGTGCATGCACCCTCAGGTCATCACTGTTATGACATATACCAAGTCTCATATTAATACGCAAAAGTTTTGCGAAGATACAGGCTCAAACACATTTTGACGTGCTCGCCCTCACATTCTTTGATGCGTTATACGACAACGGATAGGTCTACCGAAAAGCTTTTGATAACTTTTTGTCTAGAGTGTCTCTAGATGATGCATACCAAAAATCAAGCCAATCACACGAGCGCTCTAGGAGGAGTTCGAAAAAGTAGGTGTTCAATATAATTCAAAATGGCCGACAGGAAGTAGGTTTGACTCAGACATATTTGGTACAGTCGGACTCAGCATGAGCCAAGGAATCAATAGAGTGAAGTCTTATGTCATAGTGGCAATTTAATCAAATGAAATAAAGATTTTAAACAATTTATTTACATATCCTGACCACTAGGTGGCGCCGTCCTAAAGATTTATAGGTGCGCTCAGAACATGTCACTGATGAACCATGCCAAATTTCGTAGCGATACGCCATTCTGTTTGTGAAATACTGAACTTAATGAGAAAATTCAAAATGGCTGACACCCAAAATGGCCGACCGAAAACCTTTTGGTATCGTTTGACTCGGCATGCCTCAAGGAATCTAACAAGACCACCTTCATGATTTTAGACTCAAGTTTGAAGTAGTTATAAGCGAAAATAGGCATTTTTCGAATCTCGTGACCACTAGGTGGCGCTGTGACGAAACGTTGCAGGCACCCTCAGGTCATGACTGTTATGACATATACCAAGTTTCGTGTCGATACAATAAAGTTTTGCGAAGATATGGCCTCACGTCCGTTTTGGCGTGCTCGCCGCCATATATGTTGTCAATTTATATGAGAACGCATTGGTCTATCAAAAAGCTTTTGATAACTTTTTGTCAGAGGTGTCTCTAGATGCTACATACCAAAGGACATGCAAATCGGACAAACGGTCTAGGAGTAGTTCGAAAAAGTAGGTTTTACGAAAAATTCAAAATGGCGGAAAGATGTGCATGACACAAATGACATAAATGTGTGCAATTGAATCATCATGAGCCAAGGATTCAGAGGAAACAAGATTTTAGTTTCTAGGTCTCACGGGTCAGAAGTTATGATCATGAACATAAGTGGATTTTTAGACTGTTGGTGGCGCTAGAGGGTTTGAGATAGACACACCTATGTTGCTATAGTAACTTCTAAGACCGTCCTCTACATGTGTGCCAAATTTCATAACTTTCCTATGTACGGTTCTATGGGCTGCCATTGACTTCAATGGAGGAAGAAGGAAGAAGAATAATAATAAGAAAACTAACAATAACAATAGGGTTCTACGCCCCTTCGGGGCTTGACCCCTAATAATAATAATAAATATAGCTGCAAGCAGCGATACCGGGGTCAAGCCAAACATGGCAAAAAATGATTCATACGTGATGACTGTCATGATTTCACATCTAAGTTTGCAATATTTTTATGAAAAAATTGCAATTTTTTTGTATCTTGAGACCACTAGGTGGCGCTGTGCCGAAACAATAGATGGTGCCTCAGATCATGACTGTGATGACACATACCAAATTTAGTGTAAATACAATAAAGCGATACGGAGATATAGCCTTAAATGACTTGACCACTAGGGGGCACTGACCAAACAATAAATTGTGACTCAGGTCTTGATTGTGATGACACCCACCAAATTTGGTGTAAATACGATAAAGCGATACGGAGATATAGCCTTAAATGACTTGACCACTAGGGGGCACTGACCAAACCATAAATTATGACTCAGGTCTTGATTGTGATGACACCCACCAAATTTGGTGTAAATACGATAAAGACATGCAGAGATATAGCTTCAAATCTCTTGACCACTAGGGGGTGCCGAAAAGTTTACAAGTTCTTCCAGAACATGTTGCTGATGAACCGTACCAAGTTTCATAACTATACGCAATTGCGTTTCTGAAATACTTGAATTTAAAGAAAAAATTCAAAATGGCCGACACACAAAATGGCCGTCCTAAAACCATTTGTTATCGTTTGACTCGGCATGCCTCACGAAATCTAACAAGACCAGTCTCATAATTTTACATTCAAGTTTGCAGTAGTTATAAGCAAAAATAGACATATTTTATATCTCGTGACCAGTAGGGGGCAGTGTGACGAAATGGTGCATGCACCCTCAGGTCATCACTGTTATGACATATACCAAGTCTCATATTAATATGCAAAAGTTTTGCAAAGATACAGGCTCAAACACATTTTGGCGTGCTCGCTCTCGCATTCTTTGATGCGTTATACGACAACGGATAGGTCTACCAAAAAGCTTTTGATAACTTTTTGTCTAGAGTGTCTCTAGATGATGCATACCAAAAATCAAGCCAATCACATGAGCGCTCTAGGAGGAGTTCGAAAAAGTAGGTGTTCAATATAATTCAAAATGGCTGACAGGAAGTAGGTTTGACTCAGACATATTTGGTACAGTCAGACTCAGCATGAGCCAAGGAATCAATAGAGTGAAGTCTTATGTCATAGTGGCAATTTAATCAAATGATATAAAGATTTTAAACAATTTATTTACATATCCTGACCACTAGGTGGCGCTGTCTGAAAGATTTATAGGTGCGCTCAGATCATGTCACTGATGAACCATGCCAAATTTCGTAGCGATACGCCATTCTGTTTGTGAAATACTGAACTTAATGAGAAAATTCAAAATGGCCGACACCCAAAATGGCCGACCGAAAACCGTTTGGTATCGTTTGACTCGGCATGCTTCAAGGAATCTAACAAGACCACCTTCATGATTTTAGACTCAAGTTTGAAGTAGTTATAAGCAAAAATAGGCATTTTTCGAATCTCGTGACCACTAGGTGGCGCTGTGACGAAACGTTGCAGGCACCCTCAGGTCATGACTGTAATGACATATACCAAGTTTCGTGTCGATACACCAAAGTGTTGGGAAGATACGGCCTCACGTCCGTTTTGGCGTGCTCGCCGCCATATATGTTGTTAATTTATATGAGAACGCATTGGTCTATCAAAAAGCTTTTGATAACTTTTGGTCTGGGGTGTCTCTAGATGCTACATACCAAAGGACATGCAAATCGGACAAACGGTCTAGGAGGAGTTCGAAAAAGTAGGTTTTACGAAAAATTCAAAATGGCGGAAAGATGTGCATGACACAAATGACATCAATGTGTGCATTTGAATCATCATGAGCCAAGGATTCAGAGGAAACAAGAATTTCGTTTCTAGGACTCACGGGTCAGAAGTTATGAGCATGAACATTAGTGGATTTTTGGACTGTTGGTGGCGCTAGAGGGTTTGAGTCAGACACACCAATGTTGCTATAGTAACTTCTGAGACTGTCCTCTACATGTGTGCCAAATTTCATAACTTTCCTACGTACGGTTCTATGGGCTGCCATTGACTTTAATGGCGGAAGAACAAGAAGAAGAATAATATATAAATATAGCTGCAAGCAGCAATGCCGGGGTCAAGCCGAAAAGGGCACAAAAGGATGTAAAATTGAGATTGGATAAGCAGATTGAAGAACCTAAGTAAACCTAATAATTTTAGATGAAAACACAAAAAAGTTATCAACAAAAATAATCTAAGTTCTTGTCTACTACAATCGTCCTTCTGTTATTGACAGTCATGAAACATTAGAGCACTGAAGGACATGTGAGTGGTGTTTGCAGTGGCAAAACATGGGTCACATCATGTTACAACAAGTTTAATAACTCAAAAGAGACCATCCCCGTGTCTCTACGATGTTTTGATGCTGAGATATAGCTTTTGCAAAAACGGTCGATAAGGTATTCTCAATGGTTGCTAGGGAGTAAATTGGCAACCACCAGTGATTATAGTCAAAGCCATGAAAGGAATAATCCATGATGACTCATGGTTTTAGATGTGTTGTTGCAGTAGTTTTAGGCAAAAATACTATATTCTATCTCAAAACCAGTAGGTGGCGCAATGAAAAAATTGTGCATGCAACATCAGGTCATGATTGTGTTACATCTAGCTAGTTTTATGACAATACACTTTAGTTTAGTTAAGAAACAGTTGTATGACCATAAGGCTGGCTTGTTATCAAAGGTTTTGTTCAATTATAAGGCCATCTAGTGGTGCAAGCACACAATTTTTTTTGTGTTGCCTCAGAATGTGCTCATGCATCAGCGTAGCAAATCTGGTGAAAAAATATATTTTCGTTACGAAGTTACAACCATTTATGTGTAAAAAACACAAAATTTGAATGTAATTTTTCGTTTTTTGCAATTTTCGGCCATTTCTGATGAAAATTTTAATATAACGCCAATAGAACTTTTTGTTCAGAAGGTAAGGTTAGTTTCTTCCTATGGTGTTTTCGAGACGATCGGAATAACGCTCGCGGAGATATTCACGCGTGTTTTTTAAGCGCTATTTTGCTGCGCAGGGTTAACCGTAAGGCGAAATCTGGCATGTTTGGTATCGTTGGACTCGGCAACTATTCAGAACTCCAAAGAAACAAGTCCTGTGAAAATACGTCAATCGGAGCCAAAGTTATAGGTGTATAAAACATTTCTCTGGCCACTAGGTGGCGCTGCAACGAAACTGTGCATGCACCCTCGGTTCCTGACTGGCATCAGAAGTACCAAGTGTCGTGTCAATAGGCCTAAGTTTGACGAAGATACAGCCTAAAATCTGTTTTTTTGCGCTCTACGTAAAATTTGTTAAGGCGGTATACGACAACGGATTGCTGTATCGAAATTCTTTTGATAACTTTTTGCCATGAGTGTCTCAAGATGATACATACCAATTTTCGTGGCAATCGGAGAAAAGCCCTAGGACGAGTTCAAAAAAGTAGGTTTTACGAATAATTCAAAATGGCGAAAAATGTTCATGACGGACAATGACGTCATAGGGTCCAATCGAATCGTCTTGAGCCAGGGAATCAGGGAAAGCAGGAATTTTGTTTCTAGGACTTACGGATCAGAAGTTATAAGCAAAAACATAAGTGCAACTTTGGACTGTTGGTGGCGCTAGCGGGTTAGACATAGAGACTCCAAATTTGCTGTGGGGACACATTGGAGTGTCCTTTATCAGTGTGCCAAATTTCATAACTTTCCTACGTACGGTTCTATGGGCTGCCATAGACCGCAATGGCGGAAGAAGAATAACTAATAATAATAATAAAATTAAGAAAACTAACGGATACAATAGGGGTCTTCGCCCCTTCGGGGCTTGACCCCTAAATATAGCTGCAAGCAGCGATACCGGGGTCAAGCCAAACATGGCAAAAAATGATTCATACGTGATGACTGTCATGATTTAAGATCTAAGTTTGCATTAGTTTTATGAAAAAAATAGCAATTTTTTCGTATCTTGAGACCACTAGGTGGCGCTGTGCCGAAACAATAGATGGTGCCTCAGGTCATGACTGTGATGACACATACCAAATTTAGTGTAAATACAATAAAGCGATACGGAGATATAGCCTTAAATGACTTGACCACTAGGGGGCACTGAACAAACAATAAATTGTAACTCAGGCCTTGATTGTGATGACACCCACCAAATTTGGTGTAAATACGATAAAGAGATGCAGAGATATAGCTTCAAATCTCTTGACCACTAGGTGGCACCGGAAAGTTTACAAGTCCTCCCAGAACATGTTGCTGATGAACCATACCAAGTTTCATAACAATACGCAATTGCGTTTCTGAAATACTTGAACTTAAAGAAAAATTCAAAATGGCTGACACACAAAATGGCCGACCAAAAACCATTTGGTATCGTTTGACTTGCCATGCCTCACAAAATCTAACAAGACCAGTCTCATAATTTTACATTCAAATTTGCATTAGTTATAAGCAAAAATAGAAATTTTTTATATCTCGTGACCAGTAGGGGGCAGTGTGACGAAATGGTGCATGCACCCTCAGGTCATCACTGTTATGACATATACCAAGTCTCATATTAATACGCAAAAGTTTTGCGAAGATACAGGCTCAAACACATTTTGGCGTGCTCGCCCTCGCATTCTTTGATGCGTTATACGACAACGGATAGGTCTACCGAAAATCTTTTGATAACTTTTTGTCTAGAGTGTCTCTAGATGATGCATACCAAAAATCAAGCCAATCACACAAGCGCTCTAGGAGGAGTTTGAAAAAGTAGGTGTTCAATATAATTCAAAATGGCCGACAGGAAGTAGGTTTGACTCAGACATATTTGGTACAGTCGGACTCAGCATGAGCCAAGGGATCAATAGACTGAAGTTGTATTTCATAGTGGCAATTTAATCAAATGATATAAAGATTTTAAAATTTTTTTTACATATCCTGACCACTAGGTGGCGCCGTCCTAAAGATTTATAGGTGCGCTCAGAACATGTCACTGATGAACCATGCCAAATTTCGTAGCGATACGCCATTCTGTTTGTGAAATACTAAAGTTAATGAGAAAATTCAAAATGGCCGACACCCAAAATGGCCGACCGAAAACCGTTTGGTATTGTTTGACTCGGCATGCCTCAAGGAATCTAACAAGACCACCTTCATGATTTTAGACTCAAGTTTGAAGTAGTTATAAGCGAAAATAGGCATTTTTCGAATCTCGTGACCACTAGGTGGCGCTGTGACGAAACGTTGCAGGCACCCTCAGGTCATGACTGTTATGACATATACCAACTTTCGTGTCAATACAATAAAGTTTTGCGAAGATAAGGCCTCACGTCCGTTTTGGCGTGCTCGCCGCCATATATGTTGTCAATTTATATGAGAACGCAATGGTCTATCAAAAAGCTTTTGATAACTTTTTGTCTTGGGTGTCTCTAGATGCTACATACCAAAGGACATGCAAATCGGACAAACGGTCTAGGAGGAGTTCGAAAAAGTAGGTTTTACGAAAAATTCAAAATGGCGGAAAGATGTGCATGACACAAATGACATCAATGTGTGCATTTGAATCATCACGAGCAAAGGATTCAGAGGAAACAAGAATTTAGTTTCTAGGACTCACGGGTCAGAAGTTATGAGCATGAACATAAGTGGATTTTTGGACTGTTGGTGGCGCTAGAGGGTTTGAGTCAGACACACCAATGTTGCTATAGTAACTTCTAAGACCGTCCTCTACATGTGTGCCAAATTTCATAACTTTCCTATGTACGGTTCTATGGGCTGCCATTGACTTCAATGGCGGAAGAACAAGAAGAAGAATAATATATAAATATAGCTGCAAGCAGCGATACCGGGGTCAAGCCAAAAAGGGCACAGAAGAAGGTAAACTTGAGTCCGGATTAGGGGTGTCCATGGTTAACCGATTAACCGTTAAAAATTGTTTAACCGAGTGAAACATTTTGCTCGGTTCAATGGCATCAATGGCGTGCATTGAATTGAAATACATTTTTGCACCACCAGAGACCGCCAAAGCGCTCCCAGACATTTGTAATGTCCACAAGTAGTAGCAGTTTTCTAATATGAAGCGGGCAAAGAAAAGCACAGCGTGGGAGCACTTTAAAATCGAGAATGACAGGGCAAAATGCAAGTATTGCAATGCAGTGCTTATATACTTCATGTACAACCTAGGGTTGCTGCGGTGACAGAATTTTCCCACCGGTTAATGCATGCAGACATGCGCATTTTACTTTCACTTTTGAATTACGCAATTGTTTAAATGCAGCGCTTGCGTAAGCTGCATTAAATCGCGTATGAATTTGCGTGTTTATGAATAAACAGCTGGTTTAATTAAGTGCTTGAGTCAACGTGCGCAGGTAATTCTCGCAGAACTTGTCAAAGCAGTACAACCGGCTACTCCTCCATAAAGCGCTGCTTGAATGATGGGTTTATTATTTTTCTTGATAAAAAATACAACAAAACTATCTCGCTTATATTAAACATCATATATGTGCATTATAACAAAAACGAGTAAGCACGCGGCTTCTACTATCGTCTGGTCATTCAGCTCGCCTCGCAAACTCTGACAGAAATAAATGAAATCTGACACCTGCTGCTTTGTGACGTGACTCGCGTTCAGCTCCACTGTGAATTCATGCAGCAGACACATTCAGTTATAAGTGTTTGCTCTCTCTAACGAAGCTAAATGATTTAATTACAAGAAAATATCAAAACGACGGTGAAAGACGGTGTCGGGGTGGGCAAGTGATCTAACCGGTGAGAGGCTGAAGCACCGGCAATCACCGTTTTACCGACTATATAGAGAGGCGGCCGCGGAGCCTGCGAGTACCTTCGCCCAGCCTATCATCCCCGCGAACGCAAAAGTCAGTGACATACTTAAGCTGCTCTGTCCTTACCACTGCGTTTTATTTCTATAAATTACTTTTGTTTTAAATGTGGTCCAACCAGTTATAAAAGGTGTTAAAAATTAATAACTACCCCTTTCTCGTGTGTCTGTATCTCTGGGTTGCCTTGCGCATAATATGGTTAACCGAGTATTAACCGCTAAGGGTGTCGGTTAACGGTTAATTAAAAACTTGAAAACGTGCAGCCCTAGTCCGGATGAGCAGTTTAAAAAACCTAGCAAAATCTCCTGATTTCAGACAAATTAATATAACAGTAATCAGCAAAAAAGCTCTGTTCTTATTCAGTGAAATCTCTCCCTCACGTCTTGAGGAGCATTGACAATTAAAACACAGAAGGAAATGTAAGTGGTGCTTGCAGTGGTAATACTCAGCTCACAAAATGTTACAGTGGTGTTAATGAGTCGAAAGAGCCCACTCCCATGTCTCTACGCTGTTCTGATGAAGAGATATAGCTCTTGCAAAAACAGTTGATAAGGTATTCTCATTGGTTGCTAGACAGTAAATTGACATCCACCAGTGATTATAATCCAAGCCATGAAATGAATAATCCATGATGACTTATGGTTTTAGATGTGTTTGTTGCAGTAGTTTTAGGCAAAAATTACCATTTTCTATCTCAAAACCACTAGGTGGCGCTGTGACAAAATTGTGCATGCAACTTCAGGTCATGATTACGTTACATCGAGCTAGTTTTATGTCTATACACTTTAGTTTAGTGAAGAAACAGTTGTATGACCATAGGGCTGGCTTGATATCACAGGTTTTGTTCAATTATAACGCCAACTAGTGGTGCAAGCCAGCAATTTTTTTTGTGTAGCCTCAGACTGTGGTCGTACATCAGCGTATCAAATCTGGTGAAAAAATCTCTTTTCGTTGCGAAGTTATAACCATTTATGTGTAAAAAAAGACAAAATTTAAAGGTAATTTTTCGTTTTTTGCATTTTTAGGTCATTTCTGATGAAAATTTTAATATAACGCCAATAGAACTTTTTGTTCAGAAGGTAAGGTTAGTTTCTTCCTATGGTGTTTTTGAGTCGATCAGAATTACGCTCGCGGAGATATTCGCGCGTGTTATTTAAGCGCTATTTTGCCGCACAGGGTTAACAGTAAGCCGAATCCTGGCATGTTTGGTATCGTTGGACTCGGCAACTATTCAAAACTCCAAGGAAACAAGTCCCTTGTAAATACGATGATCATAGCCAAAGTTATAGGCCTATAAATCATTCATCTGGCCACTAGGTGGCGCTGCAACGAAACTGTGCATGCTCCCTCAGTTCCTGACTGGCATCTCAAGTACCAAGATTCGTGTCAATAGGCCTAAGTTTGGAGAAGATACAGCCTAAAATCTGTTTTTTTGCGCTCTATGTAAAATTCGTTGACGCGCTATACGACAACGGATTGGTTTATCGAAATTCTTTTAATAACTTTTTGCCTTGAGTGTCTCTAAATGCTGCATACCGATTTTCGTGGAAATCGGGCAAAAGCTCTAGGACGAGTTCGCAAAAGTAGGTTTTTCAAATAATTCAAAATGGCGGAAAATTTTTCATGACGGAAAATGACGGCATAGGGTCCATTCGAATCGTCTTGAGCCAAGGAATCAGAGGAAACAAGAATTTCGTTTCTAGGACTTACGGATCAGAAGTTATAAGCAAAAAGGTAAGTGCAATTTTGGACTGTTGGTGGCGCTAGTGGGTTTGAGATAGAGACTCCAAAATTGCTGTGGATACTATTTGGACTGTCCTCTGTCAGTGTGCCAAATTTCATAACTTTCCTATGTACGGTTCTATGGGCTGCCATAGACCGCAATGGAACAGGAAGAAGAATAATATTTAAAAAGAAAAAGAAAAAGAAAAAGAAAAAGAAAACTAACGGATACAATAGGGGTCTTCGCCCATTCTGGGCTTGACCCCTAATAAATATAGCTGCAAGCAGCGATACCGGGGTCAAGCCAAACATGGCAAAAAATGATTCATACCTGATGACTGTCATGATTTAAGATCTAAGTTTGCATTAGTTTAACGAAAAAAATAGCTATTTTTTTGTAACTTGAGACCACTAGGTGGTACTGTGCCGAAACAATAGATGGTGCCTCAGGCCATGACTGTGATGACACATACCAAATTTAGTGTAAATACAATAAAGCGATACGGAGATATAGCCTTAAATGACTTGACCACTAGGGGGCACTGACCAAACAATAAATTGTGACTCAGGTCTTGATTGTGATGACACCCACCAAATTTGGTGTAAATACAATAAAGAGATGCAGAGATATAGCCTTAAATGACTTGACCACTAGGGGGCACTGACCAAAAAATAAATTGTGACTCAGGACTTGATTGTGATGACACCCACCAAATTTGGTGTAAATACAATAAAGAGATGCAGAGATATAGCCTTAAATGACTTGACCACTAGGGGGCACTGACCAAAAAATAAATTGTGATTCAGGTCTTGATTGTGATGACACCCACCAAATTTGGTGTAAATACGATAAAGAGATGCAGAGATATAGCTTCAAATTTATTGACCACTAGGGGGCGCCGAAAAGTTTACAAGTCCTCCCAGAACATGTTGCTGATGAACCGTACCTAGTTTCATAACAATACGGAATTGCGTTTATAAGATACTTGAACTTAAAGAAAAAAATCAAAATGGCCAACACACAAAATGGCCGACCAAAAACCATGTGGTATCGTTTGACTCTGCGTGCCTGACGAAATCTAACAAGACCACTCTCATAATTTTACATTTAAGTTTGTAGTAGTTATAAGCAAAAATAGACATTTTTTATATCTCGTGACCAGTAGGGGGCAGTGTGACGAAATGGTGCATGCACCCTCAGGTCATCACTGTTATGACATATACCAAGTCTCATATTAATACGCAAAAGTTTTGCGAAGATACAGGCTCAAACACATTTTGGCGTGCTCGCCCTCGCATTCTTTGATGCGTTATACGACAACGGATAGGTCTACCGAAAAGCTTTTGATAACTTTTTGTCTAGAGTGTCTCTAGATGATGCATACCAAAAATCAAGCCAATCACACGAGCGCTCTAGGAGGAGTTCGAAAAAGTAGGTGTTCAATATAATTCAAAATGGCCGACAGGAAGTAGGTTTGACTCAGACATATTTGGTACAGTCGGACTCAGCACGAGCCAAGGAATCAGTAGAGTGAATTCTTATGTCAGTGTGGCAATTTAATCAAATGATATAAATATTTTAAACAATTTATTTACATATCCTGACCACTAGGTGGCGCCGTCCTAAAGATTTATAGGTGCGCTCAGAACATGTCACTGATGAATCATGCCAAATTTCGTAGCAATACGCCATTCTGTTTGTGAAATACTGAACTTAATGAGAAAATTCAAAATGGCCGACACCCAAAATGGCCGACCGAAAACCGTTTGGTATCGTTTGACTCGGCATGCCTCAAGGGATCTAACAAGACCACCTTCATGATTTTAGACTCAAGTTTGAAGTAGTTATAAGCGAAAATAGGCATTTTTCGAATCTCGTGACCACTAGGTGGCGCTGTGACGAAACGTTGCAGGCACCCTCAGGTCATGACTGTAATGACATATACCAAGTTTCGTGTCGATACAATAAAGTTTTGCGAAGATACGGCCTCACGTCCGTTTTGGCGTGCTCGCCGCCATATATGTTGTTACTGTATACGAGAACGCATTGGTCTATCAAAAAGCTTTTGATAACTTTTTGTCTGGGGTGTCTCTAGATGCTACATACCAAAGGACATGCAAATCGGACGAACGCTCTAGGAGGAGTTCGAAAAAGTAGGTTTTACGGAAAATTCAAAATGGCGGAAAGATGTGCATGACACAAATGACATCAATGTGTGCAATTGAATCATCATGAGCAAAGGATTCAGAGGAAACAATAATTTAGTTTCTAGGACTCACGGGTCAGAAGTTATGAGCATGAACATAAGTGGATTTTTGGACTGTTGGTGGCGCTAGAGGGTTTGAGTCAGACACACCAATGTTGCTATAGTAACTTCTGAGACTGTCCTCTACATGTGTGCCAAATTTCATAACTTTCCTATGTACGGTTCTATGGGCTGCCATTGACTTTTGGGTGGAAGAACGCGGAACAAGAATAATAATAATAATAAATATAGCTGCAAGCAGCGATACCGGGGTCAAGCCAAACATGGCAAAAAATGATTCATACGTGATGACTGTCATGATTTAAGATCTAAGTTTGCATTAGTTTTATGAATAAAATAGCAATTTTTTGTATCTTGAGACCACTAGGTGGCGCGGTGCAGAAACAATAGATGGTGCCTCAGGTCATGACTGTGATGACACATACCAAATTTAGTGTAAATACGATAAAGCAATACAGAGATATAGCCTTAAATGACTTGACCACTAGGGGGCACTAACCAAACAATAAATTGTGACTCAGGTCTTGATTGTGATGACACCCACCAAATTTGGTGTAAATACAATAAAGAGATGCAGAGATATAGCCTTAAATGACTTGACCACTAGGGGGCACTAACCAAACAATAAATTGTGACTCAGGTCTTGATTGTGATGACACCCACCAAATTTGGTGTAAATACAATAAAGAGATGCAGAGATATAGCCTTAAATGACTTGACCACTAGGGGGCACTGACCAAAAAATAAAGTGTGACTCAGGTCTTGATTGTGATGACACCCACCAAATTTGGTGTAAATACGATAAAGAGATACAGAGATATAGCTTCAAATCTCTTGACCACTAGGGGGCACCGAAAAGTTTACAAGTCCTCCCAGATCATGTAGGTAATGAACCATACCAAGTTTCATAACAATATACAGTTGCGTTTCTGAAATACTTGAACTTAAAGAAAAAATTCAAAATGGCCGACACACAAAATTGCCGACCAAAAACAATTTGGTATCGTTTGACTCGGCATGCCTAACGAAATCTAACAAGACCGGTCTCATAATTTTACATTCAAGTTTGCAGTAGTTATAAGCAAAAATAGACATTTTTATATCTCGTGACCAGTAGGGGGCAGTGTAACGAAATGGTGCATGCACCCTCAGGTCATCACTGTTATGACATATACCAAGTCTCATATTAATACGCAAAAGTTTTGCGAAGATACAGGCTCAAACACATTTTGGCGTGCTCGCCCTCGCATTCTTTGATACGTTATACGACAACGGATAGGTCTACCGAAAAGTTTTTGATAACTTTTTGTCTGGAGTGTCTCTAGATGATGCGTACCAAAAATCAAGCCAATCACTCGAGCGCTCTAGGAGGAGTTCAAAAAAGTAGGTGTTCAATATAATTCAAAATGGCCGACAGGAAGTAGGTTTGACTCAGACATATTTGGTACAGTCGGACTCAGCATGAGCCAAGGAATCAATAGAGTGAAGTCTTTTGTCATAGTGGCAATTTAATCAAATGAAATAAAGATTTTAAACAATTTATTTACATATCCTGACCACTAGGTGGCGCCGTCCTAAAGATTTATAGGTGCGCTCAGAACATGTCACTGATGAACCATGCCAAATTTCGTAGCGATGCGCCATTCTGTTTGTGAAATACTGAACTTAATGAGAAAATTCAAAATGGCCGACACCCAAAATGGCCGACTGAAAACCGTTTGGTATCGTTTGACTCGGCATGCCTCAAGGAATCTAACAAGACCACCTTCATGATTTTAGACTCAAGTTTGAAGTAGTTATAAGCGAAAATAGGCATTTTTCGAATCTCGTGACCACTAGGTGGCGCTGTGACGAAACGTTGCAGGCACCCTCAGGTCATGACTGTAATGACATATACCAAGTTTCGTGTCGATACAATAAAGTTTTGCGAAGATACAGCCTCACGTCCGTTTTGGCGTGCTCGCCGCCATATATGTTGTCAATTTATACGAGAACGCATTGGTCTATCAAAAAGCTTTTGATAACTTTTTGTCTGGGGTGTCTCTAGATGCTACATACCAAAGGACATGCAAATCGGACGGACGCTCTAGGAGGAGTTCGAAAAAGTAGGTTTTACAGAAAATTCAAAATGGCGGAAAGATTTGCATGACACAAATGACATCAACGTGTGCAATTGAATCATCATGAGCAAAGGATTCAGAGGAAACAAGAATTTAGTTTCTAGGAATCACGGGTCAGAAGTTATGAGCATGAACATAAGTGGATTTTTGGACTGTTGGTGGCGCTAGAGGGTTTGAGTCAGACACACCAATGTTGCTATAGTAACTTCTGAGACTGTCCTTTACATGTCTGCCAAATTTCATAACTTTCCTACGTACGGTTCTATGGGCTGCCATTGACTTCAATGGCGGAAGAGGAAACATAATAATAATAATAATAATAATAATAATAAATATAGCTGCAAGCAGCGATACCGGGGTCAAGCCAAACATGGCAAAAAATGATTCATACGTGATGACTGTCATGATTTAAGATCTAAGTTTGCATTAGTTTTATGAAAAAATAGCAATTTTTTCGTATCTTGAGACCACTAGGTGGCGCTGTGCCGAAACAATAGATGGTACCTCAGGTCATGACTGTGATGACACATACCAAATTTAATGTAAATACAATAAAGCGATATGGAGATATAGCCTTAAATGACTTGACCACTAGGGGGCACTGACCAAACAATAAATTGTGACTCAGGTCTTGATTGTGATGACACCCACCAAATTTGGTGTTAATACGATAAAGAGATGAAGAGATATAGCTTCAAATCTTTTGACCACTAGGGGGCGCCGAAAAGTTTACAAGTCCTCCCAGAACATGTTGCTGACGAACCATACCAAGTTTCATAACAATACGTAATTGTGTTTCTGAAATACTTCAATTTAAAGAAAAAATTCAAAATGGCCGACACACAAAATGGCCGACCAAAAACCATTTGGTATCGTTTGACTCGGCATGCCTCACGAAATCTAAAAAGACTAGTGTCATAATTTTACATTCAAGTTTGCAGTAGTTATAAGCAAAAATAGACATATTTTATATCTCATGACCAGTAGGGGGCAGTGTGACGAAATGGTGCATGCACCCTCAGGTCATCACTGTTATGACATATACCAAGTCTCATATTAATACGCAAAAGTTTTGCGAAGATACAGGCTCAAACACATTTTGGCGTGCTCGCCCTCGCATTCTTTGATGCGTTATACGACAACGGATAGGTCTACCGAAAAGCTTTTGATAACTTTTTGTCTAGAGTGTCTCTAGATGATGCCTACCAAAATTCAAGCCAATCAAACAAGCGCTCTAGGAGGAGTTCGAAAAAGTAGGTCTTCAATATAATTCAAAATGGCCGACAGGAAGTAGGTTTGGCTCAGACATACTTGGTACAGTCGGACTCAGCATGAGCCAAGGAATCAATAGAGTGAAGTCTTATGTCATAGTGGCAATTTAATCAAATGAAATAAAGATTTTAAACAATTAATTTACATATCCTGACCACTAGGTGGCGCCGTCCTAAAGATTTATAGGTGCGCTCAGAACATGTCACTGATGAACCATGCCAAATTTCGTAGCGATACGCCATTCTGTTTGTGAAATACTGAACTTAATGAGAAAATTCAAAATGGCCGACACCCAAAATGGCCGACCGAAAACCGTTTGGTATCGTTTGACTCGGAATGCCTCAAGGAATCTAACAAGACCACCTTCATGATTTTAGACTCAAGTTTGAAGTAGTTATAAGCGAAAATAGGCATTTTTCGAATCTCGTGACCACTAGGTGGTGCTGTGATGAAACGTTGCAGGCACCCTTAGGTCATGACTGTAATGACATATACCAAGTTTCGTGTCGATACACCAAAGTGTTGCGAAGATACGGCCTCACGTCCGTTTTGGCGTGCTCGCCGCCGTATATGTTGTCACGGTATACAAGAACGCATTGGTCTATCAAAAAGCTTTTGATAACTTTTTGTCAGGGGTGTCTATAGGTGCTAGATACCAAAGGACATGCAAATCGGACAAACGCTCTAGGAGGAGTTCGAAAAAATAGGTTTTACGGAAAATTCAAAATGGCGGAAAGATGTGCATGACACAAATGACATCAATGTGTGCATTTGAATCATCATGAGCCAAGGATTCAGAGGAAACAAGAATTTAGTTTCTAGGACTCATGGGTCAGAAGTTATGAGCATGAACATAAGTGGATTTTTGGACTGTTGGTGGCGCTAGAGGGTTTGAGTCAGACACACCAAAGTTGCTATAGTAACTTCTGAGACTGTCCTCTACATGTGTGCCAAATTTCATAACTTTCCTATGTACGGTTCTATGGGCTGCCATTGACTTTCGGCGGAAGAACGAGGAAGAAAAATAATAATAATAATAATAAGAAAACTAACAATAACAATAGGGTTCTACGCCCCTTCGGGGCTTGACCCCTAAATATAGCTGCAAGCAGCGATACCGGGGTCAAGCCAAACATGGCAAAAAATGATTCATACGTGATGACTGTCATAATTTAAGATCCAAGTTTGCATTAGTTTTATGAAAAAATAGCAATTTTTTGTATCTTGAGACCACTAGGTGGCGCTTTGCCGAAACAATAGATGGTGCCTCAGGTCATGACTGTGATGTCACATACCAAATTTAGTGTAAATACAATAAAGCGATACGGAGATATAGCCTTAAATGACTTGACCACTAGGGGGCACTGACCAAACAATAAATTGTGACTCAGGTCTTGATTGTGATGACACCCACCAAATTTGGTGTAAATACAATAAAGCGATACGGAGATATAGCCTTAAATGACTTGACCACTAGGGGGCACAGACCAAATAATAAATTATGACTCAGGTCTTGATTGTGATGACACCCACCAAATTTGGTGTAAATACAATAAAGAGATGCAGAGATATAGCCTTAAATGACTTGACCACTAGGGGGCACTGACCAAAAAATAAATTGTGACTCAGGTCTTGATTGTGATGACACCCACCAAATTTGGTGTAAATACAATAAAGAGATGCAGAGATATAGCCTTAAATAACTTGACCACTAGGGGGCACTGACCAAAAAATAAATTGTGACTCAGGTCTTGATTGTGATGACACCCACCAAATTTGGTGTAAATACGATAAAGAGATGCAGAGATATAGCTTCAAATCTCTTGACCACTAGGGGGCACTGGAAAGTTTACAAGTCCTCCCAGAACATGTTGCTGATGAACCATACCAAGTTTCATAACAATACGTAATTGCGTTTCTGAAATACTTGAACTTAAAGAAAAATTCAAAATGGCCGACACACAAAATGGCCGACCAAAAACCATTTGGTATCGTTTGACTCGGCATGCCTCACGAAATCTAACAAGACCACTCTCATAATTTTACATTCAAGTTTGCAGTAGTTATAAACAAAAATAGACATTTTTTATATCTCGTGACCAGTAGGGGGCAGTGTGACGAAATGGTGCATGCACCCTCAGGTCATCACTGTTATGACATATACCAAGTTTCATATTAATACACACAAGTTTTGCGAAGATACAGGCTCAAACACATTTTGGCGTGCTCGCCCTCGCATTCTTTGATGCGTTATAAGACAACAAATAGGTCTACCGAAAAGCTTTTGATAACTTTTTGTCTAGAGTGTCTCTAGATGATGCATACCAAAAATCTAGCCAATCACACGAGCGCTCTAGGAGGAGTTCGAAAAAGTAGGTGTTCAATATAATTCAAAATGGCCGACAGGAAGTAGGTTTGACTCAGACATATTTGGTACAGTCAGACTCAGCATGAGCCAAGGAATCAATAGAGTGAAGTCTTATGTCATAGTGGCAATTTAATCAAAGGATATAAAGATTTTAAACAATTTATTTACATATCCTGACCACTAGGTGGCGCCGTCCTAAAGATTTATAGGTGCGCTCAGAACATGTCACTGATGAACCATGCCAAATTTCGTAGCGATACGCCATTCTGTTTGTGAAATACTGAACTTAATGAGAAAATTGAAAATGGCCGACACCCAAAATGGCCGACCGAAAACCGTTTGGTATCATTTGACTCGGCATGCCTCAAGGAATCTAACAAGACCAACTTCATGATTTTAGACTCAACTTTGAAGTAGTTATCAGCGAAAATAGGCATTTTTCGAATCTCGTGACCACTAGGTGGCGCTGTGACGAAACGTTGCAGGCACCCTCAGGTCATGACTGTAATGACATATACCAAGTTTCGTGTCGATACAATAAAGTTTTGCGAAGATACGGCCTCACGTCCGTTTTGGCGTGCTCGCCGCCATATATGTTGGCAATTTGTACGAGAACGCATTGGTCTATCAAAAAGCTTTTGATAACTTTTTGTCTGGGGTGCCTCTAGATGCTACATACCAAAGGACATGAAAATCGGACAAACGGTCTAGGAGGAGTTCGAAAAAGTAGGTTTTACGGAAAATTCAAAATGGCGGAAAGATGTGCATGACACAAATGACATCAATGTGTGCAATTGAATCATCATGAGCCAAGGATTCAGAGGAAACAAGAATTTAGTTTCTAGGACTCACGGGTCAGAAGTTGTGAGCATGAACATAAGTGGACTTTTGGACTGTTGGTGGCGCTAGAGAGTTTGAGTTAGACACACCAAATTTGCTATAGTAACTTCTGAGACTGTCCTGTACATGTGTGCCAAATTTCATAACTTTCCTATGTACGGTTCTATGGGCTGCCATTGACTTCAATGGCGGAAGAGGAAGAATAATAATAATAATAATAATAAGAAAACTAACAATAACAATAGGGTTCTACGCCCCTTCGGGGCTTGACCCCTAATAATAAGAAAACTAACAATAACAATAGGGTTCTACGCCCCTTCGGGGCTTGACCCCTAAATATAGCTGCAAGCAGCGATACCGGGGTCAAGCCAAACATGGCAAAAAATGATTCATACGTGATGACTGTCATGATTTAAGATCTAAGTTTGCAAAGTTTTATGAAAAAATAACATTTTTTGTATCTTGAGACCACTAGGTGGCGCTTTGCCGAAACAATAGATGGTGACTCAGGTCTTGATTGTGATGACACCCACCAAATTTGGTGTAAATACAATAAAGAGATGCAGAGATATAGCCTTTAAATGACTTGACCACTAGGGGGCACTGACCAAAAAATAAATTGTGACTCAGGTCTTGATTGTGATGACACCCACCAAATTTGGTGTAAATACAATAAAGAGATGCAGAGATATAGCCTTAAATGACTTGACCACTAGGGGGCACTGACCAAAAAATAAATTGTGACTCAGGTCTTGATTGTGATGACAAACACCAAATTTGGTGTAAATACGATAAAGAGATGCAGAGATATAGCTTCAAATCTCTTGACCACTAGGGGGCACCGGAAAGTTTACAAGTCCTCCCAGAACATGTTGCTGATGAACCATACCAAGTTTCATAACAATACGCAATTGCGTTTCTGAAATACTTGAACTTAAAGAAAAATTCAAAATGGCCGACACACAAAATGGCCGACCAAAAACCATTTTGTATAGTTTGAATCGCCATGTCTCACGAAATCTAACAAGACCAGTCTCATAATTTTACATTCAAATTTGCAGTAGTTATAAGCAAAAATAGACATTTTGTATATCTCGTGACCAGTAGGGGGCAGTGTGACGAAATGGTACATGCACCCTTACGTCATCACTGTTATGATATATACCAAGTCTCATATTAATACACAAAAGTTTTGCGAAGATACAGGCTCAAACACATTTTGGCGTGCTCGCCCTCGCATTCTTTGATGCGTTATACGACAACGGATAGGTCTACCGAAAAGCTTTTGATAACTTTTTATCTGGAGTGTCTCTAGATGATGCCTACCAAAAATCAAGCCAATCAAACGAGCGCTCTAGGAGGAGTTCGAAAAAGTAGGTGTTCAATATAATTCAAAATGGCCGACAGGAAGTAGGTTTGACTCAGACATATTTGGTACAGTAGGACTCAGCACGAGCCAAGGAATCAATAGAGTGAAGTCTCATGTCAGTGTGGCAATTTAATCAAATGAAATAAAGATTTTAAACAATTTCTTTACATATCCTGACCACTAGGTGGCGCTGTCCTAAAGATTTATAGGTCCGCTCAGAACATGTCACTGATGAACCATGCCAAATTTCATAGCGATACGCCATTCTGTTTGTGAAATACTGAACTTAATGGGAAAATTCAAAATGGCCGACACCCAAAATGGCCGACCGAAAACCGTTTGATATCGTTTGACTCGGCATGCCTCAAGGAATCTAACAAGACCAACTTCATGATTTTAGACTCAAGTTTGAAGTAGTTATAAGCAAAAATAGGTATTTTTTGAATCTCGTGACCACTAGGTGGCGCTGTGACGAAATGTTGCAGGCACCCTCTGGTCATGACTGTAATGACATATACCAATTTTCGTGTCGATACACCAAAGTGTTGCGAAGATACGGCCTCACGTCCGTTTTGGCGTGCTCGCCGCCGTATATGTTGTCACGGTATACAGGGAACGCATTGGTCTATCAAAAAGCTTTTGATAACTTTTTGTCAGGGGTGTCTCTAGATGCTAGATACCAAAGGACATGCAAATCGGACAAACGCTCTAGGAGGAGTTCGAAAAAGTAGGTTTTACGGAAAATTCAAAATGGCGGAAAGATGTGCATGACACAAATGACATCAATGTGTGCATTTGAATCATCATGAGCCAAGGATTCAGAGGAAACAAGAATTTAGTTTCTAGGACCGATGGGTCAGAAGTTATGAGCATGAACATAAGTGGATTTTTGGACTGTTGGTGGCGCTAGCGGGTTTGAGTCAGACACACCAAAGTTGCTATAGTAACTTCTGAGACTGTCCTCTACATGTGTGCCAAATTTCATAACTTTCCTACGTACGGTTCTATGGGCTGCCATTGACTTCAATGGCGGAAGAACAAGAAACTGAATAATAATAATAAGAAAACTAACAGATACAATAGGTGTCTACGCCACTTCGTGGCTTGACCCCTAATAAGAAAACTAACAATAACAATAGGGTTCTACGCCCCTTCGGGGCTTGACCCCTAATAATAATAATAATAAGAAAACTAACAATAACAATAGGGTTCTACGCCCCTTCGGGGCTTGACCCCTAATAAATGGGTTGTCTTGTTCATTGAAAAAAAAAAAAAATCATAAATTATTATTGTCAACATTTTAACTTCTTTTAACTGCAAGGTGGGACTTCTGTCGCAAAAGTGGATATGCTATTTATGCTATTTATTCATTTGTTTCTTAATCTTTGTAAGCCGCTTTGGATAAAAGTGTAACCAAATATAAAGCAAATGAGGAAAGGATGAAACTTTTTTTGAAAGCAAAGGGTCTGTTCTTCATTTAATATATTTTGTGTTTATATATTTAAAGAAGAATATTTTCTATAGGTCATTAAACTTTTGTAAAAACCATAAAAAGCTGGCGCTGGCAACTTAAAAAAAAAAAAACGTTGACGAGGAAGGAGTTAGCAGAAATGTCAAGCATCTTCATTTTCATCGAGCTTTTACAACAATCTATATTTCCACTATCATCCACTAAGTGGCGCTTTTAGCACCCCTTATAAAGCAAATGAAGAAGTGATGAAATTTTTTTTGAAAGCAGAGGGTCGGTTCTTTCATTTAATATTCATTCATTCAATCCTCTTTGCGCCGTCTGGTGCTTGAGGCGACTGCAAGGGAACACCATTTCATTCTGTCGGTTGCTGTTGCGGGAGCGGTCTACATGGTGAGGCCTCTGGACTTGAGTTCTCGCTCCACGGTTCGACGTCAGGTCTGTTTGGGTCTGCCCCGTTTCCTTTTTCCCTGTGAAGTCCATCTCAGTGTGGTAGTGAGTCAGGGGACATTCTGCAGACATGGCCAAGCCATCGATGTGTTGCTATGGTCTCAGCAATGGTGTTTGTGCCAGATCTGTGCCGGAGTTCCTCATTTGAGATTATGTTAGGCCAGAAGACCCTCATGTTTCGTCGCAGGCACTTGGTTTGGAAAACTTCGAGCTTGCATTCGATTATAAAAGTGGTCTTCCAGCACTCTGTCCCTTACAAAAGGACGCTCAACACGTTGTTCTTAAAGATACGTATCTTCGTGTGGATGCTGAGGTTTGGTGTCCTCTAGAAAGGCTTTAGCATTGCAAAAGCATGATTGGCCTTGCTGATTCTTGTGATGATTTCCCTTGTGCATTCTCCATCTTTAGCGACCCTACTACCCAGATACATGAACTCATCCACTTCTTGCAGAGGCCAGTCATTTATGTTGATTGAGTCTCCCACTCTATTCTTCTTCAGCACTTGAGTCTTCTCCGTGTTGACTCGAAGACCTACACTGCTTGCTGATTGTGCCAACTGTTGTGTCTTCTGTTGGATATCCTGGTGTCTGCTTGCCAGCAATCCAATGTCATCAGCATAATCCAGGTCCTCCAGCATTGAGGTCAGCGTTCACTGTATTCCTTGTTTCCTGCCCTCTGTGTTGTGTGGCGCATGATCCAGTCAATGACGAGTGAAAAGAGGATAGGCGAGAAAATACAACCTTGTTTCACTCCGGTTTTCACCTTAAACTATTCAGTGAGCTGATTGTTGTGTGTGACTTTACACTCAAAATTATTGTACATGGATTTGATGACATTGATAAGTCGAAGTCGAAGGCTTTTTCAAAGTCCACAAAGACCACATAAAGGGGTGAAGATGTGGTCGATGCATGGCTTGCCCTTTCTAAAGCCTGCCTGTTCCTGACGTAGGATGCCGTTCACAGCTGCTGTGATGCGCTGGAGGATGATGTGACTGAAGATCTTACAGGTGAGGGGTAGTAAGGTGATTCCCTGCCATTTGTTACAGTTCCCCAAATCTCCTTTCTTAGGAATTTTGACAATGATTCCTGTTTTCCAGTCATTCGGTGTTTATTCACTATCCCAGATCTTTTGGATAATGTGACAAAGAAGTTGAGGCATCTTGATGTCTTTTACCTTTAGCATTTCGGGACACACTCCATCATCGCCAGGTGCTTTCCCATTTTTCAGCTTGAGGATGGCCTGCTTGACCTCCTCAACAGTGATGGCATCGCAGTTGATGTCAAGGTCCTCTTCTGCTTCCGGGATGTCAGCGACTACTGATGGTTCGGGGGAGTTTAAGATGGACTCAAAGTGTTGCTTTCATCTCTTCAACTTCTCCTCCACTGTGGCATGCCTTCCATTTTCATATCTTACTGGAAGGTCATGATACTGTCCGTACTCGCCCCTCAGCTTCTTGGTGATCTGGTACATTGTCTTCATGTCTTTCTGTTCTGCCGCTGTCTCTGCTTCCTCCGCCAACCTCTCTATGTATTCTCTTATCTCTCCTTGCCAATGTCTTCACCTCCCTGTCTTTTCTTCTATACTCCTTCGAAATCCCCTCTTTCAGTCGTGGTGATTTGGAGTCCAGCAATCTTTTTTTAATCTGCCTTCTCACTTCCTTGCGATTCCATGTCTTTTTTGACATCCACATCTTCTTGCTATTTCTCAAGCCTATGACTTCTTTTCCTGCGTCCTCCATTGTTCTATTAAAATTTTCAATGGTCACAGCTATCTCGTTTTCTAGAACACTAAACCTATTCCTTAGAGCTAACCTAAACTCTTCCTTCACTTTTGGATCTTTCAACTTGGCCACATCGAAGCGCTAATTCCTGGAGTTCCCTATCCTCGCTTTTTTAAGTTTCAAAGTCACCTTGGCCACCAAAAGACTGTGGTCACTGCCGATGTCTGATTGTCTCATCACTCGCACGTCTTGCAGGGAGTGTCTTCACTGGCATTTAATTATAATGTGGTCAATCTGTGTTTTGTTGTCTGGTGACGTCCATGTGAGTTTGTGGATATCCTTATGTTCGAAAAGGGTCCCTCCTATGACCAAGTCATTTTCTTCACAAAGGTTGGCCAGTCTCTTTCCATTGTCGGTCATCACCCCTACTCCGTGGTGCCCCATAGTCCTCTCTCTGTCTTTATTGTCGCAGCCAACCCTAGCATTAAAATCGCCAAACAGCATCAGCACATCATGTTGAGGGATGTCTTCTAGAATGGCTTCAAGAGCATCGTAGAAAGTCTCTTTGTCCTTTTTCTCTGTGTCATCTATTGGTGCATAGGCCACAACAACAGACAGCTTGACATACTTGGAGTTCAGTCTGACGTACAACAGGCGCTTGTTCACGGGTTTCCACTGTAGAATGGTTTTTGCCTTGTTCTTGCTGATAATAATGGCTACTCCCTCCCAGTGGATATTGTCCTTTCTTCCGGACCAGATGATGACCTTTCCAGTGTTCAATTTCTGTTTGCTGGCACCAGTCCATCATGCTTCTATCACACCCATAAGGGTCAGGTTGTAGCGATTCAGTCCGTATACTGCTTGCTCCAGCTTTCCAGTTTGGTAGAGCGTTCGCACATTCCAACATTCAACTCTTATCCATGTTTTTGGCATCAGGAGATCTGCTATCGGGAAGGAAACATCCTTGTGGCTTTGGTCTCGATCCGTCATGAATACAGTTAACTGATCTGCTTCACTCCCGATTCCAGTTGTTGTTTGTTCTCTTGTTGTCGTTTCTGTAGCAGGATTTGTTTTTAAAGCCCCACGCCCAACCCTCCTCCTTTTTCAGCCAGGCTTGGGACCGTCCTTGGCGGAGTTTCATTTAATATATTGTGTGTTTATATTTAAAGAAGAATATTTTCTGTAGGTCATTAAACTTTTGTAAAAACCATAAAAAATGCTGGTGCTGGGTGGCAACTTTTTTTTAAATGCTGGCTGGAAAAGAGTTAACAGAAATGTCAAGCATCTTCATTGAGCTGCAACTGAAAAGCTTTGAAGATAGCAAAATGTAGTGGCAAATGGGTCAAAGTTTTATAATTGATCAAACTTAGCTCCTTAAAAATCAATGCTTTAGTAAATTTTGACATGAGTACTGTATGAAAAAAAATGCTAAGAGTTGATTGTGGGCTGACATGCTGCCGGTCTAGTTGACTGCCAAAAACCACAGACCCTTCCAGTTTGGAGTACAGTGAGTGTCATCGCACGCTCAACAAGAACGCTGTTAATTATCAGAAAGCGACAGCTCGTGGAACGAATAACAGCAGCATCATCTTCTCATTGTCCTCTCTCTTTCCCTCTAACACACATTGCCGCCCATCACAAATCGGACAAACAGAAAAGCCCAGCTAACGCCAGAGAGACACGAGAGAGAGAGTGACACTAAATGATTTTCAAGTTGACAGGCACAGTACCATAGCTTCGACAGTTTTGGTCTCACTTGTGAGGTCTCTGTTGTTAAGGATAATTGAAAGTATAAGTGAGTTTTGAGAGCAGTCAGAACTGACAGAAGAAGAAGGACAGGCAGAAAGAAAAAGTGAGTGAGAGATGTGTTATTGTCTAGATCTTGTTTTCTTCTGCTTTCATTGTAAGAAAATAATGATGCGGTCCTGCCATAGCTTGCAAAAATGAAAATCAACCCTGTCGGAATAAAAGATGACTTCAAAGCTTTGCTACTGTCAAAGGAAGAAAGTCAAACAAATAGATCAACTTTGCACCTGAGGGTTTTGCGTGCGTGTGTTGTGTGCATGATTTTGTAGCATCTGCAAGATGGTAATCTTGACTTGGATCTTTGAGAGATGGGAGGCTTGATCCCAGGGTTGCTTAGAGGTGAGAGTGAATCAGAACCTGGAGGGACTGGAAATGCATAACCAGCTACTGTTAGTGCTTGACCTTGTAATTGTGAAAGTTCTCAAAGAAGATTTCAGAAAACAAAATGCTAATAGTCATGGTTCATGGCAAGTATTTGTGAGATATACTGTATGGCAGTGGTTCCCAACCTTTTTCACTTCAAGGCCCCCTAGCCCACAACAATATTTGAATGCCCCCCACTCACTCACTCACTTTTATCCAAATAAAATTAACTAGAGCTTGGACATCTTGATTTTTTGCTGGTTTTAACTTATTTTAATGCTTGTTTTGTCCAATTTTTAAAGAGGCCCTTCCACATAAAACCGTTTTTACTGGTATTTTTTTATATGTGTTAGGTCCATATGTGTTTGTGTTGTGTCGTGAATGTGAAAATTATCTTCCACCTCCTCTGTCAGCTCTAGCCACTGAAAAGAAATAAGCGGAGAAATCAGGTCAGTTAGAAAAGCTTATCAGTGTGACTTGGAACTGATCGAGGTCATTACTATTCATGAGCTCTTCAACTTGAGACCGCGGCCACATAATACGTGTAGTTGAGTTAGTTTTCAAAACAAGTTACAGCAAGGACGGCTTAACGTCAACCGTACCGTATTCGGGCCATTGTTTTTTGTCGAGAGACATCATTCCTATTAAACGAGGGAATCATAACAGTTGCTACATGTTTGGATGTTCAGAAGAACGCTGGATTTGAAGAGAGACTGCGATTAAAAAGCAATGCTCCTCCATCAATATTGGATCCGGACAGAATGGCGCAGCTTATGTAAGTAAAACACTTTAGTCCTATGTGTCACTGTGGCGGCCGGTGTTTTCTCTTCCGAAAGACACAATTCAAGCTGCACACATGTGAAAGGGTTTATGATAAAAGAAACGCGTGTGTGTGAGTAAAACACTTTAGTACTATGTGTCACTATCAGTTGCGGCCGGGACTTCTCTTCAGAGGGACGCGATTCACGCAAATTCATGATGCACACGCATCGAATGTGATAAAAGACACGTGTGTGTTTGTGCGTTCGTTACAAGCGCGTCGAAAGGGTTTATGTAAAAGACGTTTGTGTGTGTGTGTTTGTGCATGCGCATCGAAAGGGTTTACGATAAAAGACACGTATGTGTGTGTGTGTTTGTGTTTGTGTTTTTGTGTGTGGGTTTACGATAAAAGACACGCGTGTGTGTCAAAAGGGTTAATGATAAAATATGCGTGTGTAAGAAAGACACTGTGTCTTAAGACACTCACATAACATTAAACTGATTACACATGAGATTAAATTGAAAGTTAGTTTGAACGAAAAACTGTTATCCAATCATTGCAGTGGGCGTTTACTTCCAAGTCGTCAATGCAGCCCGCCCATTAAACGGATCATTTCTCTAACCAGCCTCAAAACCAGGGTACAAAATGGCCTATTACTTATTGCTTTTGATGTTTTGGATGTAAAAACCATGCAAACGTCATGAGTAGACCTCAGACAACAGTATAAAACAATAAAAACGACAGAGGAAGGGCAACTTTAATAATTTTAAGTCATCTTGAGGCCCCTTGGAAATCTGCTGAGGCCCCCTGGTTTGGAAACACTGTTGTATGGAATCTAAGAGATGTTTATTCTAGCTATTTTATTTTTACTGTGTTTGTTATAAAGTATAATGATAATGGATTTTTTGACATTTTGTTTTAGTAAAACAGTAGTGAAATTCAAAGAGTAGCTTAAAGGAACAGTATGTAGGAGTGTGGCCAAAACTGATATTGCAATCACAAAACTTGTGGCTAAAACTGGTACTGCAATCACACAGCTGGTGGCCAATACACAAAATGACAACATAAACATCAGTTGAGGGCTGCAACTCCACTTTTAAAATGACAATATCCTGGCTGGACCACTGTTGTCAGTGATATAAATATTTGAAATGAACATGATTTCTTAATGTCTAGTGACATATCAGAGCAATTTTATGATTAATTGATATACATTTCTTACATACTGTTCCTTTAAGAATAGACTTTAATTTTTATTTATTAACATTTATGTATTAACATTGAAAGGAAAAAGTCTGTTAGTTGCAGTGTCGGGTTTCTAAATACCTCATAAAGAAGGTGCAGAAGAATGATAAATCCATTCTGAAGGTGGAGAACATACTGTATATTGACATGCAAGGACAAACTATACACACACCATCCAACAACCTGTTTGTTCAGATTGCTGTGTGAACCACACCAGACCTTTCTCTCATTTCTGAAAAGGTTACAGATGGCAGACGGTGAGAACAGAGCGACTGCATGGTGTCAGTACTAAAAATATCTTACAAAAACCATACACTATATATATCACATACACCTTCAAACTTAACACCTCACTAATTGGAATTAGTTTATCTGAACTTTTTGATAAAGCTGAATGCTAATCTCTGAAGTTAATAACTTATTAGTTAATAACTATTTTTTTGAATACAATCAGCACAGGTAAACATAAAATAGATTGGAAACAGCAATACAAATAAACAAACGCAACCATGTTTCCTTAAAATAAAATCTTTAATCATTCAATCATGTTAATACGATTAGCTGCTGAATTTTTCATGTGAATTGGTTTAATAATAAATGTTAGGATTAAAAATTAACACAGTTCTTCCTGCTGAATAAGTGAAAGAAATGCAAAACTGTAAAAAATCACCTGTGACCTGAAGTACAGGTATTCACATTTAAAACTATTTAAAATTTGCACATTAACTGATAAATTCTTTGTCCTGTGTAATTTTTTTTGCAGATAAAACACAAAATAACTCTCCCCTCATCTCTCACTCTCTCTCTCTCTCTCTCTTCATCTCTCTGTCTGTCCTGCTTCACACTTTCTCTTCATTGTTAAACTGATTGCAGATGGAAGCCGAGAAACCAGGACGGGGGTCAATAATTTAAGGAATGGAGGCCGATATTAATCCATCTTGGTGAGACACACACACACACAAAATGTCAAAGGTAGGGTGCACAAGGGATATGTCATGTGATTCATGCTCTCTGAAGAGAATTAGTTTTATGACACATCATAATTTAATAGATCTTAAAGAAGTCAGTTCGAAACTTAACAGGCATTGGGGGAGGGAAGTCTTAGAGTAGAAAAATGGGATATTAAATTACAGGGAATCTTAACAAAGCAACATGTCTTTTAGAGATGTGATTGTTGAAGTTTTATAGAGGAATGATGGCCTGTTTATCTGTAACCAATCCGTATTATAGACAGTTTTATCGGACGCATGCTCGTTGTCATGGTTACGCGTCTGCACGGAACTAAACTTACAGTCTCTGTTTGTTTAATGGTCTGGCTAGTGGCTAAACTGAACTCTGGAACAAATACCTCATCATAAATAAAAATTAACAAATGTTTTGGTTTACTAAAGACGAGGGAATATGTGAAGGGAGGTTGGGCAGTCGATCTGTAGTTAACATTGTATTCATTAATTTACACAGTAATGTTAGCTCAGTGTAGTTTTTGATATGCTTTGATATGCAATTAAAGGACTGTGTTAAAAGTACCTGCTGTAAATGAACAAACTATTAATAAAGCAAACGTATGTTGCCAAGGCTTAAGAGATATAAATTAATATTTAATTAGGCGATTAATATCATTTTGACAAATGCTTTAAATACACTGTATACACAAAACCATATCCGCACTGCTGCGGCAGACCATCTTTTGTCCCGTATTTCTGAGTGAGAAAGTTGACAACCCTACTTTCATCCCGACTGAAACTCCTGATTTTTAAACCCGATTTACTTTTATTTTGAAAAATTCTGAGAAGGCGAACTTCAGGATGTGTTAGAGCACTAAATAACCTGTAGATTGATCAGTACTGTAACACATGAAACCAGAAACACAACACATTAAAGGAATAGTCTACTCATTTTCAATATTAAAATATGTTATTACCTTAACTAAGAATTGTTGATACATCCCTCTATCATCTGTGTGCGTGCACGTAAGCGCTGGAGCGCGCTGCAACGCTTCGATAGCATTTAGCTTAGCCCCATTCATTCAATGGTACCATTAAGAGATAAAGTTAGAAGTGACCAAACACATCAACGTTTTTCCTATTTAAGACGAGTAGTTATACGAGCAAGTTTGGTGGTACAAAATAAAACGTAGCGCTTTTCTAAGCGGATTTAAAAGAGGAACTATATTTTATGGTGTAATAGCACTTTTGGGAGTACTTCGACTCGCCTGAAAATTCCGCTCCCCTTCTCACTCTCATAATGGGAGAGGGAGGGTGTTACTGCGCCGAGTCGAAGTACTCCCAAAAGTGCTATTACGCCATAAAATATAGTTCCTCTTTTAAATCCGCTTAGAAAAGTTACTGTTGTCCCGCGTTACTTTCGCCCCGATTCTCCCCTACAAGCTTTGAGAACTTAAATAAGATAACATTAGAACACCAATGTTAAAGGGGTCATATTATGAGTTTTTAAAGATGTAAAATAAGTATTTGGTGTCCCCAGAGTGCGTATGTGAAGTTTTAGCTCAAAATACCCTAATTTATTATATAATTTATTATAGCATGTTGAAATTGCCACTTTGTAGGCCTGAGCAAAAATGTGCCATTTTGGGTGTGTCCTTTAAAATGCAAATGAGCTGATCGAATGCAAGCACTGATCGCAATGATGATAGTTTGTTGCAATTGAAACTCAATTGTGCTGTCAATTACTTTTTCTCTCTCTCTTTCTCTCTGCACTAAATGGCAGTGTCGTGGTTGGATAGTGCAGATTAGAGGGCAGTATTATTGTAATTGGCCTTGCAACCTACCTCACAAAACAGGCGAAATCTGAACTACCTAATTTTTTACATGCTTGCAAAGAATAGCTTACCCAAACTAAGTTACTGGGTTGTTCTTTTTTACATTTTCTGGATTGATAGAATAACTAGGGACCCAATTATAGCACCTAAACATGGAAAAGTCAGATTTTCACACTATGACCCCTTTAAACTACTGTTCATGTTTTTTTATATTACTTTGCACTTTAAAGTAATATGACTTATCAAAATAGTCAAACAGTTTGACATGTATATAAAATATTTTGGGGTAAGGCATCATCAAGCAGCTCTTTCTAATATATTACAAGTACAAACAATTTAAAAGTGACACACACACCACAATTTACAAATGTATTCAAATATAACCCACTGATCATAATACTCAATTATCAAATGAATCCAGACCCAAAATGCGTTCATCATGGATGCTGATGTATGCAGCTATAAGAACACAGAGGACATTCTCCCAAAGTCACACAGTACTTCAGGGTTTGCACTGAGCAAAACCAGTCAATCGAAAACATCATCCATTCCACAGAGGCTCCAGACTTTTCTATCCCTCTCCACCCTTTTACCCTCAAAGCCTCTCTTTTTCCTTAAAGATAACAGGGTCGGAGAGCTTTGTTTACTGTTTCCTCTCCCCAGTTTAATTAGTTAAATGAGAAGAGAGTTCGGTTTTTGGAGCTGTATATTCATGAAGGGCACCAGGGCTCTGACTCTAACTAGGAAGTGCCGTCGGGGCTTGGAGCCATTTATTGGTGTAAACCCTGTTGAGTTTATTAACATCCACACAAACAAGTGATTATTAACCTGAAAATCTGTGCCATTCGTCCACAGAGCCTCCAAATCTGTCCGCCAGCTGATGCTTTTGTGATTACTGCATATTACATCAAACCGTCCATGTTCCATAATTCAAATCCAGGCAGAAGGTCATCTGAATGCTGATGTTTTATTACATTTTTGCTGTTCTCCATTATTTCTGCGAATTATTGCAGATTTATTAAGTGACGGATGACGTTCAGAAAATGCGAAAAGGGATTCTTCGACTAAAGATAGGAAAGATGTTTGTGCCCGTAATAAATCTAGTTTTGGAAGAGAGTTTACCACCTATTATGTTATCCCAAACTTTTCAGAATGTCCAACGCTTGGGTAGGCGTGATCATAAGCTGTTTATAAAGTCTTGTAAGCTGCGGTAAGTTGCATATTCATCTTGGCTGACTTAGTAGCAGTTTCTCTCAAACAGATGATATGGCTGTGCTTTAATATGTCTACCTTGCTAAGCTAATTTGTTCTACATCATGTCTGGGATTTGGAAATGAGGTCAAATTCTGTACACCACTTTTCACTGGCTTTCAGACTTTATATACAGTGCTAGTTTATTTACCTGTGGATGGGTGCACAGTTATGGTCTGTTTGAGTGGGCTGAGGGATTTTGAGGACATCAGTACTGTAAATGGTGCCAGACTTGACAGCAATGTCTACAACTGAGTGAATTTAATTATGTTGTTTTTCAAACTGAGGTCAGGGTAAAGAAGCCCACTGTATAAATACACAAACACACACACACATATACGACAACACATATCATGGCAAAATAATTGTTTGCCTTAGTTTTATTCTCTTTATTTATTACACAGTGTTTAATTTGTGAAAGCATAGCAATAGACGGATCTCTGTGGGATAAATTAAGCCTTCCTTTACTTTAAGTGGGCAGATTTTCATGTTTAATTCTTTTGATATAAACTTGAGCATGCATTGCTTTGCAGAGTTTGTCTTATCGAACTAATCGAACACGTATATTAAAATTGCACACTCGTGAGACAAAATCATTATAAAGTCTACTGTAGTATTAATACCAAGATTTATATTAAATTAAAGCTATTATTAAAGCAATAAGCTCCAAGAAGCAGTGGGTTACCAGTGCATTTTATAACAGCTAAGGGGCGTAACACCACTGCTTCGCGGGGCTTATTGCTTTTATAAAATGGTTACTTCATATGCACAGCAGGATTTCATAAAAATAAAACACAAATAAGTTGTAATTATATGAGTAGAAATATTTCTTTTCCTCAGAATCACGTGTGGCTGCAACAGAACACAGTTCCCAAGCAACACAGACGCAGCAAAGACACAATGAAAATATGATTTAAGACTGTGGTGTTTATTTTAATAAATCAACATTAATCTTATATATACATTAACATTTATATCGTGCAACTGTTGAAGTGATGATCAAATAGGCTTGGAAGCATGCTTAACTCTTTCCCCATCAGTGTTTTTTTTTTTTAAGTTGCCACCCAGTTTTAGTTTAATGCCTTCCAGAAAAATTATCTTCTTTGAATAAACATAAAAAATATCAAATGAAAGAACAGACTCTCCGCTTTCAAACAAAAAACCCTGTTTCATCCTATCTTCATTTGTTTTCCTATCACCTCTCAAATTTAGACGGAGATAATTCCATTTTTGTGAAGAACTTTTGTAAGAGATCAGATTCAGAGCCATGATCAAAACTTAAACAGTGTTTTTAGTGTTGAGTGAATGCGTCAGTTTTTAAGTTGTGTAAGATCGCCACCTAGTGGATAAAAGCGAAAATATGGATTTGAGGTAGAAACTCCTCAGGGAACGTTTTCTCTTTATTGACGAGATGACTCAACAATATTTATTAACATTTATCTGGATATCGCCATTAATTGTGCAATAGACCCCTTCAAGGTTTGTAAACATTGAATGGCTATCGGGTGCGCGCGCAGCATGGGGTTATAATTTAATCTAACAGGGCTGAAAAATGATGACTTACCTCAAATAAAGTGAGCACTACAAACACAAGCCTCTTTGATATTTGCATTGTTTCAGTCTGCTCGGTAATTGCTTGTAGCCGCAGATGTTGTATTATTTATTTATTTTTTTGAGATTCTGCCTGAATCGCGAAAACTTAACGGAAGACCTGGTGCGATTTTCACAGCCCATGACGCAAGTAGGCATTTTTGACGATACCGAATAATACGCAACTCAATCTGCTGTAATGGCTTTACTGACCCCAACATGCGCAGTGGGAACCGCCTGTGACGTGAACCGTGAAGGGGTCTATTGTAGAAAAACTAAAAATATGATTAAAGACTGTGGTGTTTATATGTGTTCAGGTGTTCAGAATGACGAGAATGGGCCGTTTTATAATTGATTCTTTATCATAACTGAACAGATTCATTGTGGCTATGACTCATAACTGAATCAATGAAACCTCTTTATGGCAAAATGGAAACACCTGTTTAATTATTATTATTATTATTATTATTATTATGGTATGCAGCTACATGTCATCACTACCATCAGGAGCTTCAAATTATAAATATGAATCAAATCAACCTTCATTTCCATATTAAATTAGCAGTAAGAATTATTATTCAATTGTTTTTGATTTTCAACAAGACAGATTAATTGGGAACGTACTAACAGTACACACAGGTATAATCAGTAAAAATTAAAGAGCAACAAACCTGGCATGTTTCATTTATTGTCTCGTTGAAAAGGTAACGAGAGGGCAGCGTATCTAACAAAATACCTTTAAAATCCATGTCCTGTTAAACCTTCCACAATATCAAATGCAAGGCTTCTTATATTATTAATTCTCAAATGTAGGGATCAAAGAGAAGCAAAAAGGAGTGCTTTTATAGCTCATCCAAATAGTGCAGGAAATTGGGCCTGATGGGATTCCACTCCATTTCATGAATAAGAAAGTAGTATCCTAATGTCTGACTCTAAGACCGAGGCAGCATGTACGGTGTCTCTGCCATAAGACAAATATTTATCAGCCTTGATGGCTATAAAACATTTATGTGCTGCTCGAGAGCAAACTGCAATCCACCTCTGTACTTTGTAATAGAGAGATTAACCACAGTGAAATTTTGTTCAAAACATTAACCATCTTACTGGAACACAACATAAAACTGCTATTGTTAGAAAGGTGAAACATCTCCCAAAGGCTCTAATGAGTCTAGCCAGGAATTTTGTCCTAGATATAATGCCGCAATTACGGTGCCTTGCCGCACTACTGGAATAATGATGCCAAAGGCCTTACGATACTGCAGACGGAGCTAAAAAGTCCAACCACGCACATCAAACTAACAAGCGAATCAGTAGTGTCGAGTTGCATCGGATGATCCAACACAACAGGATTACTCTAAGCTGATTTGCCCTTAATTTACTCTACACCAGCTGCGGTAAAGCATAATCTCCTCTCACCTGCATGGCTCCCCACACGCTTTGGCCCTCACATATCAGCGGCGTCTTGGAAACTATTGATAGGTCAAAAAGATAATACAGAATATTGCACATGAAATATATTTTCAGAATTGTATCCGAATATAAAGTGGCATAAGTCTTACTTCTATGCTATCTGAAGACCTTTCACAATCATGCATTTTGACAATACAGACAAGATGATATATCGCCAAAATTTTCACCTGATACAGTTTAAAAAAAATCTAGTGAACATTCATCTTGATCCATGAACTATGCAGCTGTAAATGATTTAAACCGGTCCAACAACCGAGCCCTAAGGATAATGTCAGAAGATAATCCTTTTATTGTAGTTGTACTTTATGAAAGCTATAAAAAAAATATAAATTTCACTCATTTTCTTTGGCTCCAAAGCTATCGAGCATTGAGCATACGTTCCTTCTTAAGAATTTCATGGTACTTCAATACAGCTGATTTGTTCAAGGAAGATTTCCTTTGATCAAATAAGCCGCACTCAACTTTTTCTCTTGTAATGAATACGAGTCTGTATTGCATGTGTGAGAGGCAGGAATGACAGGATAGATGTCGCTTTGCCACATCTACATGTTGTGCAACCTAACACATGATTCTTCTGCATTTTGTCTTTGAAGTGGTAGGCAGTATAAGGAGAGGATGGAGGCATTGGATGAATCTGCAGGTATGTGAACCTTCAAAAGAAAATTTGCAGACGTGTTATGAAAGCTGTTTTCTTATTGACGTTTGTCAGCCCGTTCTTTGTTTGTGTGACTTTAAAGAAAGTCTTTGTATAATATGCATTAGTTTTTCAGGTTTTCTCCTCGCCAACTTTTCACAAACGCTCTGAAAATCTGTCATCATTCATTTTGTATCTACAGTAAGTTTGAACGTTCTGAGGAAATCCATCTAACAGGATTACAGCATCTTCTCGTTTTGGACCATACAGGTTATCTTACATCAAAAATCAATATTGACATACTGTAGCTTAGAAATAGTTAGGCAGCAAAGCACTTGCACTTTCCATGGCCATGCTTATTGCCTTTATATGTTTGAATGATGACATTCTCTTCCAACATAAATAATTGTAGAGGAGGCCAAAAGATCAAACTTCGCAAGTCAATAAATGCAGAGATGAACCGACTAGTGGGGCAATAACAATTTCGCCTCTTCGCTCCAGCTCCAGGGTTTTTCAAAAAAAAAAAAAAAAAAATGCCCATGACTATAATAATATGAATAAGTTAATTCTTCTCAGGACCAGCAGTACCTGTGCTTGATTTTGTCATGTGTAAATGCGACTCACGTTATTAAAAGAACTCTGAGAGAACACAACATCAAGTATGTGGTGCAGGTTGTAGGTTAGGCTGCAAACAAGGACAGACAAACAAAGCGAGCGAGGGACACCGAGGAGGACAGAGACGACACATGGAGAAAGAGCAAGAGATAGAGGTAATGACTGAAGAAGGGAACGAATGAGACGAAGAATGGAATGAGACAGGCAGGGAGAAAAAGAAGGAGAAGAGCACAGATGGTATCAGGCCTGTGAGCCGGATAAGGTTTTGCTGCGACAGTGAAGTGCGGGACAGGACCCCGAAAGTAATTGAAAATCAGACAGACAGGATGTGGTGGTTACCCCGAAGATAGATTGTTCTAAACAGGGCAACGGGGACAAAACAAAGAGATGGTGTTTTTCTCTGAAATCCATCAGATAATAACATGAAACGCTTTTGTAACAGCATCAGAAGTGAAAACTGTTTGTTAATGGAAACATTTGATGTTTTTTATTTTAAATGCTAAAAACAGATTTCTTTTTCTGTGTTTCAAAATCATTTCCATACGCAGATAAGCAAAGAAGATAAGATTTAAGTTTGACCATTAATTTTTTCATTAACTGTCACAATAAAAACAAAGGTACTGAATGAACTCCATAAAAGCGTTCCATTAAAGGTGCATAGCGTTAAAAGTGTTGCCAGATCTAACCCCTGAATTGAACATGACACACCCCCTCTTTTCAAAAACACACCCTATAAAGATACTGTTGAACCATTGAGTTTCTTTCAGAGAGCAGGACAGCAGTATTATGTCATACTGTAATTCAATGATAGCAACATTACACAAGAATGATCTGCTTCAATGACCACACTCTCAGTTATTTGCTGCCCGTATGTGGGTTGCCCTGTAAATTACTGACAAAAATTATACATGAAATAAATAAATATTTGGTTAAACCATTGACAGACAGAAAGCCCTGCCAAGTTGTCCTATAGCTGAATAGGAATCTGAAAGTTTACAGAGCCTAGGGCTGGTTAAAGACAGGTGATATTTCAGTACACGTAAGTCAGTGTTACCTGTCTGGTAATAAGAATGTTTCCTGCAATATATTAAACATTTTGAATACAGCACATTTGACCTAAAAAATACTAATAGATTACCTTAGCTCAAATTTCATAGCTAAAGCGTGTAAAAAACGACACTGAGCTAACGTTGCAGTGTAAAATGTGTACTATAATGTATACAAAGTTAACTACAAATCGGCTGCCAAACCTTACTTCACATAGTGGGGATCCATTATTGCCGTTTTCCTGTCGTCTTTAGGAAACAGGGTTCCCACACCTTAGTTAATTTCAAATTCGCTTTCCAGGTCCAATACCCTCAAATTTAAGGACTAAATGTTACATTGTGTTACCTTTAAAGATACATGGTTATAGTTCCCTTTCGAAAGTTCGGTATTTTACACTTAAAGCCCTGTTTTCAGATTGTTTATGATGAAATAGAACGGTTTTGACTGAAATTTGGACATATGATGCTGGCCCGAGAATTTACGGGTGTTTGTTGTATCAACCCCCACCTCTACAATGGTTGTATAGGTGCACTGGAACAATCCTTCCTAAAATGCATTAAACTTTCGTTTACAAAGACGTGAAACTCACCGAGTGGTCAGGGGTGTTCACTGATATGCTCATTCAAAAATCGCTGCAAAAGATGCTTTCCAACAGGTTTAATCGTAGCTTTTGTCCAACTCCATTGACTTGTATTAGATGTGCTGTGAGGTACGGTATTACTCCGCGCAGGGAACTTTGTTTCTATTCTTGCAATTGGCAAAGGCGAATTATCGCCACCAACCGGGCTGGAGTGTCTATTATTCAAGCTCTCAATGGAAGAATATACGGGTGTGAGGCGTTTGGAAAAATAGGTCCACAAGTTTACAACCAATGCTAAAACACCTGTTGGAAAGCATCTTTGCAGCGATTTTTGTGTGAGCATATCAGTTAACACCCCTGACCACTCGATGAGTTTCACGTCTTTGTAAACTAAAGTTTAATGCATTTTAGGAAGGATTGTTCCAGTGCACCTATGCAGCCATTGTAGAGGTGGGAGGTGATAGAACAAACACCCGAAAATTCTCGGGCCAGCATCATATGTCCAAATTTCAGTCCGTTCTATTTCATCACAAACAATCTGAAAACAGGGCTTTAGGTGTAAAATACCGCACTTGTCCTTTAAGGTACACGCTGGTACCTTAGAAGAGGTACATACTGGTACCTTAAAGGTACATATCTGTACCTAAGTGGTACATATTAGGACTCTATTAAAAGGTACAACTAGGGTTCGGGCTCGGTTTCAATAAAAAAGTGCATTGCTTGCACGCAACACTCCACCAACTATTATTTACCATATATATTATGAATCTGCTTGCTCTAATGATTCATGCTTGGATAAAAAAATTAGAACAGGGACTTTCCATATAGGCCATTGCATTACACCACTTTCAAGGTATACTGTAAGCACCCAGCAGTTAGGAGAAATTTCAAGCAGAGGTTTTGCTGACGTGGGCATAGCCGTTTAACCCTAGGACAAAACTTGACCAGTAAACTTGTCACTCTTGATGAAGAAATATCTAAGATAAATCAGCAGATGGAGGCCAGATAAAAGCCAATGATCGCCAGCAGCAGTCATTGACACATCCATGCCCTGGCTTAAACAGATAAAATACAGCTAAACAAAGCAGTCATAACCTTTACTCACTCCAGGTTTAGACAGAAAAACAGGGCCCTCTTCATTATTATATTCAGCTTAGTCTTGTATAACCTGATATGCCCTCAGTTAGTTTACTGACAGTGTGATGCATATTGCACACAAAACTGACAAGCACTATCCAAGGACTGACAGTTCATATCTGATCTGGCATCTTTGCAATTTCTAGCAATCAGGGTGCACTAGATACTAGCAAATGAAGTTGCGTTTGCCGGTTTGGTCGCAGCAAATGTTGAACGATATCTGTGAAGCATTAGAAAAACAGATATCGGGGGAATAACTATACTTTGTTGGTACCAATGCAATTATTTATGAAATATGTGCATGTGCAAGGGAACTTGTGATGAAATACAATAGTAGTACTCGTTTTGATGCTTCAATATACAGAATGGATTCTTAGAGGTACCTGTAACATCTGCTCATGCTTCAATATTTAATTACTTGTGTGGGAGAATCTGATGAAATAAAAATACAACAACTTTTAAAGAACAGTTGTCCCCTTAAAAATACAGTTGCCATATTGCAGTTTAAACCTATAATGAAAGGAGCGGTTCACTCATAATAAAGATTATTTATTGTAACGCTGCTTTGCAACAGTGCACGAAGAAATAAACGTCGAATTGTTTATATGAATTTAAACATAGCCTGTGAATAGCTCATTCACCTGCCTTACATATATTGAGAATGGCATTCATTTTGGATATCCTTGGACATTTCTGAGGCTGAAGATGAGTTTTCAGATAAACCCAGGGCATTGAGCGTAGCTAAATTTAGCATGATGTAAATGCGGTAAAAATAAACCAATACATTTTGAGAATAAAGTACAGAATATTAAACACTTCAGAACATGAAGGAGTCAGCTAAGGTCAAAAAGGTGTGCCCATAGCCTGGCTTGATTCATGGCTATCATTTGTGTATGAAAAATTACTATCAGGTTTGATGAATTATCTTTGTTAGGCCTTTGACTAAATCATAGGAGCGTTAGCCTTGCCATTGAAGGAAGACTAACTTAAAGAGCAAGGTCGTCGGAAACACAAGCAACTTAGTTTGAACATCTCCTCTTTAAAAAAAAAGAAGATACAGTCAGCACTCAGCGATATGCTGTATGTCATTTAATCAAGCAGTCCCAGTAAATGCAAATCGAGCTGGCTTGGCTGTGTTTTAAAACAGAAACTGGATGCCACAAATAAAATACCATGCCTGCGGTGGCTCTATAGCTCCAACAAATGCATGATTTATTATACATAACTCACATACATTTGCAGGTAATGCAATGCTTTTCATCTGAGTTCTATGCAAATTAAGATCAGACTCGAGACATTTAGTTAGATTGCGCCTCTATTGTGAATGAAATAATTCACACTCACCGACTCCAGGGTCTCCAAGTACAGACTTGGAATAAAGAGAAAGTTCCTCTTTAGATTTCCTCATGCGAAAGCCCAATGGAGTCTTGACCTGTATACCAATGGTCTGTAACCTGTGAGGATAAGACCTGAATGGGAGGAAAGATTCTTGTTTTAATTCTTTAACCATCTTACAAACCACTTTGGTCTTGGCCATACAGTAAATATAAAGGCATGCTTTTGTAACCGATGACCATTACAGCTGGGAACAATAAACCGGCGCAGGAACCAATTACAAGAGGGATGACATGACTGTGGTTCAGAAGCTTCAATATGTCATTATCTCCGAATCGACATATCCAAGCTGCCCGACAGTCCATTTCGGCAGGCAAGCCACCGTGATCAACCGGCAGTCGACGAGAAACACGAGAGAAAAATGAGCGGCCATCCATAACGCGGCCACACTTTACTTTTCCTCCTTGTATTCTTCATTTCCACACCTTAACGGTAATGCATTAACATTTCCTAAAGTTTTCTGCTTCTCGCCTGCCCTTCCCACCCCCTCTCCTTCATGTCAAAGCCTCCCTTAGATTACTCTCCTTAAATCTGAAATGGTAATTGTATTTTTCTAATCCAATCCTGTTAGAGCCCTATACTTCCTCTGGAAACTGCCCTCAGGCAATTATGGCAAATGTCAATGAATTAAGTAATAGCTTGGTGAGTAGCCAGGCTGGCTTGCTGTAGATCAGCACTGTCAGCAAAAATGCACATCTGTCACTGGCCCGAGCGGAAGGGTTCAGGCAAAGGAGCACGCACACACACACACGAGTGCAGCATTACACATCATTTAGCTCCTGCCTAAATTGCTAACATTCTTTTCCAAAATAGGATGTCAAGACACAGAAGAGGGAGTTTATATGGGGCTTGTCTGTGTGCGTGTATGTGTGTGTGTGCACAGAAAAGCCTTTACCCAAAGGAATAAATAATATCTCGAAAGATATCTTAAAAAGAAATACAATTAAATGGAGGGCAAATAAAAAACTGCTAAGCCTGATCTCATGGAAATTCATAACTATATTACAAGGTGACTGATTCTATAAATCCATACGTATAAATCATCTAAAAATTTACAATATTCAAAAAAGCAATTAAAGAAGCCCCACCTCTAAAATCAATGTAAATGGGGCAAAAGAAGATTGCACAAAAAACATACAAATAAGACAAATTAGCCACCTTGTAATGAATTGCTATCAGATTATATCAGTCTTCTGCAGATTTCTCTCCTAAAAATAAACTCTAGTTATCTGAGGACGCACTCACACTATCCAAACCAAGCCGCGCTCAGACCCCCACATCCTGGTGCGTTTGACTAGTGTTATCGCTCTGTACCGTGCCCAGGCGTGGTTTCGTTAATCACGCTTTGGTCGGCTTGCAGAGCTGGGCTGAAGCGCGGTTCACTTGGGCTATCAGGCCCGGCAGGCTATAGTGAGGTAAATTGCGCAACCACTCACCTTAATCTGCCTTCTCAAAAAAATTTTGATGCGCGTAGCAGTGTTACATGAATGACCAAGCTGCACACGTACAGATCAACTAAGCAATATGATGGCATGTGAGAAGGCTGTGTGTCATCACGCACCAAACGACTCTGAATAAAAAACAGACTTAACATTCCAGTGTTAAGAGAGCGCTTTACTTCCTGCTTTGTTCAAAACAATCGCATCCTAACGATGAATGCGCGCCTGGGCTCGGAACAATAAAAGTACAGTGTGGGTGTGTGCTTCTGGGGGAGTAGGGGGGGGGGGGACAATTGCGATGGGGCATGGTTTGGTTTGGATAGTATGAGTTGACGATGTCAAAATATTGCAATCAAAATGGCAAACAGCAAATCCATAATGCCCGTACACATTACAAATGACTTCGTCGCTTGTCTCTTTCAGTGATGTCCTTAAGAGGTGTTTTTAAATCTGGTTGTCATACCTTACCTACTCCCCCAGCAGCGCACATTCAAACTGTACTTTGAGCGATCTGAGCCCGGACACGCTTTCGTCATTGGGATGCAATTGTTTTGAAGAAAACAGCAAGTAAAGTGCTCTCTTAACACTGGACCCCATCGTAGTATCAGTGTTTTCAATTCAGTCATTAGGTGCGTGATTATCATCATATTGCGTAGCCTCTTATGGAACGGCTGAAATTCCACAAGGGGGCGTATTTGTTGCTCAGACATTGCACAATAAACGTGACATCTGAATATATAATTTTAAATCGTGAATGAAAAGTGAGATTTGAACGAATGTTCGGTAGTGAACTAACTGTATAAAGTATTTATATCGTAATTCGGTCAGAAACGTCAAGATTGTGAGGCGAACAAATCGTTTTGGATTTCCTTGGACTTTTCGGGATTTATGAACAATTTGTTTGGGACAATTTCACCGAAGCGGATAAAGGGAAGATTTTGAAGGTAGGTAGATATCCTAAATCGGCGCCGCCCGGTTCAGGTAACTAACAACTAGATTACAGTTTTATGACTGCTTTAAATCATATTATGCTTTGTGTGCGCTTAATGGAATCCTGAAAGTCTAAGCTTTCAAACGATGTGCCGCATGACCGTATATTTTGAAGATTTAATGCTTCAAAGTTACAAGAACGTTTATGCAGCCTCACGTGCAAGGGAGGGGGTCCTTATCAGGTTAAGTCCTTTTCAAACAGAGATTACTTAAAATACACGAAAAAAAATTGTCCGGGATTGTTTGATTTTTGGTTTATTCATCTTTGGTTTATTCATCTTTGATTAATTGTCGATAATTATTAAATCGATAAAACTTAACAATGGTCAAAAAAGCAAGGTCATGCACATGTGTGTAGCACCTGTTCAAAAAAACACATTCAGCAGAAGAAAAATATTAAGTTATTGCGCAGAAGTTAAATAGCCATAATCACAATGATGCTCAATGCCAAGCACACACCTGGGCTTTTTAAAACCATGCTAGACGAGGCTCTCTGCCAAATCATCGAAATGGCATCCACAGTGGATTTGATAGGGTCCGATAAAGAAAATGCAAATACGGTTAGCCTACTGAAAGCAAAGACGCTCTTTAGGGAAGCCTGCAAGCTTAGCATAACAAGGCTGCTAATGCTGCTATACACAGGGAAAAGACCAGAGGCCGTTTTTTAATGAACAGATTAAAATGTTATCTTAAATTTTGGCAAGAAACTTAAAAATGTAAACCGTAACTGACTGTTGTAACACTTTGAAAGGCTGCAACAGATGTCACTGATCATTATTGACTGGCTGAGCTGCTGCACGCTAGCCAAGTTGACTGTTGCGGGTTTTCTAATAGTAGAATATCGAAGGTTGCTATCCATAATTAAAGTATCTTTGTTGAAAGTGCGCCGCAGGTACAAGCTGGAGGTGACGACGGGAAAAGTGCCCTTTGTGTGCTTATATTGGATATAATTACAAGAAGCACTGTATCAACGATTTGGAAAGCGAGGTGAACAACTAGAAAAATAACATTTGAGGATAATGAAACCTTTATTTTGACATGGACTTACTTGCGACTGTTACGCATGTGCGCATTTGAGGTGGAGTTATACACTGTGTCTATTAGTCATTATATTTATTTACGAGAAGTTTAAATTGATGATTTTATCAAAACACCAACTACATTGACTTATTTTGCAATCCCACTAGAAAAAAAAAAGTTTTAATTTGCGTGAGGAAGCTGGCGTTTTATGCACACTTTCATGTCATTGGCTAAATGCCACTGCAGTAAAGGCTTATTGCACTATTACAGGTAACGATTATTCGATTGATTGACTGATTGTTAATTTAAACAATCATCAAATATGGCCGACATTTCTCGACATGAATATTGATCTGCGTTAAAATCTGTGTGTCAAAGAGCTGAACCATAGCATCTGGTTGCAATGACAAGTGCGTTCTCACACAGGACCCAAGAACAGCGGGTCTCTATTGCAAATGCAAATGCATGTTTTTAAGTGTCTTATTAATGTGACACATCCTATTGAGGTCTTGCTGCACTCTATTCTTGAGCAGATGAGTTAAATCAGGTGTGTTAATGCAGATAAAGGTGACATCTAAATGTGCATTGCTGGAGGTACCGTATTTTCCGGACTATAAGTAACACTTTTTTTATAGTTTGCAGGTCCTGGAACTTCTAGTCAGGTGCGACTTGTACGTCAAAATTTCTTTATATGAACAAAGAGAAACCATTACCGCCTACAACCGCGAGAGTCCGCTCTGTGCTGCTTCTGTTTTTATATAATTCAATGGATTCAGTGATGTGGAATGACTTTGCAACCTTTTTGAACTTGATTTGGCTTGTCATGTTAATTTAGCCTATTCAGCCTCTCTAGTATGTTCGGTATGCTATTGTTTATTGTGTAAATAACTGCTAATGCTACTTTAACATGTACAGACACCTATTCAGGCTGCTGTTCTGTGCTATTGTTTAGCTGAATAACTTGCCTTTCCAGATTAAATGTCTGTTCTTCGGCTTGAATTTTGTGAAATAAGTTTCTTAATGAACGCAACGCATAGTCCGATGCGACTTATAGTCCAGTGCGACTTATATATGTTTTATCCTCTTCAAAACGCATTTTTGACCGATGCAACTTATACTCCGGAGCGACTTATAGTCCGGAAAGTACGGTACCTGTGAAGTGATATTGAGAAACACTGAGCAGAAAGCTGAAGGCCTCACTCACACATTGAATGCATTTTTAATATCCATAACTGTTTTGAATTTTCTAATAATACCTGAACCCCCTCGGTGTAAATGTTAATGTATGCTGATCAGCATAACTTAAGACTGACCTAAGTGATTCTGATTCTCTGAAATATTAATATCCCCCTCATAACATATCAATTGCTGACCAGCGTCCAGCTATGTAATGCATAATTATATTACTATATAAATCAATAATTCATCTACAGTAATAACACATTCATTTTTAATGTACATACAGTATACATAAATTTAAATTGATGACAGAGTTTGGTTTGTGTGGTAGTGGTGGCCTTCCCTTACATTATGCACATATTTTATCAAACAAAGCTGTCAGCAATTTTACAGGTCAAATTCGGTTACCGCAGCTACCGTGGGCAAACACACTTATGTGGCACTCATAAAGGATGAACTAACGAGGTGGATAGGACATTCCAAAAGTCGGATAGAGTCGGATAAGTGTTTGTTTTTATTTATTGAATGTGATTGAGTTCTTTTCCACAGATGTACATAAAATGTGGCTAATCCGAAGGGTAATTGAGGATCTACTCATCATCTCATTGGTCAATAAACTCTATCATGTCAAACTTGATCAATTCTATAAAAATTGAAAACACATTTTTTTAGATTTCACATTTTTACAGTGTTTAAAGTGTCTTTCAAAACTTGCATCACCACACTGATTTTGGGGACTAATGTGTCTTTCATCTGGTTTCATACTTTTAATGTTGAGCAACATCTGTTTGCAACCCTATTTCCAATCTACTTTTTGGCATCATTCTTGTCCTGCACCAGCCGGGAGAAAAAATGCTTCGGTACACCACATTACCATCGCAAACAACACTCTGAGAACATTGCATTGGCAGGAACGCACAGTGTCGTGCCAATTACGCTTTCTCTGGTCCAGTTAGCAGCATCTTACCTGTGAGTTCCCTCTCGCCGGGTACAGGGTGAAACCGAGTGATTTGTGCTGGCTGTGACCCACTGGTGTGGTGAAAAATTGCATCCATATAAAACTAGTAGTTCTGGTGACTCTGTGTCCACACACACTCTGTCACTCCTCATAAAGGTCAGACCTGAGATAAGGGAGAGTGGGAAATAAGGGTAAAATGGGAATTTATGAGGGAAAAACAACCACATGATGAGAGGAGGAATGTCTTTAGTTTCTTTATGAGGTGGAAAAGGGGAGGGATGTTCAGGCAGTAGTCAACATAGCATAGCTGCCAAAGAAAAACACTGCACTGTTTACCGCTGTGCTGTGAAAAGAGATTTGGTTTGTAATTATGGATGTGTAATGATCTGTTACCTAAACCAAAACTTGCAGAGCACTGACTGTCTGTCAAATCAATGGTGCAGGGCAAGTTGATAGAAGATGCATTTGATACTACATTCTAAAAAAGGTTGCGTTGTTTTAACCCAAGGTTGGGTCAAATATGGACCGATTGGTTAAACCGATTGTTTAAAAATAAACATATGCTGGGTTGTTATTCCCCAGCCATGGGTTATAACAACCCAGCATAGGTTTATTTATAACCCAACAATTGGGTTTGTCCATATTTGACCTAACCACAAGTAAGAAAACAACCCCAACATTTTTTTAGAGTGTACATTTCTATACCATAGTCCATACGTAACCATGTTTCACAAAAGTTTATCTATTGGATAATTTTCTCTCTAAAATCGGTCTCTCTCTGTCACTCTTTGCTTTACAGTGGCCAGCCAAAATGTGTACTTCCACCGCAAAGTTGTCGTTGCAAGGCGACGGCAGTGAAAATAAATCAATCACACTTTAAAAGCGTGTCGCAAAATTACATTTTTACGGTGGCTTACAACAAAAAACAAATACAGAAACGCACTGCAAATTCTCGCAACACAAACAAATACAGAAACACGTTACAAATCCTCACAACACAAAGAAATACAGAAACCGGTTGCAAATTCTCGCAACACAAACAAATACAGAAACACATTAAAAATTCTCAAAACACAAAGAAATACAGAAATGCATTGCAAATCCTCACAACACAAAGAAATACAGAAATGAGCCGCAAAACCCCACAACACAGCTAAACAAAGATTTTACGCAAATCCTAACAACACAAACAAATACAGAAACGTGTTGCAAATCCTAACAACACAAACAAATACAGAAACGCGTTACAACTCCTCACAACACAAACAAATACAGAAACGTGTTGCAAATCCTCACAACACAAACAAATACAGAAACACGTTGTAAATCCTCACAACACAAAGAAATACAGAAATGCTGTACAAATCCTCACAACACAAAGAAATACAGAAACCTGTTGCAAATCCTCACAACACACAGAAATACAGAAACCTGTTGCAAATCCTCACAACACAAACAAATACTGAAACGCACTGCAAATTCTCGCAACACAAACAAATACAGAAACACGTCACAAAGTCTCAAAACACAAACAAATACAGAAACGTGCTGCAAATTCTTGCAAAATACAAACAAATAAAGAAATGTGTTGCAAATCCTCACAACACAAAGAAATACAGAAACGCGCTGAAAATTCTTGCAAATCACAAAGAAATAAAGAAATGCATTACAAATCCTCACAACACAAAGAAATACAGAAACCTGTTGCAAATCCTCACAACACAAACAAATACAGAAACGTGCCGCAAATTCTCGCAAAACACAAACAAATACAGAAATGCGCAGCAAGCAGAACAAATGACAACGGAAGTGTTTCTGGGGAATTGCAAAAAGTGATGCACCAGAGTTTACGTATAGGTGAATTTAAGTTTAATTTATTTTGGTCAATGACCCTTATCTTGATTGTCTGGTTATTAAATCAATCGTCTGTATCTCTTGCTCTTTTTCCCCTCACTCTTTGTGGAGGTGTTACAATGAATGCAATTTATACAAACCATCAGAATGGTTTGTATAAATTGTATAGCCATGTAATGTAAATGTAAACATTTACTCCTTGCTTTATACAAATAAACATTTATTAATATTTGTTTTGTTTAGGCAGTATTGTTTCAGTTGCGTTTTGCATGTACTAACTTGAATGCATAAATTGTCAATACTGCCTGACTCAGATGTAGGAGCTTCTTCAAGACTCTTTAGGACTCACCATACAATTAACACCACCGATGAACACTTCAGAATGTATAGTGCACACTCCAGAGTATACAGAGCACCATAAGTATGCCTCAGGATAAACTTACAACACTTGTGAAAGTCTTTCATCTTCTCCCATAACAACTGTGTCCTGAGAAAGGACATGCATGTGAGCATGCAGCAGAAGGGGGTTTTTGTGTGAATGAAACAGGACCCCCACAGAAGTCCCTGAAGGGATGTTTCAATTAGAGGCACTATGATATGATCCACCGTGGTGTCCATTGATCATTGTGGAGCTTTGGCCGTCCTCAGCCCTTCGAGCAGACCGTAGGAAGAATTATTTTTTTCTTTTTTAATAGGTGACAAAACTCACGGCGTGAAGGTTCGACTTTGTGGCCTCTCCTCTGTGTGTCTCTCTGCTCACTTTCTTGGTCTCTGCCCTTGCTTTTTCACTCTCTAGGAATAGGAGAGAAATGCAGGAGAATGAAGAGAGAGTTTTGATACACATGTCTGACAGGCTTTGGAGCCTCTCGCTTTTCATCTCAGGGCTTTGATTATGGAACAGTCTCTCACATTATGAAGAGCTGCCATCATGTGAGCTTATAATACATGTGTGAAAATGATGCTCCAATGGTTACATTAAAAAGACATCCAATAAAAAGGTGCCACCTGGTTATTACACTAGACGGGGACCTTTAAATCCGTCTGTCTCTCAAGATGGTAAGCAGGTTATATTGAACATTGCTGAAAAGATCAGGAGCAAATTATTGCTACATTTTTATTGCAAACTGTATAATGCAGATTTTAATAATGACCCAAAGAGAGCTACAATAAAGTACAAAATTCATAGTATGCCACCAACCCTAAATCATTTGCCTTTTCATGTTTATTTTATACTGTATACCCTTAAAAAGCCATATTACCAGGCTATAGCTATAAATCAGTGCAAATTTGTTTATCTTTTTCGCTGTTGACTTCCAGTTTTCAAGACTATTGGCTTTACCTCCCAACAGGCTTTATAACATTATGATTCTTGTGCTCCAATCTAGCACTCAACCCCACTGTGAGGTGACCTCCACGATACAATACAGTTAACTTTGAAGATCAAATTACACATCCTTCTGATATAAATATGTATTCATATCTGTGCTGCCCAGGGAGAGAAGAAATTATTCATTTGCATTTTTGCTATTGATTTTTAGAAAAGATTCTGGCAGAATATCAACTGCTGGCAAAGTGTCCAATCGAAAAGTGGTGTGGCAGTGTGGGCGAACACAGACCTGGATGGGGGGGCAGGAGGGAAAATAATCCCTGTGGAAATATTCTGCAATTACGAAGAGAGGCACGATCAGCGTTTTTACTCCAGCAGTAATAAGCCACTGGGGTGATATAAGACTAAATGTATATTGCATTATTCTCAAAAATTGTGGGTGATAATAATATTTGTTTTGAAAAAGTAATTAAAAAATAGAACTGAAAAATATTAGTCCTTATGGTCATAGTAATAGTAACGCTTGCACAAATCTGCATATTTATTGTTTTGAAAAGCTACGTTATCAAAAAATATTCAAACCAACTGAAGTTTACAAACTTCAAGGAAACATACGCTACTGGTCAAAAGCTTGGAATACTCATACTTTATTTACTGTATATTTTCCCACATTACAGAATAATAGTAAACTCACCAAAACAAATGTTATACCAAAACTCTATTATATTTTATCGTCTACAGTGTAGTTACCCTTTGCCAAGAATTTGGAAAATCTTACTAATGGCATTTTTTAAAGAGCCACATAGATCCAAAATCGAAACTGGCCTGTTTTGCAGTGTGTCATGTAGCTATCCATCAAATTGAAAACAATGTGCAAAGTAGTTTAACCAAAAAGTGCACGATTAATAAAGTTATTGGTTTCTAAAGAAGGAAGTCGACTCTGAATCGCTGAAACGAGTCGTTATATGGATTGAATCTCCTGCCTGTCTTTATACACATTTGCATAATAATCTCCGCCTACAGCCTTGCCCGGGAGAAACGAAAACTATGACCTGCCCACAGCTAGTTAGTATGTAAACATCATATCACGCTGTGTTTTCAGTTTGTGTTGTTTTCACTACCAAAGGATGAAGATATATGAAGAATCTGTGGTTAAAATTACTTTTTCAAGGAGGGATATATACGTTTGGCTGTGAAGAATCAGTGGTTAAAATTACTTTTTCACGGAGGGATTTACTAGACGTTTGGCAAGGAAAGATGGTTCAGTACCCAGTTTATTTGGAACACCATGCATCTCCTAATCACAACCTGTAAGTATGAATATAGCTACATACTTGCTTAAAGGAGTGTAAAAATTTGAATGTCTATCGTCGTTTTTATAACTTGGACTAATGATGTGTATTGATGTTGTTGTTTAAACTCTTAATATAATGTCAGAGATTCAAGTTAGCAAGCGGCTAACGCATGCTGCACTTTCGGTTTTGCTATGGCTCGGTTAGCTTACATAAATGCTTAAATTATTGTAAAATGTTAGTTTCTGTCATCGTTTTTATTGCTTGGATTAATGATGAATGTTATGTATAGATTTCGATAATGTCTTCTCAGTAAATCATGTTAGCAGGTCAATACATGTTGCACTATTGTTGGTCTGTGCCACTGATCTGTGGTCTGTGCGGAGACTCTGTCAGTTGACCAATCAGAGCAAAGTAGGTTACTGAAAGGTGGGGTTTAGGCAGACTGAGTTGTTGAACGGCTTTACATGAATCGTTTGGGGATCTCTGAGAAATTGGGTAATTTTAAATTTATATTCTGAGAAAATGCTCAATCAGCAAATTTTATACAGTGTTTGTACATAAGTAGATTTTCATTCTGTGGAAGTCTTTTACTGTATACATGAGGATTCTCAGATATACTGTAGCATTGTCATATCTTCACTTATAGTACCATACCAAGCTGAGTGTTCGTTCCCCAGTCCATTTTTCATTGGTGTTCTTAAGGTTTTGTTATGTTTTTCAATCAGATAATTTTTCTCCATTATTACTGTAAATCCCAGAGACACTGGTGCCAGCGATCATAAGTTCTGATTCATAACATATGCCTGCATTCACACAAGTCCACAGAAGTAACAGATGGTTTCACAGTGACAGGGGAGCACTTTAATGTTTCCTGTCAAGAAATGAATTAATAAGAACGTACAGATAACAGATAGACACTTTCTCATCAAAGTATGGCTAAAAATAACATCAAGTTATTTGTTTCTGAAACAGGACTGTGGTTCATAATGATTGAATGAAAATGAAAAGTGTGCTTCATTAAGTTTAAGTGAAAAATCATTTCATTAGGTCAATTAGGATAGCACACGTCTATAGTATTACATAAATCATTTGCGATGCATCTGCTAAATTAATGCAGAGCTTTGAAGTCCTTTCTTTTCTGATACAATTGAAGAGCGTCTGACATGTTTTCTTGTAAATTTGTATTTTGAATCAAACTCCTAATGGATTCTGCCAACAAAGCGATATTTCTGAATAGCCTGAGGCCGGGATTAAGCGGATTTGAAGTGAAAGTCTCTGATGAATTTATAATACGTGCCAAGAGGATTTGGTTAATATCATTATCTCATTTTTGACTGAGGTGGCGTTTAGTGGCTTTTGCATCTGAGTTTCTTAACCCTTATGTGTTGTTGGGACCATTTTTGGCCAATTTTTGTTATTTTTTAGTCTTAATTTGGCCATAACTTTCTCTGTGTTTCAGCAAATGGAATGAATTTTGGTGACAAATCTTATATTTGCACAAGAAAATGCTTTGAATTTTTTGCTTTGAAATGGCCACTAAATTAAACTGCTGTAAAAACGTATCAGATTATTTTTTCCATTTTTTTTCCATAAATCTGTTAATCAACCTCAGTACTGATCAAAACCACCAAATGTTTACAAAAATTCCATGATTTTAACTCTTTAATTGCCAAGTTTATAAGTGGCGTCACTGACTTGGAGAAAACACACAAAAACACACACTGATTTGAGGAAAAAAAAACACAAAAATGACCAATTTTCAATATAAAAAGTGATCTTTGGCATGCCCAAGACTGTGAAAAAGGTGAAAAAAAATCCAGTTCACAATCACTTTTTATATTGAAAATCAGTCATTTTGTGTTTTATTCCTCAAATCAGTGGCATCACTTATGAACTTGGCGTTAAAATCATGAAATTTTCGGAAACATTTGGTAGTTTTGATCAGTACTGAGGTTGATTAATAGAATTATGCAAAAAAAGAAAAAGAAAATATTAATCTGATACATTTTTACATCCGTTCAATTTAGTGGCCATTTTTGGTGAAAGGGTAGTGAATGGAACAATGCACCAGGGTTAAAGGCGGGGTCCATGATCTCAGAAAGCCAATGTTGACATTTGAAATCCCCTAAATAAACACGCCCCTAACCCAATAGAATCTGGACCTTCTTTTGATAAACCCGCCCCACACATACGCAGGCAATGATGTTGTTAAGTAGACATGCACCTTACTGCTAATTGGCTACAAGTGTGTTTTGGTAGTCGGCCCGACTCTCTTTTCCAAAGCGTTTTTCAGTCATAAAAAATCCCAGTTGAGCTCTTAAACTACACTGATCCTTATTTTACATGCATCATTGTTTTCCAACTTGGCATAATTCCTAGAAAAGAGTATAGCGGAATATTCTGGATGTCAATAATATTGTGACTGAATGACAATACGGTATATGATGAGTAATATCTTGTAACTCAGCAGTAAACATAAGGTGGTGCATCATCTTGGCAGGTAAATGCAGCAAGGTCATATTGAAAGGTCTCAGATAAACTATTTAATGTTGAAGTGCCTATTCAGGTTCATCATGTGCCACATACATTATGCATAAGACAAACAGATGCTCTTCCTTGTTTGCATAATTTACCCTGCACGCACCTTGAGCTGGGATCACCAACCAGCACTACACAAAAACACACACATCCACACGTGCACACCAGGGATCTCGTCTTTCAGTAAAACCCTTTGACTATTCTCTGACTCACACAGTCATACTCAAGGATGTCAAAATTATTAAAAATAGACATCTTTTAAAATCTAAAATCCAAATCTGAAATGTAGTACATTAAAAAAAATCTAAATGTTCAAACAAGTAGTGTAACCATCAATTAAATGTTATTTACAGTTTTTACCAATTGCTTACACACGTTTTCAAAACTAAGTCTCCTTTTTTCAAAACTCTACACACAATTCTCAAAACTGCACACACAAAATGCAAAATAGCTCACATCTCCTTCAAAATGCAACAATGCATTCAAAATGCCATAAACACGTGTCAGAATGAAGCATTTGCATCAAATGGCAAACACTTCTTTCATAATAATGCATTTTTGGATATACCATCTAAACACTGCTGTTCAAAATCTAAAGCTCTTTGGTCTTTCATGGGCTTTTATCTACATTTCAATACAATGTTCTACAGTGAAAGTAATCTGCTGAGAGGTGTAACAAGTACACTGAAAACCCCAATGCAATGTAGAAACAGAAAATATTTATAAGGCCAAATATTACTGTTGTACACATTAGCATACAACAAAACTATAAACATGTAAACCAAAAGTATATTCTTTACAGTAGAATACAGTAAATTGTGTGGGGTCTCCAGGATCTGGCAAGGGGGGTGGGGTGCAGATTGCCAAAACAGGTAATCTGACATTTGACCTATTTATAGGTAGGTCTATCTATACTACTGTAAAGTAAAGCAGTGATTGGTTAGTGATCAGTAAAGCAATTAGTGTTCGCACATGCGAGGAGTGTGTCTGTGTGACCTGGTTAATAAGTGTAGCATTTTGATTGGTTGTGTTTGGAAAAGGAAAGCGAGTTACTTCCTCATAGATATTTGTGTTTTAGGTAGAGAATTGTGTGTAGTGTTTTGAAAAAAGTGTTTTATGCAATTGAAAACTGAGTCAAAGGTTGAGAAATAGCTTATGGTTTTGAAGATTTGGCATGTAGTTTTGCACTTTAAGTGAGAGCTTTCAAAAATCGTGTGACACGAAAAGATTTTGTGTGTAAGCAATCGTAAAAAACTGTAAAACGTTTTTTTTTTTTATGTTTTTAAGGTAAGCTTTTTAAAATTGGTTAAAAAAAATAGAGCAAGTTTATTTAAGCATTAAAAAAGTTTTTGTAGGGTTCAGTTGACCTGAAAAAAAGTGTTGTTATAAACATGACAAAATGTGTAGGACAAAACTTTATCTTGACACACAGTTTTATTGTTTTCTCTTCTTTTGACTAGAAAATGGTTACCTGTTGTAAATGTCACATTGCTTTTGACTTGGCATAATCAAACATTTTTCAGATATTGTCATGCTTTTCTGCTTCTTTGTTTCTATCTTAAAAACGTTGAACAGTTACACTAAACTAGCAAAAGATTTCAATTTGTACATATTTTTGAAAAACAATAGATCCCAACAAGAGTAAATGAATAAAAAGAGTGTCTTTGACCCATTCAGAACAGGTGAACGCTGATATGCATCTTAAAATACAAAATCATTATTTCTCAACCACTTACACATTATGCCCACATTTCCAATAAAAAAATAAAACTCATGTAAATTACCCTCCCACTTCTACAGGTTGTTGGGGTGGTTCTTGCACTGTGTGGGAGATATCCAAGGACAAGCAGAAGAGACACAATCTGTTCAGCTCTGAGATTTTACTTACATTCATCCCAGCTGGGAATTATCATAAGATCAGTTCACCAGAAACGTTCTGCACCGTTAGACTGATCATGGACCAACTCCTTAGACAAATCAAACTCCTATCTACTCCAGAATGAATCCCAGATTAGTCTCAAGAGAGAGCCCAACAGTAGAAAATAGAAGATGGCAGGAATACCATTATCACCATAGGAAAGTTTTCATTATGAAATGACTCCAAATCTACTCCATGTTAACTCTCTGTGCTCTGCCAGTTTAGTTATTCCTACATATTATAGGCCACAGGACCTGTTAATGCTTTAAATAGGGAGGAGGCAAACTCACAGGTTGGCTAAAAATGTTATCTAGTGTCTTTACTTAAACAGCATACACACTGTGTAATGTGGGCACACCTGGATAAAAAAGGAATAAATACTAACATGACAGTGAAGAGCCTAAAAATGAGAAAAAAGGCTTGGTTAATAATGCAGATGGGCAGATAAGGAGGAGAATGTTGAGTGGAGGAGATATTTGAACATTATATCACCTGAGGCAATGATTTGAGCCAAAGGCTTTTGCTGAAAATGAAATTTATTATTGATTTAACTGATATGGATATAAACTGCTGTCACTGCAGTTGTCTTAACTCAAAATAAAACATTTGGACTCTCTAGTTCTTGGTCTCACTTGATCTCTGTCCATGAGGAATAAATGAAATACAACACAGATGCAAACTCATATCCTAAGATCTTTCAAGGGCAGTTATAATTATAGTCCTTCAAGAGACGAGAGCAACCACTCTATATGAATAAAACATGACGTATAAATGCATACAAGTATTTGTACAAAGAGCATTTAAGATTTAGAGCATTTAAAGGCAAATTTACACTGATCCAACAAGTTGGCTGAAACCTTTTTAGAAACTATGGGCCTCATTTATAAAACGCTGCGAAGAAATCAGCCTAAATTTGATCTCACAATAATTTCCAAAAGTGCATATGTGTGATTTAAAGTTGCAGTGTGTAATTTTTAGAAGGATCTCTTGACAGAAATGCTAAATAATATACAAAACTATATTATCAGGGGTGTATAAAGACCTTTCATAATAAACCATTATGTGTTTATTACCTTACAATGAGACGTTTTTATCTACATACACGAGGGTTCCCCTACATGGAATTTGCCATTTTGTGCCACCATGTTTCTACAGAAGCTCTTAACGGACAAACTTTTTTTACTAAGTTGTCCCTGACGATGACATGTTTGTCCGGTGATGGCTACCGTAGATTCTCTGTGTGTTTCAAAAGCGGGGGGTGAGCAGTGGACTGAGCCGTTGGTTGCAATTCACAACATCATCACTAGATGCCGCTAAAATTTACACACTGCACCTTTAAAAAAACGAATGTGTGCATAGAAAGGTGGGTATACATGTAAAATCTATAATCGCAAATAATCTTGAAATTGTTTGCAGCTAAACTGTTTAAATCTCTGAATTTAAACAGTGCCTAATTAATGCCATTGACATATAAAAAAGCACCTGTCAATCGTTAAATCCTTTACGAGCAACACGAAAGACTTATATTTCTAAAAACCTTCATCAATCGGACAACCAAAAGTGTATATGTCTGCTCAGACCCTGACAGTTTTTATAAATATGGACTTCGCCATGGATTTTTGCATAAGCACTCTTTACGATCAAATCTGTGCGTACGCATGTTTTATAAATGAGGCCTTAAAACTTTTTTACACTTCATTTTGTTCCCCTAGTAGTGCAGAATTTACACACAGCAGCGTCAGGAGTAGTGACTGCTAACTGTTTATCTGTTGTCACACATTATTCCTAAAGGAAGAAAGAAGAAAGTAAGAGAGAAATAGAAAGACAGACAGAAAAAGAATTAAAGAATGGAAGGAAGGATAGTAGGTAGGTAGGCAGGCAAAAGACAAAAGAAAAATAAAAAAACAAAGTGACAGACTGAAAGAAAGAAAGTAGACAGACAGAAAAAAATAAAAAATAAACAACAGACAGACAGAAGGAGACAAACAGAAAAAAGAAAAAGAAAGAAATAACAAAAAAGAAAGTGACCGACAGACAGAAAAAAGAAAGATTAAAAAGAAAGAAAAAAGAAAGAGACAGACATACATACATACATAAAAAACAGACAAACAGACAGAAAGAGACAGAAAAAAGGGAAAGAAATAACAAAAAAGAAAAGTGACAGACAAACAGAAAAAAAAGAGAGTGACAGACAGTCAAAAAGAACAGACAGAAAGAGAGACAGAAAAAAGAAATAACAAAGAGAAAAGGAACAGACAGGCAAAAAAGGAAGAGAAAGAAAGAATGACAAAAAGTGACAGACAGAAAAAGAAAGAGAAAAAAGAAAGTGAAAGACAGACAGAAAAAAGAAAGAGAGTGACAGACAGTCAAAAAGAAACAGACAGAAAGAGAGACAGAAAAAAGAAAAAAAGAAATAACAAAGAGAAAAGGAACAAACAGACAAAAAAGAAAGAGAAAGAAAGAATGACAAAAAGTGACAGACAGAAAAAGAAAGAGAAAAAAGAATGTGAAAGACAGACAGAAAAAAGAAAGAGACCGACCGACAGACAGACAGACAGACAGACAGACAGACAGACAGACAGAAATAAATGGACACACAGATAGAAAGAGACAGACAAAAAAGAAAGGGTAAGCAATAACAAAAAAGAAAAGCGACAGCAAACAGAAAAAAGAAGAGAAAAAAGAAGTAAAAAAGAAAGTGACAGACAGTTAGGCAGTCAAAAGGAAACAGATAGACAGACAGAAAAAAGAAAGAAATAACAAAAAGGTAAGGAACAGACAGACAAAAAAGAAAGGGAAAGCAATAACAAAAAAGAAAAGCGACAGACAAACAGAAAAAAGAAGAGAAAAAAAGAACTAAAAAAGAAAGTGACAGACAGACAGACAGACAGACAGGCAGTCAGGCAGTCAAAAAGAAACAGGTAGACAGAAAAAGAAAAAGAAAGAAATAACAAAAAGGTAATAGACAGACAAAAAAGAAAGAGAAAGAAATAATGAAAAAAAGTAAGTGACGGACAGACAGAAACAAGAAAGAGAAAGAAAGAACAAAAAAGAAAGTTAAAGACAAACAAAAAAAGAAAGAATGAAAAAGAAAGAGACAGACAGTCAGACAGACAGAAATAGACACACCGTCAGAAAGAAACAGACAGAAAAAAGAAAGGGAAAGAAATAACAAAAAAGGAAAGCGACAGACAGACAAAAAAAGAAAGACTGAAAAACAAAGAGACAGACAAACAGGCAGACAGTCAGACAGAAATGGACACACAGACAGAAAAAAAGAGAGAAAGAAATAACAAAAAAGGAAAGCAACAGACAAACAGAAAAAAAGAAAGTGACAGATAGACAGTCAGAAAGAAACAAACAGGTAGACAGAAAAAGACAGACAAAAAAGAAAGAATGAAAAAAGAAAGTGACAGACAGACAGAAAAAAGAAATAAATAAAAAAGGAAAGCGTCAGACAGAGAGAGAGGGGGGAGAGAGAGAAAGAGAGAGAGAGAAAGGAAGAAATAAATTGGTGTATTTTACACTTCATGTTGTTAGTTACAATGTTAATTTTACTTCCACATTATCTTCCTTAAGGGAGTTCACAATAACTCTAGTCTGAGTAAGTCACTATTCAGAGGCAGACACTATTCAGCACAACCATGACAGAAAAAGCACCAAATCTCCCACAAACTTCCTAACTCACACCTTAACACATCTAACTAACCACTTCCACACAAACAAGATGTACCACAAACACACACACACAAAACATCCACCCTCTGCCCACACTGCCTCAGCAAATGTGCACTGTTGCCCTGAATTATTTAACAGCTCTAGGAATGCAGGGATATTTCACAGCAATTTACACCTGCACACACACGCACACAGACACAAAAGTTCACCTAGGTCTCATGTCTGATCCGTACATACCTTTGGTTGCCCCTTGGTTCTTTTGTTAGACTGCGCCTTGTAATTCACTCTGCTTTAAGCAATACAACTGGATGTAGATGCACACATAAGTGTCAGTGAGTTTATCTATTTTTGTTTGCAAACCTATACTGTAACTACGCAAAACGTGTTGGCAAGTCGTATACTTTCCTCTTTATATAAGCAACAGTAAAATGTATCCCTGGACAATCAGTCTCACTGTCTGCTTTGGTGAATCTGTCATAGAAAAGAAAAAACCCTTACCTCTACCAAAGCATATTAGACCTAAGATCAGACATTTATTAGATGACAGACAAACAAACAGACTGTGTGTTTATTACACCATCGTGTCCACAAGGGGGCCAAACAATGTCAGGTTCATTTACCTGTACACACATCATACAGTGTACTGTACATTGAATTTAGGTTTCTGTCTAGTCCTCGCCCTGTGTTTCTAGTTTCAGTTACATTTTATTGACTGTTAGATACTGTACCTGATGTCCGTTTGATTGCAGTTTTCAACAGGTTAACAGTAATGTAGTTGACAGCCTTTTAATAATTGAAATGTTTACGTTGTTCTTGCTGTTTTTCGTCTGTCAGAGTGTAGAAAATCTTGACAATCTTCTAGTTGACAGGCATCCTAACACAACTTTATCATGCTACTACAGCTCAGTGGTAAGGGATTGTGTTAGCAGTGCAAAAGGTCACTGGTTTAAATACACATACCTTGTAAATGCATTGTAAGTCACTTTGGATAAAAGCATCTGCCAAATACGTATATGTAATGTAATGTATATGTTTTGTTGGATAGATGCTTCTTACATGAATTCAGTTTGATTTTTTGTTTCTAAAATCTGGCCTTGTACTTGTACACTTCTACATTACTGTTAATCTAAGAGTCTTGTTTTCTAGCCTTTCTCTTCTCACATCCATGATTGTTTTTTCTGTGGTAAGTTTTTTGTATCACTGTGAGCAGAAAGGGCTACATTAGAGGATAAAGATACAGTAGCTTAGGGGTTTTATAGGAAAGAGGATGTAATGCCATTGGCTTTTGGGAAAGATAAAGCATGCTTAAAGGGGTATTTTATGCATTCTGACTTATTAACATGGTTTAAGAGTTGGATTCCTCATGCTAAACATGGGCAAAGTGTCAAAAAAGCCGTTGGACGTGTGACAGAGTATTTCTGTGCCGAACGCACTTCGCCAGGGTTCGTACAAGTTTTGGAACATTTTTTACGAACATGGGTACATCTTATATACCATGGGTAGACGTTACGTATCACATTTCTTTTATGGGCACTTCCCCCGGAAAGCACACACGTCAATCAGCGTGAGAGCGAGAAATACGAGAAGTCACAGGCATCACATTCACGTAATAGCTTTGTTTTATATCAAGACTCAAAAATGGCACGAAAGAAGAAGTGTGTTTTTGGATGTAAAGAGAAGAAAGCCTTGTTCAGCTTTTCAAGTAAGCCAGCCTTATGGAAACAATGGATATAGTCAGTGTTGGGGAAAGTTACTTTTAAAAGTAATGCATTTCAATATTAAGTTACTCCCCAATAAAGTAACTAAATGCGTTACTTTTCATGGAAATTAATACTTATGTTATTTTTAAGTTACTTTTGCATTACGTTCTCTTACTTGGCTGAAGCTTGATCTCTTTCAGGCCTTGCAGGTGTTTTTTATGACTGAGAAGTTCTGCATTAGGAATTGCATATTTTCATCGCAAAAATGTCAAGCTCTAACCTGCCATTTTTGTTTCTGACTCAAACTGTAACCGCTTAGGCGCGCAGGCATAGAGTGAGTAATTCTACGTGACTACTTTGTTTCATTTCGTAATTTAAAAAAAAATTGAATGAACTAAACTTAAAAGTAACTCGCATTACTTTTTTTTAAAGTAACTCAAATATTAACTCATTCACCGCCAGCCTTTTTGAGAAAAGTTGCCCACCTGCATTTTTGTGATTTTAACAAAATTTTCACAAAATTCCTTGCAGGAAAAATTATTTTCTATAAATATATAAACATACAAATTATATCAAATGAAAGAACACACCCTCTGCTTTCAAACAAACAATAAACAAACAAACAAACAAACAAACAAAATGGGGAAAAAACGTTTCATTATATATTTACTTTTTCTACTTAATTTACCACTGAAATATGGATATTTCTCTTCAAAAATACAACATTTTGACCAAAAAATTGCGTTTTTGTAAAGAAATTTATGTTAGAGATCAGACTCAGAATGACTATCAAACATAAACGCAGTTAAAATAAATCATTATCTCTTTTTAACTTCCGTTTTTGATAAATCCGTTTTGGCCCCATCTGGTGGATAAAAGCGGTATTACACTTTCACTTTGAAATTCGTCCAGAAAGGCACGTTTATTAGTTAAATATGAACTTATAAATGACGAGATAACTCGTCAATGGCGGTGAATGAGTTAATGTGTCCATTTTTAAAGTAATGCGTTACTTTGCTCGTTACTTCAGAAAAGTAATATTATTCATAATGCACGTTACTTGTAATGCGTGACCCCCAACACTGGATATAGTTTGTTTATCCGGGGTACCAACAGAGTTTTGCGTGTGTGTTTGTTTAACGCTAGATTTTGTTGAAAAGTCCCAACGAGGTCATGGGTTGCAGGTTATGTTTTTGATGTTATGTTGGAAATTGGCACGCAAGTGCATATAATGTAAACGACACGAACATGTAATCATATGTTATCCAGAGATAGTTGGTTTGTGTAAGGGCTGCACGATAAATCGCATGTGATTGTCACGCACATCTCGTCAGTAATGCCGGTTCCTGATTAGTAGTAAATCGCCATCAGCTGTTTTCAGATGGAGCGGCATTTACTACACACAGCCGCAGTTCACTGACAATCGAGGCGACTTCGCATTAATTATCGGGGACGTATCACCTGCGATATGTATGCAATATGGGCCAGCTTGTCGGTGAACTGCGGCTTTGTGTAGTGGATGCCGCTCCATCTGAAAGCAGCTGATGGCGATTTAGTAATAATCAAGGAACCGGCATTACTGACGAGATGCGCGTGGTATCGCATGCGATTTATCATGCAGCCATAATTTATGTGTGTTGCTTGCTCGTCATTCGCTTCTCCCACGAATGAAGAGGGTCGTGTTTTTCCGGAAACATTCGCTAGAGTTTTCTATCTTTTATAAATCTGATAAAACTAAGGACTCTTCGGAGATATGAAGGATTTAATACTACTCGATAGGTACTGAAGATTAACATAAGATAAGCAGAAACAGCGTGTGTTATGGGAGCTTTAATAAAATAATTAATTCATACTGTATAATATAAGAAACAACAAAGATCACACTGTTTGACAAGACAGAAAGACAGTAATGAGACTGTGTGTGATGAGGCATGATATAATAGAAATAAAATGAAGAAGACCAGGATTCAGTTATAGCTGTAACATAAAGAGAGTAAAAAGAGAGATCAGTACTGTCTCACGAGAGTAAACAAGCCTGAAGGGAGTGTTTGTACAAACATTACTGCACTGATGTTGGTAGTTTTGCTTATTTGTAAAAAATAGAGCAAACTGAAAACCAAAGAGGATATCATACAGAAACGGTCGTCATTTTAAACCATTATTATTGTACTGAGGTATCTGGAATAAAGTCCAAACTGCTTGTTACTATAAAACAGATGTGATTGATGACCACAGCTGTCTATGGTCCCATCTGCTTTCATTAAACTGTATAAAATAGAGCTACTTGTACATTAGACTTTACTACAAACCCCTTTGTTTTAGTTCCACGTCCATAAAAAAGCCATACAATTTGAAGTAACAGTAGCGTGACTAAATGATGACAAAATCTTCACTTTTGCATGAACTACTGCTTTAAGTTACCTGACAATTTAAAAACTTTTGCAATTCTCCCCAGTTAATTCACATTGACAATATGTCATTTGTAAAAGCCAACCCAGTCTCACCCCATGGCGTCAATATTTGACGACACTTGACCATGCGTCAATATGTTGACGCGGAGGGTATACCTTTCGCGTCATTTTTTGACGAACTGGGGACTTCAATACTATTAAGTCCGTTGCATTCTCTTTCCTATTTTCTTACCATTTTCTACCATTTTCGCGTCGGTTTAGGGTTAGATTTACATAATGACATCACTACCCAAACCTTTCCCTAACCCCAATGCCAGGCGACAACTGTTTAATTTCGCGTACCTAATAGTATTGAGGTCCCCAGTTCGTCAAAAAATGACGCGAAAGGTATACCCTCCGCGTCAACATATTGACGCATGGTCAAGTGTCGTCAAATATTGACGCCATGGGTGTGAGACCGTGTTAGTAAAAGCATGCAACACTTAAACTCTCTCTTGTCTTTATGAAAGCGACAGTGCCTCATTGTGTCAGAAAGCAGCGTACAATGCATCGTCCTCACCACCTTCTCTCCGCACTTTTTATTAAGTGCGGTATTCCACCAGGACCAATATTTTAGAGGCGCCCAAGTAAGGGGCCATAAATAATACAACATTAATCATGAAAGCCCCTGTTCGACTTGTCAAATTTATCACCTATCTTAATACCACTGTGTTTTAAGAGCAGTTTTCACACCAATATACCACCTCGGGAGTTTTAACGTCAACCTCATTCGGTACAGTACCGCTGTCTTATCACCCAGTCGTTTCAAATAAATGGCAAATAAAGAGTTTTATACGCCTTAAAATATACCTTTAACTTCAACTTTAAAGAGAGGAGAGAGGAACAACGGTGCAAAGTGGAAAGAAAATGTGCGAGACAGCATGCCCGTCCTCTTAAATTTTATGGTTAACCAACCGTTATTTTAGCAGATGAACGTAAGTCTGGTTTCAAAAGAATGTGTAGGTCGGAGAAATACTGCAGCAGAATAGATATCTAGATTGTGAACACTTCAAGATTCAGGCACAGCCAAATGATGAACTAAATATGCTAAAGTAAAGGAGAAGCTAAGGTTTGGCTTCACTGGACCACACATTTGCATAAAATATATACCCTAAATGCACTAGGTGGATGAAATGTCAGCAAAATGTGTAAATGTAATGCACTCCTTCCATGCATTGAATTCCAGGTTGGTACGTTTCAGTGTCCATGAAATGCATGTGCTGTCCATCAGAAAAGCATTTGCTAAATTAAAAACATAACCATATAATAATTCATTTCAGAGAACAGAAAATGGCCATTTAAGCTTTCTTTGCATTCCTCGAGTCTTTAGGAACTATATGCACTTTGAACCTAAAGATTTAGTGTATGTTGTCAGCCATAGACTATTTTATCTTTAAAGTGATGGCAGAGCCCCTATAAATTTTATACCAGCACTCTTACTGTTATCCCCGGTAATCCGGTTGCATTTTTAAGTGAAAGAAGACTAATAAATTTAAAGAAAAATCTGACTTTTTTAGTTTCTCATGTATACAACCATGCAGCTTTTGATTTGTTATCCACTGAAGCTAAATAGGCTTGAGCACGGTCAAGGTTTTTGCTCAAATATAAGCATGGGCAGTAGGGGGAGCTCACTTTGTGTTTTGTGTCGGTTCTCATTCTCCAGTATAGTGATAGGGACACCATACTGTAACACAGTCGTATCCTTTGGAATGACATGAATTATGAATTGAGCATAATGTATGGAATACTGTGTCGCACAATACAATGTGCTGAACTTGACTATCCATTTCCAGTGTGATGACATTTACATAATTTTTTAAATTGAAGCGACCAGTGCAGTCATGTTTTACATTTTACCAGTATGTGTGTTCCCTGGAACCCATCACATTTACACTGCTAATACAATGCTCTACCAACTGAGCCCTTGCTATTATTACACTGCTGTATTGTCGCTGTGCATGGTATTGTTTGATTGAGCTGTCCCGCTTCAATGGAGAGACAAATGAAAGGGGACAAGGTATGGAGCCAGGTCATGGTCTCCATCCTTCCAGCTTTCAAAAGACATTTGGGCTGTTGCCCTCTGGGGTTGTTAGCATTTCAAGACTTGGATGCAGACATTATAATGGAAAAGAGTGATATCCTTCACCATACTATTGTTGTGGCCTAGTAGTTTTATTATCTGCATTAAAGAGACACTGGATGGAGATGATAGAAGAATGATTTAGTGCTGTCTGACACTTTTGAAGGAGAGACAAACTGAAACAATATTGGGAAGGAAAAGTTAACTTTGAAATGTTTCAATATATTTTCGCTCATTAATTCCCCAGTAAAGTGAAGATTTATGCATTTTCAGAGATATTTAAAGTGTACATTTATCAGTATGTGTGTTTCATTTTTTAATACTCATGCAATGTTCCACATGAACATTTGAGGAGCTCAGATGCAAAAGCCTCCAAACGCCAGATCCATCAAAAAGATGGAGATGAGATAATGACACTAACCGAATGCTCTCGGCGTGTATTATACACATTCATCAAATATATTCAAATCGCTTAAAATGGTGGTATTTTCATGCATTCTGACTTATTAACACAGTTATAGAGTCGTTTCCTCGTGCTAAACTTAGGCAAAGTGTCAAAAAAGCAGCTTGGCGTGTTACAGAGTATTTATGTTCCAAATGCACTTTACCAGGCTTTATACAAGTTTCGTAAAGTTTTTTTTTCAATTACAGGTCCAGCTGACGTTTCAGGGTTTCTATAGGTATTACTTCTTTTTATGGGCACTTCCCCCGGAAAACCCCGCCCACCAATCATCGGGAGAAGCTGGAACTTACAAACATCACATCACTCGACACAGCTTTGTTTATTTCAAAACTCAACAATGGCACGGGAGAAGAAGTGTGTTTTTGGATGTAAGGAGAAGAAAGTCAGCCTTATGGAAACAATGGATATAGTTTATTATCCGGGGTAGCAGCGAAGTTTTGCTTGTGTGTTTGATGCGCTGGATTTCATTGAAAAGTCCCAACCGGGTCACGAGTTGCATGCAAGACTTCTGTCTTATGTTGGAAATAGTCGCGTGCATATTATATAAATGACATGAACATGTAGTGAATCATAAGTTAAACAGTGTTGTATAGTGTTGCATGACTCGTACTCGCTCCTCCCGTGGTAGTAACTCCTCCTTCTTCGTTTTTCCGTACATTATCGGAAAGAATCGGTAAAGCAAATTTTTTATTTTATAAATCTGATTAAACTAAAGACTCTTCGGAGATATAAAGGATGTCATACTACTCTATAGGTACTCCAGATTAACATCAGATATGCAGAAACAGCGTGTGTTATGTGAGCTTTAAACCCTGCCCAGAGTTTTATTTAAAAACAGCTTCTGCCTGATGCTGCACATTGGTGACGGTTATACAGCTCTACATAAAGGTAAGGATTTATTATTAATGTTTTTGATGGTACAATGTTGACAGGTTGCTTCATCCAGTAAAGCAGCTGTTCTCGCTAATAATAATAATAATAATAATAAGTACATCTGCTGAGATGATTAAAAACAATGTGATTGTCAGGTGGAGTGGAAGCATGGAGAGATCTCATCTAGGTGATAATGACCAGGTGCAGGTAGAAGACGGCAGTATTATCAGCTCTCATCACACCCCCGTGCACCACACACCCTCCCCATTTACTACACTGCTGTATTGTCGCAGTGCATGGTATTGTTTGATTGAGCTGTCCTGCTTCAATAGAGAGTCAAATAAAAAGGGACAAGGTAAAGAGTCAGTTCATGGTCTCTATCCTTTCAACTTCTAAAAGACACGTGACCATCATCTCTGGGGTTGTTACTGTAGCATTTTAAGACTACAAAGATAATATTAAAGATATTAAAGAGTGATATCCTTCACCTACTATTTCTGTGGCCTAGTAGTTTCACTATCTATATTAAAGGGACAACGGAAGGAGATGATAGAAAAATTATTTAAAAAAAGATTTAGTGACACTTTAGAGACACACTGAAATAAATTGGGGAGGAAAAGTTAACTTTTAACATTTCATTCTTTCATTTTTCTGTGTCTTTCATTCAAATAATTAACATGTTACCTGATCTTGCATGATTATTCATGAGGTAATTATTATTATGAATTGTAAACATTTCCCCAGCCTTGCCACGTCTGTCTGCACTTGTTAACACCTGGTTTATTTGCTGTGAATATCAAAAACAAATCACACTCCATGAGCCCTTCCCCCCCTTTGCCTCATCACAGTTAGACAAGCTCTCAAAACAATGCAAAACAACAAAAGACAGAGGAAATTAACTTCTAAGTTTTAACAGCATGATGGTAACGGAATTATTAATATCTTTAAATAAATTACATGCTGTTATTATTATTGTTATTAGTAGGATTAGTACTAGTAGTAGCAGCAGCAGCAGCAGCAAGTATAGCAGCAGTAGTGAGTAGTAGTAGTAGTGAATAGTAGTAGTAGCAGCAGCAGCAGCAGGAGCAACAGCAGCAGCAGCAGCAGCAGCAGCAGCAGTGAGTAGTGAGTAGTAGTAGTGAGTAGTAGTTGTAGTAGTAGTTGTAGTAGCAGTAGTAGTAGTAGTTCAATTCAATTCAATTCAATTTTATTTATATAGCGCTTTTCACAATTTGGTAATTGTATCAAAGCAGCTTTACATAATAGATGCAGTGAAAAGCACAGAAAATCGACAGATAGCACAACATAATAAACAATAGCACAAGCAGTTAAATTTGCTACGGCTATAAATCAACATTATAAGCAAACGTATTACTAATGTAACGTATAGAAGTTAAGCCCAAAAAGGCTGCCTCCCCGGGTTGAAAAACCCCCTAGGAGAAAAAACCCCCGGAATTTTAGCCGGGGAAGTAAAAAAAGTCATAGGAGGAAAAAACCCTTGGGAGTTATATATATATATATATATACACATTGAAACGGAAGGAGATTAAGCGGAGATTAAGCGGAGATTAAGCTGGTTCTGCCGGTGGTCTTTGGTCAGGCATCAGCTGGACATCACGTTGAAGAACAGTAGTAGTAGTAGTAGCAGCAGCAGCAGCAGCAATAGTAGCAGCAGTAGCAGTGAGTAGTGAGTAGTAGTAGTAGCAGTAGTAGTAGTAGTAGTAGTAGTAGTAGTAGTAGTAGTGAGTAGTAGAAGTGAGTAGTGAGTAGTAGTAGTAGTAGTAGTACTAGTAGAAGTAGTAGTAGAAGTAGCAGCAGCAGCAGCAGCAGCAATAGTAGCAGTAGTAGCAGTGAGTAGTGAGTAGTAGTAGTAGTAGTAGTAGTAGTAGTAGTAGTAGTAGTAGTGAGCAGTGAGTAGTAGTAGTGAGTAGTGAGTAGTAGTAGTGAGTAGTGAGTAGTAGTAGTAGTAGTAGCAGTAGTGGTAGTAGTAGTAGTAGTAGTATTGAGTAGTAGTAGTAGTATTGAGTAGTCAGTGTTGGGGGTAACGAGTTACAAAGTAACGGATTACAGTAACTACATTACTTTTTTGGGTAACGAAGTAAAGTAACGCATTACACTAATAATATTGGTAACTACACTACTTTACTAGACTATAGGAACGCGCGTTCCTGCGTTACCCAAGCAGTGTTTGCCTGGGTGTAAAGTTCTGTCTTTTTAAGTGGTGCGTGCATGCGTGTCCCTGACTGTACGTGTGGCGTTGCCATAGAGATTGATTTGACGGAGCTGCTGGTGCAAAGGGGAGCGGGAAATGAAGACGGAGGGTTTCAGCCACTGGGGCGATATTCACATTACTTTCAGCGTATTGCTCGAAAGGACAAAAATATTCGTGTGAAATGCACACTATGCCCACACGACAAGTGTCTTTCAACTGCTGACAACGCGATGAGCAACCTGTCTGAGCATTTGTAAGCCCAGCATGCAGGGACGGACTGGGGGTAAAAAAACAGCCCTGGACTTTTTCCCAAATAGGCCCAACATCCGGCCATTCGCCCCTAGCCGTGCGCAACACAAGGATGTCCTGATACTATGCCACAATACTGTCAGACTATCAGACAAGGTCATTTAATATTTTGTCAATGTCATATTACACTTTGATGTATAATAAGGCTGTGAAATAATGAAAATGGCAAGGCCCTTATAATTTTGTCTGTAAAGCTTTCACAAACCACCACCAGGTCTTTGCCAATTCCACAATACTAAACACAAATATGAAAGACAAAGAAAAACTGCACTCTGATAAAAGACAGACAGAAAGTGCAAGCTAGGATTTTTTGGTTAAACTAATATTTGGTCAATTATTTAGCCCCCTTTCTTGTATATTAGCACGTTTGGAGTGAAAGCAATGCATGCCTGATATTTTCCCGTTTAATTCAATACCTTAGTCTTCATTCTAGCAGAAAATGAGAGCTCACTACAACCTCTCATATACAATAAAGTCAATGAAAGAAATGAAAACCAATCCAATACGATGAATGTCCACCCATTTTTAAATGGGGTTTTATAAATATTTTTTGGTTTGGTGTGTGTGATTTTGGTTAGATGACAGTTGTAGGTTACAGTTTGACAATAGTTTACAGTTTGACAAAAGCACAATGTTTTGTTTTATTGCGACTGCACACAAAAATAAGCAAACACTTTTTGAATGAAAAAACACAAGTTTGATTGATGTCCCATATGAACGAAATTACAGAGTATGTATTGTTTTTACGTTTCCACTGTTCAATCGCGCCCGCGCCTCTCGCGCGCACACACACACACACACACACACTCACATCACGTCTCTCTTTAACAGTAGTTGCGCATTATGTTAATTTTCACTCGAGTTTTATTTATTTTTATATCGTGTATATTATAATGTCACGTGTCCTGCTACTACTGGCACTTAGCTCTTGCTGATGTGAAGGTAACTGTCCCTCATCATGACCAGGCTGTGGTTGCTCAGGGCAGGCTCGCGAACATACGCTCGCTAATTCCGGGAATCCGTGGACCAATCACGGCCAGTAGGCCGACTCTTCTTCCTTGTTTTTTTTTACACGTGGCAGCATATAAGTGATCGTATTAGTGTCTCTGCTGTTGGCTGTTCATATTGCGTTATTAGACTTTTTGTAGCGGCCCTCCGTTGAACGGCCGTTCTGGACTTTTCCAGAACGCACAGATTGCCAATCCGTCCCTGCCAGCATGGCAATACAACACTTGTGGCGAAAGATCCTGCTTAACTTACCGGTCAGGGATCGAGAGGTCCGAACCCGAAGACGGAATTAGATAATGAACCTCAATCGAGTCAGAGCATAATTCTTTTAAAGAAATTATTTGAACGTAACCCGAACAGCAATGTCGCGTGCGCTCAATTTATAGAAAAAAGCCAGGAGTCAGGACCGCTGTTTTCTTCATAATCTTACTTCTAAATCTAATCCTATAAACTTTTCGTTGTTTGATGTATCGCTGTTACCGCCCTGCCAGACTGTCTTAAATAGAGAAATAAGTTAATTCCTTGATTTGCGTTGTTGATTCATTTATAAATAATTCCCCCAAGGGTTTAGTTTATGCGCAAAAAGCATTAAAATGAATAGAATGTGATGATTACGTCTTTCTTTGGTGAAAAAATAATAAAATAAATAAGCCTATATGAAATGTGTTTCCCTTAAATAATTAGCAAATTAACAAAACGAATTCAAAAGTAGCCTATAGCCTCTATGAGTTTATTTTTTGTGTGACGTGCTCCCAAACCGATGCAGCACAAAACACTTTTTACCTATTTAAAAAAGCACAATGTTTTGTTATTATTGCGAGTGTAACTTTACATAAATAAATTTACACATTACAGTTTTGAATGTTGTTTTACTTTTATTTGTATGACCATAATTTAAGGTAATTTACGGTAATGCAAAATGCAAGCTCCTCACGCGTTTGCCATCACCCGCGTGGGTTTACACAGGGCAGCGTGAAAGAGACATTAAACTTTAAACATTTAACATTCTACTTGAGGTTTTTTGGACATCCCTTTGGAATCACTGCAATCATATCATCAATTTATAAGGTAATAATAAATATAAGCGCAGCGCTTATGAGTGTTCAAACACTGCTGACCGCTCAGCTGTCAATCAGCCGACCCTCACAAAGTTTCACATTAAATGATAATATATTTGAACAAGCATGGTCCTGTGCTTATTTCTGTCAATGTTCTGCATGAAGATCTTTAAAGGTTTCTACTTACATCACGATTTGCGGTGCGGCCGGTCGCAGTCTTTATGTAAAACGGGTATGAAATAAATTGATGCTGATGTCGGATAATGGGTCAACTGTTATTTTAATCGCGCGGATGCGGGTTATCAAACAGGACTGTGCATGACTCGTATAAGGAAAATGGAATGACAACATGAAAATTATAAAATAGCCTACATGTTTATATTCTGTATGAAACCACCATGGGCGCTAAACTTGCGGTGTTAAAGGGACAGTTCACCCAAAAATAAAAAAATCGGTCATCATTAACTCTCCCTCATTTTTTTACAAACCTGTATAAATGTCTTTGTTCTGGTGAACATGAATGAAAATATTTTGAGGAATGTTTGTAACCAAACCAAGCATGATCCCCATTCACTTCTATAGTAGGAAAAAATAATACTATGGAAGTGAATGGGGCTCATGAATGGTTTGGTTACAAACATTCCTCAAAATATTTTCATTCATGTTCACCAGAACAAAGACATTTACACAGGTTTGTAACAACATGAGAGTGAGTACATTATACAGAATTTTAATTTTTGGGCGAACTATAAATCCGATGGGGTCAAAAATTAGGGTGCACCTAACTTTTGTGCTGGTGCACCTAAGAAAAAATGTTAGGCGCACCAGTGCAACCAGTGCAAAAAGTTAGTCTAGAGCCCTGGCCGGTCGTTTAAAGTAGTCACTCATCATCAGCCGACCCCGCCTAAACATGTCCATGTATCTATGTGGTAAATTAAGAAAAAGGAAAAAAAGGAAAGTAAAGTAATAAGTAGTGACGTTACTTTTCAAATGCAGTAACTAGTAAAGTAATCTCATTACAATTTTAAGAAGTAACTAGTAACTAGTAACTAATTACATTTTTTGAGTAACTACCCCAACACTGTGAGTAGTAGTAGTAGTAGTAGTGAGTAAGTGAGTAGTGAGTAGTGAGTAGTGAGTAGTAGTAGTAGTAGTAGTAGTAGTAGTAGTAGTAGTAGTAGTAGTAGTAGTAGTAGTAGTAGTAGTGAGTAAGTGAGTAGTGATTAGTGATTAGTGAGTAGTGAGTAGTAGTAGTAGTAGTAGTAGTAGTATTGAGTAGTAGTAGCAGTAGTAGTAGTGGTGAGTAAGTGAGTAGTGAGTAGTAGTAGTAGTAGTAGTAGTAGTAGTAGTAGTAGTAGTAGTAGTAGAAGTAGTAGTAGTAGTAGTAGTAGTAGTAGTAGTAGTAGTAGTAGTAGTAGTAGTAGTAGTAGTAGAAGAATAAGTAGAATAAGTAGTAGAAGTAGCAGCAGCAGCAATAGTTGCAGCAGTAGCAGTAGTAGTGATTAGTAGTAGTAGTAATATAGGAGTATTAGTAGTGAAAAGTAGTAGCTGTAGTGAATAGTAGTAGTAGTAGCAGTAGCAGTAGCAGTAACAGTAACAGTAGTACTGAATAGTAGCAATAGCAATAGCAGTAACAGTAGTAAGGAGTAGTGAGTAGAGTAGTAGCAGTAGTAAATAGTAGTAGTACTAGTAATAGTAGTAGTAGTAGTAGTAGTAGTAGTAGTAGTAGTAGTAGTAGTAGTAGTAGTAGTAGTAGTAGTAGTGAATAGTATTAACAGTAGTGAGTAGTAGCAGTAGTGAATATGCTATTTAAGTAGGATATTTTGGTAGCACTTTACATTACAGGTAATAACTGGGTAATGTTACAGTATGGTAGTATATTCTTAATTTCACAGTAATAATATTTTAAACCCTATATTACAATTAATTTCTGAACAATAATCAGACAATTACTGTGCAGTTTCCATACAATAACAATCGTGAATATTAACTATAGTGAATATATACCTCCTGAAAATGACAAATGTTCAGGATTTACTTATTGTAAAATAATACGTTCAGCAATTATAACAGTCTGATAGTGTTATGAAGGATTAAAATGTTGGTAAGTACATGTTATGGCATAATAACACAGTGATCAAAGAGTCTGACCAAAATGTTACTAAAAGTTCTGGAGCAGGTATTTGTCTGTTGAATTGAACAATTTCAGCATATGGTAGCCTATTTCACATAGCAGATGGTAATAACCAAGTATTTGGGTGGAAGTAGGTTAGTCTGCATTTTACAGCGCGGATACTGTGTAGTTTCCTTAAAACTACATCATTTATTTTAAGGTAATTAGAAAGAAACAACATTGAGCATCACTAGAAGGATACTTTATGTGTATTGCATAACATTTAAAAGTAACTATGTACTTAACAACTTTTTAAGTAACCATGTACTTAACAACATTTTACTCATTCACAACACCATCAGGCTGGTGTAACTACAGAAATATTACTTCACAATAAGTAAATCCTGAACATTTATCATTTCAATAAGTAAATATACAGTTATTACCATTTTATTATACCTTTAAATCAACGCAATTCACATCGTTATTGCTTGGAAACTGCACAGAAATTACTTCTAATATGTAGTTTAAAAATAAAATTACCATGAAATGACGTATGTATTACCATAACATTACCCAGTTATTATCAATCTGTAAAGTAATCAAAATGTTTATACATAATTATCTGTACCAATATTTGTATATTCTCCCATACTAAGCTAGTGTGATCTAAAATGTAGATTTGTAGTAATAACAAAAAAATAGCGGTGGCCAAAATTATTATAACATCTGAAAGACCTGAAGATATTGACAATTTTTTGCCCCCAAAACATAATTTAATTTCAATGATTGTTGTGCTGAGCATTATATATTTAGTCTGGTTGTCCACCTTTTGCACCAATTACAGCATCACATTTGTCTGGCATATAGTTTCAATATATTTTTTCAGAACTTTATCAGAAACGTTGATCAGAAATGTTATCCAATGCCTTCTGCAACTGAAATTTGTACATTCATAATTTAAATATACAACTGCAGTACTCTCCCCAAATTTGCTTGATGGAGTTGAGGTCTGCATTTTGAGGGGGCCAGTAAGGCAAATTACCTGGTTTACCTGTATTTTATTACTATTTTACAAAAAAGAACCATAAATCGATTAAGCATAGTGCTGACACAAATTTGCTTTAACTGTTTGCACAGGAAAATGAATTAACTCACTGTAAATACTACAGTGGACTTAAACTGTTGAGCACTTAAGACTTGAACCTTACAGTAAACTACTTTGATGAGATATAATTTAACATCCAGAGATTTCTGAGATTGATTAAATCTTAAATTTAATAAAATGCTAAATACTTCTCTGCTTATTTCATATCAGCAGGGGGATTAATTGCTACCAAATAATTTCCCCACATAAAAAAAACATGCACCCCTCAAACCCTAAAAATAGAAATTGAAAGACTACCCACTCCACATCTTCACACCTGCGCTCTTGTACAACCCTCATCCCTGCTTTAATTTGCTCCCCTCGATTTATGAAAACTTAATTGCTAGGTTATAAAATCACTGTGAAACATAATGATTGTTCCTCTTTCCTTTGGGCATCGTCAGTGGGGGCAATTATGGCTTCATGCCTAAAGCAGCATCAGTATGCCGCCCATTAGTAGGCCAATAATGTCTGATACTGTATTTCTGAACTCAACAAACTGGCCTATCAACAGTAATGAGACATCTTTGTAACAGGAACTGCATTAGACCCTATGGAATTAGTTAAGAAAAAAGACTCATCTCACAGATGAGCTTCGACCTGTTTGCTGTTAATGCTCTGAAGTTGGCAAAAAGTCTGTCGAAAGACAAGTGCCACTCTTATGTCTTCCAACATCAAAGTATTTGGCAGGTGCTACCTAATAAAAGTCATGAAGAATATGCCATCCTAAAGTAAAACTGAGAAGGACGATTCCATTCTCTTTTGTAGGTGATAAAAATATATGAAGTTAAAGACAATGGCATGTTAAATAATTGTGTAAAACACCAAAAAGCACATAAATGCTTAGTTGTTCTAATAAACCAACCAACTTGTGGCTCTCAGGTGTGCCGTATCGGCAGCGGATGCAGCATTTATGTTACAACAAAACCCTCCCGTTGGCACGTTCATTTGGGTTTTGGGATTATAGCCAAATGACTACTCAAGGTCACTTTCCTCTAGGCTATCATATGCCAGAGGCAGCAGGCAGTTCAACAGACGTCAGTTAGACCCTGGTCTACACTAACCACAGGCGAGAGTGAAGAAAACTAATGTTTCTGCCCCCATCTCACCCCTGTGGAACACAGGCTATCATTCAGCAGACCGATGCTTTTTCTGGGTCACACTCTCTACTCTGCGGGTATATACCTGAATCTTGTTGATCAGAATACCACCGACGGATCAAGGGCGCAGGTGACAGGAAAAGATTGCGTGATGATTTTGAACAAAACTAGCTATACTACACCCCTGAAAGCTTCTCCTCGGCACGTTGGGTACCTCCTTCTACATAATGCCCTGATGAACTTTGACCCCACTTATCAGCGTGCCCGGAGCTTGTGTGTCGGGATAGCCAGTTTAATTAACCTTAGGTTCACAGTATTAGAGTTCTTACTGAACTGGGCAGCTGTCCAGTTTCAGCACATCAAACTCATATGGGGCAATGCCACAATGTGTCACAATGGCCTGCCAGGAGATATCAGTGATTGATGGAGAGGTGCTGGGAATGTTTGCATATTAAGCTCTGTAATTGATACAGATAATGCAATTTTTGTGGAGTGCTGCAGTCTATTTCTCTTATACAGTATGAGCCCACCTTTTGGATTAAATGAAATTTGTATAATTTATCATTTCCGCTCTTGACTGACTCTACACACCTGGGAGTGTCTGTTTGGCTGACATTGGAAGATATGTGTTTTTGGTATATTAAATTATTTCTTCACTTTCTTTTGGTGAACTTTTTAGACCATGAAATCATGCTCAAACCTCTCAGGACCCACACAGAGGCCCGGTCAACCCAGCAATATATTTAGTTTTATCAGCCCTATATATAGGGCTGCAGTTTTCTTAAACTACAGCAACTGCAGCATCTATGGAGGAATTAGTCCCTAAGTTGGCCTGTAAGTTGTTAGGAAACATATAGCACTGTATTTAACTCTCAGTGTATTTTTGTATCACAATAAGATAAGTTAAGTAATCTAGAGAGACACATAGAATGAAAATGCATTCACACTCACATGGACATACAAGTCACAAATGTAGAGAGTAAAAGACAAAAAAATCTGTTCATGCATTGTCAAAAAATAAAGATCAAAATATGTACCCCAGCTGTCACTGGGGTTTTACCCTTTCAAAACGTACAGCTTTGCACCTAAAGAGTTCATGTTAGTTCCACAAATGTACATATTGGTACCAATAGCCATATTGGTAAGCTTATTACTTCCACAAAGATACATAGAAGTATCTTAACTCTTTACCCACCATTAACGAGTTATCTTGTCAATTAAGAAAAAAACATGTTCCTGATAATAAGCAGAGAAAAAATATAGATAGGATGAAACGTTTTTTTCCTGTTTTGATTGTTTGTTTGAAAGCAGAGGGTCTGTTCTTTCATTTGCTATATTTGTATATATATTTTTAGGAGAGAAATGCTGAGGGGAAACTTTAAAAAAAATGGTTGGTGTGGAATGAGTTAAAGCTATATATTGCTAACAAATGTATTTACAAAATTTGTAGGTTTTGTGCGATTTGCCTTCGCCCCATGATGTTGGAGTTAGGGGGGGTTCATCATTGTTATTTTTTATGTCTCTAATAATTGTACATATTTCACTTGAAATCACAAATCAGCCAACTTGTAAAATATGTACAAACAGTGTTGGGGTAACGTGCATTACGTAATATTACTTTTCTGAAGTACCGAGTAAAGTACTTTTTAAATGTACACATTATTTTTTGAGTTACTTTTTCAAAAAAGTAATGCAAGTTACTTTTTAACTTTAATTAATTTGATTAAAAAAGATTATGTACTGAATTAAACTGAACTTAGTCACATTATGCAGCAATGTAAGCATTACTTACGTAACGTAATGTAAGCTTTACTTTCCATGAATTCAATTCAATTCAATTTTATTTATATAGTGCTTTTCACAATTGTTAATTGTTTCAAAGCAGCTTTACATGAATAGATGTAGGGGAAAACACAGAATCCAATGTTGGCTGGCTCTCCCGGGGATGAAAAAACCCTAGGAGAAAAACCCTGTGGGAAAACTCCTAGGAGGAGAAAAACCCTTGAGAGAGATGCATATATTTATATAAGAGAAAAAAGAAACTAAGTAACGCAATTAGTTACTTTTTTGAGAGTAACTTAATATTGTAATGCATAACTTTTAAAAGTAACTGTCCCCAACACCTTTATTTTGACATTCATTTTATTACATAACAGTTTTTACTATCATAAATGCACCATATCATAAAACCAAAAAACGATTAACTCTTTCGCCGCCATTGACGAGATATCTCTTCAATTAAGAGAAAACGCTTCCCTGCCAATAATGAGTATTTCCGGCTTTCCGCAATACTGATAATATCCACCAAGTGGAACCCTTCCGCAACTTTTTTAAACCCGGAAATATTGCCCTATGGCAAGCGGCTGCATGTCCGTGTTTGTTTTAAAGATCGCTCTGAATGGAATCTCTATGAAAAGTCTGTCACAAAAATGGAATTATCTCTGCTTTTTTCTCAAAATGTGGTATTTTTGCAGAAACCTACCCATATTCAAAAGCTGATTACAAAAGAATCACTGAAAGTAGGATGAAACGTTTTTTTGTTGTTGCTGTTGTTTGAAAGCAGAGGGTCTGTTCTTTCATTTGGTATATTGTATGTTTATATATTTAAAGGAGAACATTTTCTGGAAGGCATTAAACTTTTGTGAAAATCATGAAAAACGCTGGCGCTGGCTGGCAACTTTTTTAAAAAACGCTGGCGGCGAAAGAGTTAAGTATGTGTTAACCTATGATGGTCTCTTTATGTTGTAAAATCTTATGCATAAGAGATAAGCAGTCTACAGGTCATAGCCATAGGCTACACTACACCTAACTGTTACCATGGAGATGTGCTTATAATGAGAGTAACCCATCGATGAGGCTGTTAAGGTTCATCCAGAAGCACTTTACCCTTCTCTCCCTTCGAGGTCCTCCATTATTATTTAATCTTTAGGATGTGAAAAGAATAACTACTTTGGTTGACTTTTGTAAATCTTACGTTTGTTCTCTCTTTCTAACTTTATTCACACTTTTTCCAGATTCTTTGGTTGTCAAGAGCATGTACTGTAAAAAACCTTTCTTGCTTTTCTTTCTTTCTGCAAAACATGCAGCTTTCATGGATGTCAGAAGGACAGATTTCTTCCTTGTTCTTTGCCTCTGTGGGGTGCCTTACATTGCTATAATTTCAAACCACTTCCTTGTAGCACCTTTAGCAAAGGAATCTTTCTTCAAGTGTTTGTCATATCTGTATGGGAGGAAGAGGAGAAGGATGGAGGGGTGAAGGAAAAGACATGAAGTTAAACGACGCTGAAGTGGGCCATGGCGAGCAGGTGTCCAGCTTAACAAGCTTCATAAGTAGCTCCGCTATGAGGTTAATGTCCTCTTCAACACCACGGTGTTACCAGATCTCTCTAGAGCCTTGACACAAAGATGTAAAAAGAAAAAGAGAAATGGAGTGTTTGAGTGTTTTATATTCCATTTTGGGATCAGCGCTGAAGTAGTAGAGAGGAGATGTGGAGGTTATAATAGGGACCTCTGAGCCCATGACCATTTCCTTCCCCTCTCCCCTTCTCCTCCTTCTCTTTCTTCTAATGGTGTACTTAGGGACAGCTAATGGTGTACTAAGTCAACATTTCTAAAAGTAAAGTACAGCTCTAACCGCAGTATGGCAGTGATTGGATAAAAGCTTGTAAAGGAAGCATGCATGAGTTAATGCAACGTAGCTATTGCATCACTTCAAATGTGTATGCTTTTACTCAAAATTACTTTAAATGTGTCAAAATATGGTTAGACAAAAGTTTTTTAAGGTTAGGTTTATGTGGACACCCTAACATTTTTCAGCTTAATTTAAAGTAAGCTATTTGTGTATTTGTATGTTTTTTTTATGGAAAGTGTGGCTATTGTAGCAATAAAGTGAAATCAAAACATTGTCCGAGAGACCCATCTAGCAAGACACACTCACTTTGTCTTAACCAATGGCATGGTTTTGGGGGGAGGACTGTCAGTTTGTCTTAACAATAACAGATTTTGTGTATTTAATTGGGGGAACTGTTTATTTTACATTACATAATGATACTTTGAGGTAAAATTGAAGAGTTCAAAACGCAATAAAACCATTTGTCTAATTTGACTAAAAATGTGTTTCTATACCAAGAAAGTGACATGATGAAAACCACTATTTTCTGTTACAAACTTTCACATAGCATCTTTAGGTTATAATAACATTAAAAATTCGAATCCGTAATTTGATTTTTAAAGATTTATTAAAAAAAAAAAAAATTTTCAAAAAGCTATAAATCTATTGAATCAATATATAAATGTGCATTCATCTTTGCCATGTTATATTAATTTAGTTGACTAGTGATATACACTGACTAAAAAATAAACATTAATGGCATTAATCAAAACATTAAAATCACTGTCATTGCTGCTGTCATCCTTGGGACGTCGTAGATTCACTTTTTTGACAGTGATCAGCTATAAAATGTTTTGGTCCTGCTCGATTTTCATTGACTTCTAGTAAAATAATGTAAAGTTTTTCATAAGATCCGCTGGGGTCAATGTGTTAGCATGACAGAAGCTTGATGCTGTGTGTGAGAACAAGCAACGTGGCATTTTTCCTTCGCCCGAGTGCCTCTCAAGTAAATTTTCATTGCTTACGTTTCTTCCACGCCACAGGTAACCACTACAGGTTTATCAATGCCATCAAAATTATTGTTTTTGTTTGTTTGTTTGTTTGTTTGTTGATCACGAAGTATAAAGTAGATGAGGAAAACTAGGATTCTGTGTGTATTTAATGCGCCGCCATTATTGGCGCCACAATGCGTGGAATGGTGCGCTGTGATTGGTTAAGCAGATTTATTGCATTCTTCAGAGAAGGAGGACTGACGTTTGTCACAGACTGGAAAAAAGGGAGAAAGGATGACAGAATAACACCACGGATATCCGATTTTGCTTAAAATTAAGAATTTACTTTTTAATACTGACCAAATAAGATACTGTTTTGGCAGTAACTATTTTTTTTAAATGGCGTTTATTGCGTTTTAGAACCAAACTCTTCAATTATTTCTCGAGTTTCCCTCTGACCCACCAGTTTTTGTTTTTCTCCCTCTTTTGTCTATGGAATGTTTTTCCTAAAAATTATTTCCCAGTACCTTTAAAAGACTAAATTAAGACCATGTTATACATGTTCAACACTGCCTGTCTTTGTCTTAGACCTCCTCAACCCTTCCCAGATTTCGCTGTATTTTTAGCTTACTGGGAAACCAAGAGGGACAAAATTTAATTTAAATAATCTCACATATGTGAAGCGCAGTTGATACAGCAGGTGTCTGAGGTTAACTAAATGTATTGCATGCTGCTGCATTACGGGCTCAGGGCCAATGTCAGCAATTTCTCCTTAAGATCATTCCAAGACATGGCAGGTTTTAAAGAATGATGTCTTAACGCACACAACATTGAACACCAATGATCCAACAGGACATAAAATTTACACGCTAGAACTATTTTAATTGGTGCAACTTATTCATTTTAATTGTATTGTACAATTTGGTATAGGACTGACTATTAAAAATAATTGAGAATTTATTTATAACCAATTAGCTATTTAAAATAGCATGGTAACTCTCCAGTACAGTGTTCATTGTATAACCTTCAAATGCTACTGTATAATAGTGTCGGTTGTTTTAATATTAAATATAGGTGCTGAACCCATGAACCCAAAACTCAATAGCAATGAAAGAAACTTTAAATATTTGATGCATTTCATTTTTTATTTAACCATATCATTAATACTTTTTCATTATCACAATGACATTGAAGAGAAAGTGAACATGACAGTCAAACACTCTCTTCTTGGTTATTTCCATATGTAATACCGTCCTTGGCTGTTAAATATTGAGAATCTGTGAAGCCAACAGGATTTCATCTGGGTAAAACAGCTGCCATATGCTTTCAGTGGCAAAACAGCAACTGCCTTGGCGTTTGTGTTACATGTGTAACATCACTCAACAAGGACAAGCGTGCTTGTGAACATGCAAATGCACAGAAACACTCACATATGGACACACCCACACACATTTGCTCATTTTTGTCCATACGGGCTTGTAAAGGATGGATGTATTTGCATGTGGCTGCGCATATGGCTTCATGACCTCTATTTCCCGCTCTCCCTTTTACAAACACACATGCTGACATTATAGAGGCCCAACTAAAATTACCTGCTGCTCTAAAAGAACATTAAAGTTCATTTTAAATTGTAATGGCTCCCTTCAGCCAATGAAGCTGAAATGCTACGGTTCTTCATACATCACTTCCCACGGCCTTCGATTTAATCATTCGAATAACTTTCCAGAACACCTGCCTCCACTGGCACCACAAAGGCCCTCAACCAAAATTTGCTTTTAGGTGTTAAGGGCATTTAAAGTTGGGTTTTTGTCTTTTTTGGAGCAGAAAACAAGATCACTGACAGTATTTCCATTTTTTTAAAAGAAATTTCAGGTGTAACTTTATTAAATTATTATGAAATGATTATTATTATTACTTAAACATGTGATAAAAAAGTGATAAGAGATAAGATGTAACAACAATAAAAGTTTCCTACCATCCAAGCAATTTAAGCTTGAAGTAGCAGGTTCAGCCCTGTCCTAAATTCTGCCGTAAGTCCTCCTCAGAGCCCACATTTGGGGACATAATGCCGCAGGCTCTCATGTAATAGTCCGCTGTGGAATCCACATCAGTGCATGCTCGACAAAAACAAAAATATATAGCCGCAGCCCTGAGATTTTTAAAGGAGACTTTTACCCATTGACTTCTACCAGAAAGTTATAATTGTTTTCTCCAAATAAAGTTTACAAAAGTAGGCAGAAGATTTTTTGTATAGTTTTTTAAGAAATGTTTTGCATATTGTTCAGAACTGGACAGGTGTAATTTTCTCTTGGGCATTTGTCTTTTGTTTTGTTAAGTTTATTTTTTTGTGGTTTTGCTGTGTACATATCTCTTTTTTTAAGCAGAGGGTCTGTTCTTTCATTTGGTATATTGTATGTTTATATATTTAAAGAAGAACATTTTCTGGAAGACATTAAACTTTTGTGAAAATCATGAAAAAAGCTGGGTGGCAACTAAAAAAAAAAAATGCTGGCGGCGAAAGATTTAAAAAAGAAACAAACACAACACAGAGTAATACAGAACATAGAAATATTTATTTCAAGATAGGCTTGTTGCGATAGTCTGTGAAACGGTGATTACCGGTGCTTCAGCCCCTCTTCGGTTAAATCACTTGCCCACCGCGACACCGTCTTTAACCGTCTTTTTGATATTTTCTTGTAATTAAATCATTTAGTTTCGTTAGAGAGAGCAAACACTTACAACTGAATGTGTCTTCTGCCTGAATTCAGCGGAGCCGAACGCGCGTCATCTCAGAGCAGCGGCTGCGGGTGTCAGATTTCATTTCTTCCTGTCAGATTGTGGCGAGCAGATGATGGCAGAAGCCGCGTGCTTGCTCGTTTTTGTTATAATATACATATATGATGTTTAATATAAGCAAGATTGTTTTGTTGTTGTGTTTTTCATTAAGAATAATAATAAACCCATCATTCAAGCAGCGCTTTATGGAGGAATAGCCGGTTGCTCTGCTTGGGACTGGCGGGTTTCTGTCAGAAGTACCTGCGCACATTGACTCAAGCACTTAAACCAGCTGTTGCACTCGCATTTGCACACAAATTCATACGCGATTTAACGCAGCGTACGCAAGCGCTGGATTTAAACAACAGTTGCATCTAATTCAAAGTGAAAGTAAAATGTGCACGTCTGTATGTGCATTTATAAGCCCCTCCCACACGGTGAAACCGGTATCACCGGGTTTGTAACGCGCTGATTAACCGGTGGGAAAATTCTGTCACCGCAACAACCCTATTTCAAGATGCAAAAAATAAACTGTACAACTGTACACTTCATATCAAAATGAAAAATAAACAATATTATAAAATTTAAACCCTAGTAAGATTGAAATGTTGCTGAGCATAAATAATAACTGTAAAATGATAAAGCTCAAAGTTCACTGCCAGGCACTGTATTTTCTTTAACAAAATTCGCCTTTCAAAGCCTACATCGAATGACCGGTTTGGACTACAGCCCTCCACTTCCTGCTTTAATGACGTCAGTAAAACAGTTTTTTGACTAAACTCCGCCCACAGGAATACGTCAGTCGCCAGCTAAGCTAACGGTAAGCTAAGCTGCTATTGAATCACAACACACAAAACAAACTACGCAAAGAATGGGACCTTTAATACTAAGGGAGTTTTTACGGTTAAATTGTTTTTGTAATATTTATTTTATATGGTCTATTTTTTGTTTTATTATGTTTATTTATGTTGCATTAGCACTCCTGTAGCACTTAAAAATATACCATATTGCAGAGGCTTATGTTTACTGGAGGTGTACAGGGATTTTTATTTTTTATGATATTGCAGAGGTTTATTTTTCATTTTATATTAAGTGTACAGTTGTACAGTTTTATTTTTGCATCTTGAAATACATATTTCTATGTTCTGTATCAATCTGTGTTGCGTTTGTTTTCTTTTTAAAAGATAACCGAGACTTTAAATCTCCTTTATAAAAGCTTTACAAAGCATAAATAGTCGTCACTTTAGATGAGCTCACAAAAATAGTTAACTGATCACTTCTAAATGTTTTATAACTACCCGAATTAGTCATGAATTACAGTAGGAATATCTGTTAATGAAGCATTTATTAACACACTGACTAACTTATTACTGTATGTTTAAATAATAAGATTTATAAATGAATGTATAAATTGTTTATTAATCATTTACTTACACTTCCTGAATTATCTTTTGAATCACTGACAACATCTTAATAACTGGCAGTGGCGGCGCCAGGGAGGAGCTAGGTGGTGCTGTAGCTCCGGCTATAATATCAATAGCACCCGCCCAGCACCCCCAAGAAATGTCTGTAATTTTTATATTTATATTTTAATGTCATGTTTGAATAGTGTTTTCGTGTTGTTAAAAAAGGGAGTTAAATAATAATTAAAAAATATATATTTAGCTAAAATATCATGACGCCAAAACATGTGATCTTCTTTGGCCAATGGGTGCAGCGCCCGGTGAACTTTTGACCTTAATGCACGGCAGTTTGTTTTTGATAGCGAGTTTAGAATTTAGCCAAGTAAAATACACCAAAATGGATACACCAAAAACTACCCGAGGAACAGCATTGGACACACTAGGACCAGTAATCTGGCACTTTTGGCTATAAATACGGAGAGAACGAGGACCCTTGACTGCGTCAACATCATTGATGATGCTGTTTTGATGTGAAGACGTCTATGATAAGTGCTTGATTTTCCCCTCTGTTGGCTATTACAAATTGAATTAATTTGGTGTTTAAAGAACAAATCTTGGCTCTGCATTGTTACATCAATAGGTTGCATTTACGTGTCATTCTTCCCGGACGCGTCCTATCCAGGATTTCGGTGCGTCTTCCGGAAGTCGTATTTGTTGACTGCATACGCCATTCAGTTAAAAACATAAGATATACAATCGTAGTTTCATTCTTACCTTAAAATGTAACGGTTGCTTTTCTGTAATAATAATAATAATCCTCTATGACGTATGCGGTCGACAAATACGAATGCACCCGAAATCCTGCACAGGACGCGTCCGGGTCACCCTATGATGCTCCAACAATAGAAACAATATTGCTGATTCATCACTAGTGTTGGTAACTGGCTGTGTGATTTCGTGATATGAGCATTTTAAGCCGAAGCGTGCAGTGTGTCTGTTGCTGCGTTTGCTGCTCCGTTGTGTTCAGGGCTAGACTGTGACAGATCTGTGAAATATTATTTTCAGAGGTTTACATTGGCAGGCTTATGTATGTTGTAACTATTGCCCTTGTGTTGAATACTTTTACATAGTCGTGGAACGAGTATAGGCTAGTTAATGCAGGCGTGCCGTGTACACGTGTATAAAGGGTGGTCCGATGCGACCTCCTTAATGAAATGCCCCAAAATTTAAAGCACCTTCTCTTAAGTGTTGAGCATCCCCATAGCACCTGCATCAGAAAATCTCTGGAGCCGCCACTGATAACTGGTTTGTAAATAATGTAATACTTATTAAGAAATGATGAATTGATCATTAATAAAGTATGAAAAGACAATTTTTAAACACATTATATGCTTATAAATCAAGAATAAAGCATTTACCGGTATAAACTATTTACTAATGTCTATTAATGATTAATAAATGAAGAATTGACTATTTAGTAATGCTTAACTAATGCTTTACTAATAATTCGTAGTGTGTAGTTATTTTAAAGTGTTACCGTAGAAAAGTTTTTTGACTAAACTCCGCCCACAGAAATACTTCAGTCGCCAGCTCAGCTAACAGCAAGCTAAGCTGCTGTCGAATCACAACACACTAAACAAATTACACAATCAGAACTCGCTACGTATTTCTGAAGGAGGGACTTCATAGAACAAGGAAGACATCAGTCCGTTTTTAGGACAGTGAAAACACTGCTATACAGATAAGTAAATTGTTTGAAAAATACCATTTTTTTACACATGAAACATGAACACAATCAAAGCTTTAAAAACACAGAAAGAATGGGACATTTAAAATTTAAACTTTTGTCCCGGCTCTCCCCTACTTTGTATCTTTATACAATTAATAATATAGAGTGATCTTTATTCAATTTTTTAATCTCCGAAGGCTTCTTTTTGCACAGATTTTATTTACCAGAGGAGACACCATATATTTGTTTACTGTTCATGCACATGGATCTGAGCCAAAAGACTTGCTCATACAACTAAAACCAAGTGAGATTATCTGTCAATGTGGAAAGATAAGATGGAAAACTGGAATGTTTGTGCTGAACTCACAAGAGAAGATAAGTGACAACCATGCATATGATGTGCTCATTTGTTCACTAAATAGTACATACTGTAGAGAGTTTTCAGACACAGCACATTTCGAAAGATATTACATGCTCTCATGTCCCAATAAACCTGAATCTGATACAGTCTGATGTTCAGACTCATAGTAGATGCATTTAACTCCATGTGGTTTTCTGCTGTTCTGACAACAAAAACTAAATAATGCATTAGGCCAAAAAATGCTGCCTATTGTTACAAAGCCTATAAGCAAGAGAACGTGGATATTACGACATATGGCAGTTTTATAATATTTAGTAAAGAAATGTTAGTTGCGGAAAGGTCTAGTAACACCAAGAGCATACTACTGTAGGTTTGGTTTGTTTCCATGGGAACCTAAAAGCACACCTTAAAAAAGTCACTTTGCCAAATTGTTCAAATACTGACTTTTAAAATCATATCACATTTGTTGTGTGCATTTCGATAACAACCAATGTTTAGAATGTTGAGAGGAAGAAAATAACCTTCAACTTTGTTGTTTTCTAAATATCTTAATGGCTATCTATATAGCTTCTAATCCCTGTTGGCTTCAGTCAATCTTCTACTTGTCTAATCAATGGGAATTGGCAGTTTTAATTGATTTCTGTAGTAAAGAAGGCCATCTTTATCTTCCTAAGGAGCCCATTGCGGCTCCACTTCTCGATCCTCTCAAAGAGCTTAAACTAGAAATGCTTTGTTGCTGGAGCTGGCAACTTGGCTTAATCCTCATTAAATGTATTAGACATTTTCTATAGGCATTTATAATGTAAAATAACCCTTTTTTCATAATGAACATTAAATAAGATATATTCTGTAGTATCAGTGCTCCTTAGTATGGCTTACAGAAACACGTGCCAAAATGTTCTTCTTCTTTCGTTATAATATAATTCTTCTCTCAGTGCTTCGAAAATGTAAATATTGGAAGGCTATTATAAAACTGCTGGGCAAAAATCGTTAGAAATAATTGAGAAAGAGAAAAAAGCATTAGTCATTATAGTTATATTATTTATTTCTTTTTATCAGGGCTTAGGAAGCAGAATTTAAAAACATTTAATTCGCTTTCAGTAATTGCATTACGTTTCTGCAGGTTTATAACTTCAACTGTTGATTAAAAGTATTAATCCAGCTTTACAAGTCTTGCCACAATAATAAAATAGTTCCATTATTTTGCAGTTTCAGATGTATTTTCACTCACCTGAAATGAGAAGCTTGTATTATTCATTGCACTAAGGGGAGTATTACTATTAAGCTTTTTTCAAATTAAAAGATTTGTGTTGCGTTTGGTTATTTAGCAAACATCATCTGCTTAGCCTTTAAAATGTGTTCCTGTCACCTTTGACAGCGTCACATTAGCATATATCAGTTTGGCATTGTAAAAGCATTACAATGAAGTAAAGAGAGAAAATAAATGAGATTGGAATGTGAGCCATTTGGCTCTAAACTTATATTTCACAGCATACCTAGCAGGTCTGATTACATCGGAGACATAAATATTCTGATGGTAACCACCTTAAATACAAATGACTTAATTTGGTGTGGAAACAGGAGGATTGCTTTAAAAATGTGGCATTAAAATGCTCAACATGAACATTTGTGGTCACCAGATAACAATGAAGCTGAAGTAGTTTTAGGACATTACATAAATACATATGGATGAGAAAGACCTGATTGATTCTTATTGGAGATTCAGTTGTATTACATTCTAAAAAATGCTGGGTTATTGTCAAAAAGGGATGAACCCAACCCACTGGGTTGTATATTCACAAGGTTGTTTATAACCAATGGCAGGGCTCGTCCTTTTTTGAGCCAACGTTGGGTTTTTTAGTGTATCTTTAGATATTTTTGTTCTATGCATAAAATAAGTTAGACATACTATTTCATTTTTCCTTTTTTAATATTGAATCATTGTTAATGCCAGTGTCATCAAAGATGCAATGTGTAAATGGGGGATCTAACTTTTTATTACCTTACACTCTTAAAAATACTGGGTTATTTTCAACCAAGCTTTGGTTAAAAAAGGGACGAACACAACCCGTTGGGTTGTACTGTAATTTAACTTATGGTGTGTTGTTTCAAACCAAAATGCATTGTTTTAACCTATTGTTGGGTCAGATATAAACATTTTTTGGGTTAATTTTACCCAGTGGGTTGGGTTTGTCTGTTATGTATGTTAAAATGAGTATCCATCCAGTTCTCAGATAGTTCTCGACTCACCGCGAGAGGGCAGAGTTTAATTGCCAACACAGAATTAAAGCAACACTAAAGAGTTTTGCTCTTTGCTCCCCCTACAGGTTGGAAGCGGAATTGTCCATTACCACTGTCATAAATTATTTAGCTTACTGCAGCAAAGCGTGCTCCGGTTTTCTTTTCTTTGCCTCCTCCAAAATGAACCCCTTTCTTTTCTTTGCAGGCTCCGCCATGATGACAATTGAAAAGCTGCATGAACGCTAGGTAATGGTATCTTTCTTTTATATGTAGTGCCGAGTATGCTTCCCCCACAGCCTGCAGGATGCTCCACTGCCGTAAAGCAAGTTTTTTGTAGTTTTCACTCAAACTACAGGACCGCGACCCGACGGTTGGAAACTGCTTTAGTGCGGTTTTGGCCGATAGAGGGCTGCAAAGCGAATGTGAAAGTGCCGTTCAACCTGTTTTGTGTGGATGAACGACTGAAACTTTTTTGGAAACGTTATTTTAAGGTAAAACAAAACTATTTGTGTTGCTTTAACAAATTAAATGAATGATGCATCATCAAAAAATTTACTACAGAGTAAACATTACATAAAAAATAATGAATGAAGAAATTCTTAAATGCAAAGGTGAGTTGTATTCTGATGTTCACATTTCTTAAAGTCGCCATGAAAATAAAATGAAAAGCTGTAATTTGTTTTGAAATATTGTGGTATTTTTTACAAGTGACTTATCTGTAAAAATGTATTTGCCCTCATAATCTTTAATAAAAAACGCAAATCTCCTCCCCACCACAAAACAAACTCTCTTTACTTCCGATCATATATGGCAGTTGGGCGGGGTCCGGGTCTGGGACGCTGCGATTAGCGATTAGCAATTATCAACACGACCCAATTTCAAATGATTCAATCAGATCTTCATGGACCAATTCAAATCCAGCCCTGCCTTATTTCATTTCAGAAGCTGGTTTCACTCGGATATACGTCACCACGTGGAATATGAGGCAATCGCTACTTCCGCTTCATGGCGACGTTAATGATCACAATGTCGTCCAGCCAACAGGCGTCACTTCCGTTACACGTTAGTATGTCCCAGTGTGTGCACTGCGCATACTGTGTTGTTCTACACTAAACAATATACTATGTACTATCCCACCCCAAAAACAGTACCTGCTATTAGGGAATAGTATAAGTAGACAAATTGGGACGCAGCTTTAGTTGCCTTATGCTGCGTTTACACCAACCGCGGTAGAGGCGTGAAGCGCGAGTGATTTCAATGTTAAGTCAATGTGAAGACGCGTTGATGCGCGTCAGGAGGTCCTGCGGCGCGGAAGAGGCGTTCGGCGCGGAAGACACGTTTCCACCTCAGCGAAAGGCGTGAATTGAGCGTTGTGCACTGTACGCGCAAATGCTGCTTTTGTGCATTTTGCGGTTCACGCGAATTTGCGGCTGACGCCCGAGTTGAAAAATGTGAACTTTGGCGGAATTTCGCTCTGCGTTAACCAATCAGGAGCCTGCTGGCTGATGTGGTGGCAGCCCCACCTGGAGTCACTCATTCAACCAACGCTTGATATTGTCCGTAAGCAGTCACCCGGAGCTATACAACACAAGTTGTTATTTCTATAGAGGGGACAGGAATAAAAAGGACCTCGCTTGGAAGAGTGTCAGTAAGGACATTGAGCAACCTGGTAAGTTGTAATACACACTTCACTTTTGAGTCACGTGACATTTATCGACCCCCGTTGTTTATTTTCCCCCTATAGTAAGGGGACCACAAGAAGGGGAGTTTGCCTTTGATGCGCGTCAAATGCTTGCTTTTTTCGCACGTCTACTCTGCTCTACACGTGCGAATGCATCCAAATTGTTCAAGCGGCAAACCACGCGCGGTAGACACGATTTTGACGCCTGAAGCACGGTTGGTATAAACTCAGCATTAGACGATGACATGTCCTGTGGTGGATACCTGAGCTTCTCTATATGTTTTAAAAGACAGCGGTGAGCTGTGGACTGAGCTGTTGGTTGCAATTTGCAATCTTACTGCTAGATGCCACTAAAGCACCTTTAAGTTAGGAAATAAATCTGGTTGAATGCTTGAGAACCATCAAAACGGCGGTGACTCAAATGCAATGAATAATCTAATTAGACCAGGGGTCTCAAATTGGTTTGGAGCCATTTCTGAGATCTCGTAGGAGGGATAAAGAGCTATTTTTATATTCAAAAAGACTCATTTTTCCAGTATATGTACTGTTTAAATTCTATTATTAAACATATAATACTTATTTTTTATTCTGTACATTGTTTTATACTAAATTTTAATATTATAGTAAATTATTTATACTATTATCTTAAAGAATTTATTAAAACCTTGCACTAAGCTAACAAATTCAATTCCTCAATACATTTATGAACTATTATACTCTTTTTTTTGCCACCAGCTTTATTAAGTATTGTTTTTCAGTCACAGTATTGGCTTGCATCTGTATTACTCTAATGAATTTGCTATTATATGGAAAACCTATTGGGTGAAAGTGACCCTGCAACTTTAACCCTGAGACAGAAAAATTAATATCACTGCTCTATGTGTAATTGCATAGCAAGCCACATAATTATACATTAGACATACTTTAATAAATACTAGGGGTCTAAAGATAAATTGTGCGATTGTGCTTGCTATGCTTCTCAATGAATTACGGGAAAAGCATACATACAGCAGGCACGAGCAAGAAAATGAGACTTACCTATCCATAATTCCTGTTCGTCAGTGCTGGACTCAAAAGAAAGGCTGTCACAATGGTTCAGTGAATATGCACCATGAAGATGCATATAATGGTTTTATTTCTCCCTCCTTAGCATCAGACATTCTAACTCTCAGTACTGGGCCGCCTGGCATCCCTTGACAACAGTAACTCTTCTGCAGTTACTGATCTGGAAGCAACTCTACCACTTCAAAGCACCTTGAGCACCACTCACAGCAGAGGCACTACAGCACGACGTGACAGGTCCGTAGGTTGAGCTAGTCCTGTTTTTGGGAAGTACTGCATAGGAACTAAAGTATACATTGTCCTTCTCTCCCAAAGATCTCAGAGGTCAGTGGGCTTTCTGGTGAATTGAATGGTCCACACCATTTGGTCAAGAGCTTGTTTTCAGGGGTGTACCAGGGTCAGGGTGGCAGTCATGTGGACAGGGCAAATTGCTTTGACATATTGAGCTATTGGGCTTATGAGAGATCTGGGTTCATATTTCGTGTAACACACCCGATCATTTCTGTTTTAATTTACAGCAAGTGTGCTGTATTAGCATTTTGCTGAAATTTCTGTACAAATATATTAAGCAATATGTGCAAATAAATACATATGTAAAACAATATGCTTATTGAGTGGCAGTGCTTTTCATGCATGGAGTTAAAAACTATGTTTAACAGCTGCTTCATGCCCCAGCTATACTTTTTTCAGTCTTTTTGTTTCAACACTGAAATTAACCAAAGGCTCTTGGCACATCTTTTTTCTCCTCCTGCCAGGAGAAAAATGCTTTCGGCCCCTGGGGCGCTGGCAATACTAGCTTCTCACAATCTGCCTGGACAAAAAAAAAGATCAACCTTACAGAACTCATAAATGTTGTTTTCCGACTATACGTAAGCGACGCTTACCTGGTGATGCTGTCATTTATGCGTGGATTAGGCCAAACATCTGCTTTGCCTGAGGAAGGTGTGAGAAGAACTGCGCGGGCTGGAATCCATTTTAATTAGCTGTACGATTCAGTCAAAAAACATTTTGTTTTGACATTATTTTAAAATTTTGGTATTTGAGAAGCATTTAACATTTTGCATGGTGGCTGCCTAGATATCAAGGCCAAAACAACAAACGTATTCAAATAAAAGCTGCAATCCAAAACTTTTTGTGCTTAAAAATAATATCAGTTATCGAGCAAGTACTGTACATAAAAATATAGTGCTTAAAACTCTCCTTAACTTACCCTAATTCAAGTTTATAATAATGATTTATAATTTGAGCTGTTGGGTCCAATTTCATAGGACATTGGACATGAACCCATGTAAAGGTAAAGTACACAAAGTAACCTGCAATTTTGTTTTAAACAGAATTAGAGGCAACAAAGAGGCAAAGTGGTGGCTTTTACATACAAATATCAAATACTGTATTATTAAAGGATTAGTCAATTTTCTTAAAAAAAAAAAAAAAATCCAGATAATTTACTCAACACCATATCATCCAAAATGTTGATGTCTTTCTTTGTTCAGTCGAAAATAAATTATGTTTTTTGAGGAAAACATTCCAGGATTTTTCTCATTTTAATGGACTTTAATGGACCCCAACACTTAACAGTTTTAATGCAGTTTAAAATTGCAGTTTCAAAGGACTGTACAGTAAATGATCCCAAACGAGGCACAAGGGTCCCATCCAGCAAAACAACTGTCATTTTTGGCAAGAAAAATAAAAATATGCACTTTTAAACCACAATACTTGTCTTCTTCTGTTCCGTGTGTTGCGCCAGCGCAACCTCATGTAATTACGTAATGACATCGAAAGGTCATGTGTTACATATATAAAACGAACATTTGCGGACCATTTTAAACAAAAAACACACAAACATTAATTAGTATCATACAACAACATCGGAACGGTCCTCTTTCTCCACACTTGTAAACACTGGGGCGTAGTTTGGCATACGTCATCCGTGACCTCTTGACGTCATTACGTATTACGTGAGGTCGCGCTGGTGCGTCGCAGGACCGGGGGAGGATGGGAATTTGTGGTTTGGGGGTGCATTTTTTTATTTTTCTTGCCAAAAATGACAATCGTTTAGATATAAGAATCTTATGCCTCGTTTGAAATTGTTTATAGTCCTTTGAAGCTGTGTTGAAACAACAATTTTAAACTGCATTAAAACTGTTAAGTGTTGGGGTCCATTAAAATGAGGAAAATCATGGAATGTTTTCCTCAAAAAACATAATT